>NC_140978.1:28793500-29146000 GCF_056783735.1 Eptatretus burgeri | reverse complement strand
TGCATTTGTGGGAACAATCGTCTGGGTGGCAGACAGGCTGTTGTTCTTTGAGGATTATGCGGTGTTACCATGTGAGACATAATCCGTGGCTGTTGCTCACCATTCCAGCCAGGAGATATGATTGAAAATATGAATATCCATATACTGTATATATATATATATATATATATATATATATATATATATATATATATATATATATATATATATATATATACCTATGGAAAGTTTACACCCCCTTTCAAAATTTTCACCTTTTGCTGCCTTATAGCCTGGAATTAAATTGCATTAAATCAGACTTTTTCCACCTTTATTTACACATCGTAACCCACAACTTCCAAGTGAAAAACAAATTCTCCGAATTTCAGAAAATTAATTAAAAATACAAAACTAGAATATCTTGGTTGGATAAGTGTCCACCCCCCTGAGTTAATACTTGGTGGAAGCACCTTTGACAGCAATAACAGCTGTGAGTTTGTTGGGATAGGTCTCCACCAACTTTGCACACCTTGATTGGGCAATATTTGACTCTTCTTCTGCACAAAACTGTTCAAGCTCAATCAAGTTTCATGGGTGGTGTTGATGGACAGCAATCTTCAAGTGATGCCACATATTTTCGATTAGATTTAGGTCAGGGCTCTTACTGGGCCATTCAAGGACATTTATCTTTTTGTTTCTGACCCGCTCCAGTGTAACTTTGGCTGTGTGCTTCAGGTCGGTGTGTCATGCTGAAAGGTGATCTTCCGTCCCAATTTCAGTTTTCTTGCTGAGGGCAGCAGGTTTTCCTCCACGATTTTTCTGTGTTTTGCTCCATCAATTTTCCCTTGGAACCTAAAAAGTGCCCCAGTCCCTGCTGATGAGTAACATCCCAATAACATGATGCAGCAACCACCATGCTTCACAGTAGGGATGGTGTTCTTTGGGTGATGTGCTGTGTTGAATTTGTGCCAAACGTAATGTTTTACCTTTTGGCTGAAAAATTCCACCTGAGTTTCATTAAACGACAAAACGTTTTGCCACACAGCTTCAGAACCTCCAGAGTGTTTTTTTGCATACCTTCAATGGGACTCAAGGTGGGCTTTTTTTGAGTAATGGCTTCCTTCTTGCCAACCTACCATACTGCCAGACATGTGGAGAGCTTGGGATATTGTCATCACATGCACACAGTGACCAGTGTTTGCCATAAAGCCAAGTAGCTCTTTCAAAGTTGCCATTGGCCTCTTGGTGGCCTTTCTAATCAGTCTCATCCTTGCTTGGACATCCAGTTTTGGAAGGATGGCCTGATCTTGGCAGGATCTTGGTGGGACCATATGCCTTCCAGTTCTTAATGATTGTCTTGACTATGCTCCAAGAGATACTCAAGGCCTTTGAAATATTTCTATACCCATCCCCTGATCTGTGCCTTTCCACAACTTTATCCCAGAGGTCTATTTAAAGCTCCTTGGTTCTCATGGTTGAATCTTTGCTGTGAAATGCACTACTCAGCAGAGGAAACCTACAGAGCAGCTGATTTTATTCAGAAATAACCAGAATCATGACAATTTAACACAAGTAGAGGCCAATTAACTTGGTGTGTGATTTCTAAAGTGATTGGTTGCACCTGAGCTAATTTACCATTGCTATAAAAAGGGGGGTGGACACTTATCCAACCAAGATATTCTATCTTGTATTTTTAACTAATTTTCAAAATTTGTCGAATTTGTTTTTCACTTGGAAGTTGAGGGTTACGATATGTAAATAAAGGTGAAAAAGTATGATTTAGTGCAATTTAATTCCAGGCGATAAGGCAACAAAAGGTGAAAATTCTGAAATGGGATGTGGACCTTCTATAGGCACTGTATTTACGTGTACATATATACATCCATCCATCCATCGGGACCACACTTTGTGCAGTGCGTTGGTGTTGCCTAAGTTGTCTCCTTGGCTATCGGGCACAATCCTGGACGGGTTGCCACTCCAACACAGGACGCCACTACACCAGCAAGCTGGCACTCATTTTGCCGACCTGGGAAGGATGACAGGCAGAGTCAACCCCACCTGGTATTAATTCAACAGCTGAGTGGGATTTGAACTCAGGACCCTCAGATTCCAAGCCCACCACGCAAACCATTGAGCCAACACCAGGCATACGTACAAGGGTGTAGGCTCATGGAGGAGCTAAACCCTAAAGGCAGCCGGTTCACAAACTACCAAAGGTTATAGGGGATGGACAAAAATAGGGAGAAAAGGAAAAATAACACAAAGACGAGGAACTATGTCCTGAAGAGGAACAGAATGGGAAAGAATCAGCGGTGTGTCAAGAGATGTGCATGCTGGAGTTTGTGCAGACTTGAACCTGCAGAGCTACAAGCCAGCCAGGTATGCACACTTCATCGATGATTAAACATTCTTGAAGGTGAAGAAATCCCAAAAATATTCTGTTGAGTAAGTGATCGTAAATGAGTTCCCATTCGGGAGAGCTAAGTTGACCTAAAACATTTCCAATCCGTACCGGCTGCGTAAGCAGCTTTACCTCATTAACTCTGAGGTCTCTACCGGTCTCAACTGGTTTATGGGACATAAATATAAAAGACAGACAAAAACACTCGTATAAGCAAACCAAGGTAAGGATTGTACCACAAAGCAATACAGCAAAAAAAAAAAATATGTATCGAAATAAAGAAACATTCAAAATATTGAAAGCATGATGTGCACTCCAGGTTAATAATCTAAGGAAAGGAGACCTTGCTTAGAAGAGTTGTCGTGTTGCATTGAGGCTGCTGTGGTCAACATACAAGTGTTGTATTGGACAAGGTATTCAAATTGTTATCTTCACAATCAATAATTCCTTACTTCACCAGCTCTTACAGACTTCTACACAAAACATCACACAGCTCTTGACATCTCGACGCGGTGCTGACCACTGACCACTTTCAGCCTGAGCCTTTGTCTTCCAACAAAGACCTGCAGTTGGCAGTGCCTCTGGGTTTTGGCTTTGTGTGTTCTCTGCACCATTATTCCCAAGCTTTTATTTTGTCCGAAGTTTGTATTACGTCGAATGGAAGGCCTTTTCAGACAGAAAAAATAACATCGTTTTACAGTCATCGATTGCCCGCGACATGACAACCAGACAATCCTTTCTTGGCAAAAAGATATTGAGCACTAAGATGTGACATTGCCTGGAAAGAAACCAAGGGATGGAAAATCAAAAATGTACTTCCACAACTGTCGAGCCAACAATAGCAACAGAGATGTGAAGATTCCCATGGATCATGCAGGCACTGAAGATGAGAAGCTCATGGCACAGGACAACACAGTGAAAATCCAAGCATTGTTGTTCGAGCAACTGGTGCATTACTTGGGGATATCAGCACCTGGGTTGTCCATGGCTTTTGATCTGATGTGTAGAGACAATTATTTATACTCTATTCATCAGTGTTGACTGATGATGGCAACCTCTTGTGTTGGAGTACCAAGCATTCTGTCTTGAAAATCTCTCAGATGGGAATTGGCCAATTGGTGTTCCCATCTGAGCACTCAGCTTATGATATTGGGATCCCAGATGCAAATTCCACATACTGTTGATTTGGTTGTTGTCCCATAATGTGCTTGTCCTGTATACAATATATGTTCAAGGTTCTCCATGATCCTGAAACTATTATACCTCTTTTTAACGGATGAGATAGGTTTTTGAGCCTTGTCCGTGAAGCGAGTAATCTGTTGAAAGAGGTCATTATAACATGGTGCCGATGGAGATGCGTTCCCGAGTGTTAATTCTTACCCTGTAAATGCGAGATGATGGCTTCCTTTGGTAATTAAAAACACAGTACGGCGTTTTATACACAAAATGAAGACTGTTAACATAAATAACATGAAACTAAATTTAATAACACTCACCAGTTAATTATTTTGGTGCTTACCATGTTGTACGTACACCAACGTTTCCTCGCTCCTACTGCCCACCTACTCCTCCTTCCTGGCAAAGGTGAGAAATGAGGGAGTAGCTACTCCTGGGAAGATGAGACAGGCTGTGGCCTATCCTCCTGCGAAGCTTCAGGTTCATTCACAAAGAAGGCATCGAGGGTTAACTGTCTCGCCTTCCTCTTATTGTTGCAAAAATCTCCATGTCGGGGGCAAACCCCTTGAACTCATTTCACGTAACTCCTGTGCTTCGCTCCATATCAGGGTCATTTTTGGCGACAAGCTCTAGTGCATCGCACAACATCATGAAAGCATCACTTAAAGTCTTTTAGCTGAGGAATTTTTCTGGTTCAGTATCTTCTGCGTCTTCGGCCTCTTGGGTAGCTCGGTCGGTGTCCGTTCAGCTCCTGCAGCTCCTCATTTGTAAAGATATTCCCATGTGATGTCAGCAGCTCCTCCACATCACCAACATTTGGAAGATGTTCTGCAAAAAGGAATTATATCCACAGATAAACATCTTTAGGTTGGGGGTGGGGGGAAGAAACAAAGAACAACAAAAATATTGTTTGGCAGAGAGACAATAGAACATCGACAGACAAGTGTATGTATAAAAAAGGGGGGGGGGAAGGATTTAAGACATGGATGGAGGAAAATTCAAGAGGATCAACATGTGACAAATGGAATGCAGGAAAGAAGGATCGAGATATATGATAGAAACTACTAACATATGGCCTTCTTTAACAACTTGCAAGGCCTTCATTTATTCCTTGATGGAGAGCTGCTCTCTTCCATGGGATGGGGCCCCTGCCTCACACTTTGTTCAGCTTGACACCATGGCAAGCAAGGTCCTCATAATCATTGGGATCTCCACAACAAAACTGAGTGTCTCGGCCTGTGACTCTCACATCACAGACACATTCCATCCATCCATCAATCTATCTATCCATTGGGACCACACTCTGTCTAGAGCATCAGAGCTGCCAAAGTAGTCTCCTTGATCATTGGGCACAATCCTGGACAGGCCACCACTCCAACGCAGGATACTCGAATGGCTCAATCATCCCAACAAGCTGGTACTCATTTTGCCAAACTCAGAAGAATGACATGCCGAGTCAACCCCACCTGGTATTAATTCAACAGACAAGCAGGATTTGAACTCAGGACCATAACATCCCAAGCCCACCACCCTAAACATTAAGTCAACACCAGGCTTCACTGACAGGTTGTTGGCCTCTTTTTTTCATCTGTCGCCCTCTGCCTTCTCTTGATTCTGTCCCTCCCATGTTTCTACAGAGCACCTACGGTATGCTGTTAACCATCTTCTTGTAAAACTCCCAAAATCCAGACTCACTGCTCACCTCCACTCATTAGTTCCCATTTTCTCACACCCATGGAACCAACCTCCCCAGTATGTTCAGTCCCATTCTTCCTACCAGGGCTTCAAGACATCCGATAACCACTACCTCAGACACCCCCACCCCCCCAATCCATACTCGTGATCTCTTCTACCCTAAATGACCCCATTCCAAAGCACTCATTTTTTTTTTTTGAGGTATTGTGACACTGAGCTTAATGCACATCTGTGGGACGGTGCATTGTGATGCAACGCTCACTTTGACGGTTTATAGTCGGATCACCAATCAAACCCAGACTACACTGCTACCTGTGCACCGTCTTTTCTCAACGATTCAAAGATCAGGTAGTCACGAAGTAGCAAAGCAAAAAGAGATCAAGGCAAGGATATGAAAGTATGTGAGCCAAAAAGAGACAAATAAAAAGCCTGTCTGGGAAAAGAAGGACAATGGCAAGAAACAGAGTGTAGAGCAACACAAGTAGAGTGTGGAATCAAGAAAGAAACAAAAGAATATGGGACAGAGAAGGACAGAGATATACTCCTGGGTGGGACAGAATACATTGGGATATGGAACAGATATTTGTGAATGAAAATATATTTTGTGTGTATGTATTATTATGTTAGAGGGGGTACGTATTAGCGAGGGTGTCAAGTTAACGTGGTCCGTGTGTTCACGTACATTAGAACATTTTTTGTATCCAGGAACCCCTTAGAGTGAAGTTGTCCTGTTCTTAGGTATGCCGGAGGGGGTGAGACCTCCCAGGGACCGAGGTGTCACCTTCTGGCACTTTTAATGGTGCAGCATGAGGACCACGAGGAAGTTGTGTTAAAGGGCCGTGCCTTGGTGGCGACATCATCGAGGGCCAGCGTGGGCTGGAGGATGTGACCGCCGCGGAATGCGGACGAGCAGCCTCTTTTTGAGGACTAGTATCTTGTGAGGATGAGTACCACCACCGGAGACCAACCAGAGCATCTCTGGAATGCTATATCGATAAATTGAAAGCACGATTGGGAAAGGCCCCAGGAGGCCCCCATAACCTTCCACAGATAGTCTGCTGTGATTAATAGACCTTCAGGTTTGGGAAGGTGGCCCAGAGAACAATTGGTAATGATGAAAAGGACGTATGTCTGTAACAGGTACTGCTAGTATTGGCCAACCTCCCCAGTTCCTACTGCCATGATGCACCGTACTTCCCATTAGGGATATGCAGGTGAGTTGGGAAATGAGTATGGGTGACAGGAAAGAGTAGCCATGAGGGCCAGTGCATGGACCGAGTGGTCGGGGTAGAAATGTGATTATTTTGCATGTAATAAAAGTTTACTCTCTTGTGCTTTGTTATATTTCCTGAGTATGCAGGCCATTGTTTTGTAGGGACAATAATAGCATGTGTGGCAGTTGGTCTTGGAACGATGAATGGCAGCTGGAGAGGGAGCATTGCTTGTGAGGTTTATGGGTGGTGAAGTTGTGGGTGGTCTGCAGGTGGATCAGGCTCTCGGGGAGAGTTAGGTACGTCACCCCCATCCTCCATCATGAGTAAAAGGTTGCATGCTCATGGCACCTGAGTTCCAAGATTTGTTTTTTGTGCATTTCTGTTTATTGAGTGTGTCTTTCTTTATTGATCTTTATACATTGTTTCAGTCTGCCTTTCGTCTCGGGATTCTCCATTTTTGTTGTCCTGTGTCCCTTTTGAATAAACGGTTACTCCTGAGGCACCACATATCGCCTAATAATCCGCCATTATTCTCGCACATGTCCAAACAGTTTCGGTGTGGTCTGGTTAATTCGTGGGAGCGATATAATTTGTTAAACGTTCGCTTTAAGAGACAGGCAGAATTTTGATTCCAATCGGGGTTGGAAGCCACGATATCTGCTCGAATGCGATCCCCTTAGATTCGGCCATTCTCGAAGCGCATCGCTTTGGCGCAGTTGGTCCAAGTTAGCAGGCCTGTCAACGCGACAGTCTATCTGTGTATATGTATGCACCTTATGGAGTCGAAACAGCTTGGCTGATCTCCACCAAATCTTTCGTGTGCTAAAGTACCCGTGAGCTGGTCATGGGCACAATTAAAATGGACGCCTTATCTCCTGAGAGTGGGGAGAGGACCAAAGGGGGAGGTGAGGAGGAGGAGATTGGGACCATACTCTATGCAGAGCCTTGGTGCTGCTGAAGCAGTCTCCTTGGCTATTGGGCACAATCCTGGATGGGTCACCAGTCTGACACAGTATACCAGCATGCTGGCACTCATTTTGGGGCATTGTGAAAAATACTTCACCGACACCATAATTAATTCATAGAAGGAAAATGTATTTAGTAGTTGTGGGAAGGAAGAAGACAAACTGAAAGAGAGAAAAAAAGGAACAGCAGGAAGAGAAGGAGTGATGGAGGATTCCTGGATGTAAAGTGAGAGATTTTCATGAGGTTTTTAATCCGTCTCACATTAGTATTTTACAGCTTTGTCTGTACTCCATTGTGAGCGTTTATCCACAAAAACTCACTGGATCATTGGAAACTCTTTTAATTAAGTCCTCGGTCTGTGTGTTCATAAACACACACGGATTGAACGCGCTGCCACTGCTGGTTCTCTCTTTATTGCCCCCAAATTAATAATGTTGTGAATATAGTTCGAGGAAAAGCTGAGAAGACGATTTTGTAATAAATGAGGCTGTTTGGTGCATGGTAAGCAAGTGCGGTGCATTTGATCTGCGTACGCAAGGTTGGTCTACGGCACCAACCACACCAAAGATCATAAATTCCCACCGTTCCTCATTTTAACGCAATGTCCTCATTGCTCGCATTTTTAACTGGACAACGACCATCCATGGCAAAATTCTTCTGTTGTGACCTTTAAAAGCCAAAAACAAATGATTGCCTGTGATAAAAGATGATAACATTAGGCCATGTAATATGAAAATGACCTTCACAAGAGCAGAGGAGGGTCCATCATGAGCCTCTATGTACAATTAATGCACGAACCACGTATATGGGCAAACACCTTACAGACTTTGCAGTGAGTTTTAAATTTGTCAATGTTCACAATTCGTGCTGAACAAAACTACATTGGTCAGCATTTTTGTATTAATATTGATGACATTTACTGTGTAACTGGAACGGGACTCGGTGGAGCACATTCCTCCGTCAGGCTGAATGGTTTACGTTTTATATCAAACTGATAGGCCAGATCAGCATCCAGACCTGAACCAAAATCGAATGGGCTTCTTCTTATCATCTCCCCAACTCATCCACCATTTTGTCATACTCCATCAACAGATTTTGAGATACCATGCTATATATATATATATATATATATATATATATATATATATATATATATATATATATATATATATATATATATATATATATATATATATATATATATATATATATATATATATATATATATATATATATATATATATATATATATATATATATATATATATATATATATATATATATATATATATAAATATATATTGTTTTTGGCCCCATCTCTCAATGGTGAAGAATCACTTAAAATTGTAAAATTCTAGTATTCGGATCTGAATCTTCACCAAAATCAAATAAATTCATCCTTGTCACACACCCAACCTGTCCACCAAATTTTGGCCAAATCTGTCCATAACCTTTTGAGATATCCTGCACACAAACAAACAAACAGACCATTACGGACTCTGGGCTCGGGGATTGCCATTCGGTGAAGCACTCAGGTTCCTTCCAAATGTCCAACCCTGTAGGCCGATGTGCCTTAGATAACTCCGCACCTCGGTGGGTTGCTAAGCAACCATGAACGTCAATTAACTTCGTCAACTCTAACAGGGTTACCTGTCTAACAACATTTACCTGAGGAGCTGACTAGATTAACCGAGTCTCATGCCCTCAGCGCACACTCGGACTGCTGTTGAGCAATACAGTGAGTGCACGCTGGCTAACAAGAGCAAATTGCATGGGGTGAAACTTCCTGTCTCAGAATACTGCAGACTTTGCTGGGCTAATGGAGGAAAGGATGCTACGAGCAGGTTGAACTGAACAACTGACAAGGGTTTATTTATAAGGAAGCATGAGGAAAAGCTTGTGGCACAGCGAAGACAAGGTGTTTATACACTGGGGGGTATTCCGACAGCAGGGGTGTGCAGTACTATTTGTGTGGTGTGGCAAAAGACATATAAGGATACAAATCCATGCAGTACATAGACAAAGAGCAGAACTATACACCAATTCGATCGAGCTTACACACACTTACTTAAGTTAACATAACAGGCACCATCAGAATCACTCCACAAAGGGTGGATAAGCAAGAGAGATAAGAAGAGCAGAAGCACTGGTAGCACGTGCTGGTCCAATGTGCAGGGAAAGTAAGGATGGAGGGGGAGGGGGTGAGGAAGAGCAAATGGGGGCGTCTGGGTGTGCGATGAAGACCTGTAAGTGGAATGCGGTGTCGGATGCTTATAGTGAGAAAGACAGGGTGCGAGACAGTGGGTGCTCTAAAAAGAGTGGTTGTTCGGGCTTTCCCCTCGTTGATAGCTGTTATGCGTCCACAGTATAATAGTCGGAAAAGAGAGAAAGAGCATGTGAGATTGAGAACTACCAATCATCTATGATTGCTGATTTCGCAGCAGATTGCTGATTGCTGAATGATGATTGCTGATGATTGGCGCATGGTCCACTTCCTCAGCGTTCAGTTCTGTCCTTTCAACAGCAAGCATCATGAACTCTGCAGTAACCATTCCATCCCGTAGCAACCACCACCAGCTCTCTCTCCAGAAACTCTCCTTGCAATCTCTCACTCAAGTGGCCAGCATCGACACTGAAGGGCCCTGGAAGGGGAAGTGGAGTTTGGGGGGGGGGATCAATGGTGAATCCACGCCTCATGTAGGGGTGGTTTCTGGGAACACATGTCACGCACCGCTCTCTTTCCTCCAAATGCGGCATGCTTATTGGTCCAGATGTGCTTTGGGGTGACGTCACCCTCCCCGCATGGTTGCTGAGCTGGAATCGCCTTCAGTTGTCCTCTAATCATGGCCATGCATGTCAGCTCCTGACTCAACGTGGGGCCGATGTGCAATGCTCACCATCCGTCGCTTGAATGCCCACAAAGGGCGCAAATGGCTTGCTCGCAAGCAGGGAAATCCCCACTGATAGAGGAACATGAAGGAATGGGAAGCATGCACACACCTGTGCCTTGATGCAAAAGTCTCCATTTGTAATGGTGCTGGGCTTGGGTTCAGGCGTGAAACAAAGATGTCCATGGATAAGGTGAGATGATGTTCCTGAGGTGCAGGAAGGTGGTTTGTGGTGGTGAGACATATGAAGTTGGTGTGGTTGTGGAGTCGAAGCATTGTTGTTGGGTGACGGTGATGTGGATGATTGTAGAATGTTGGAAAGGCGAGCTCGAGTGGTGGTGTTTGAATGAAAATAAAGTCCGGAGTGTATCCGAAGTAGGCAGGGTGGTTATTGCTGGCATTGTTGGAGAATTGTGGTGAAGAAGGCTATGGTGGTGGAAATGGCAGTTTCGTTGTGGTGCACAGATTCAAACAGGTTTTGGTATGTAAATGCAGATTAGGCTGCCAGAGGCATGTGCTCGGGTTGTGTGAGGAGAAGATAATGGGGAAGAATGGGGAAAAAACCTAAATAATCTCTCACAATGCATATTGCCTTTGTAACCCATTAAACACAGGGGAGGACCCTATCTGGAATAAGTAATAACAAAATAACTACCTTGGGAACCGCTATATCTGCATTCCATTGCCTTTGGGTCTCGGTTCCAGAACCATCACAAGACAAACAAACAAACAAACAAACAGACAGACGGACAGGGGTGACATCATCACCTCCGTCCACCTTCGGTGGACAGAGCTAATAACAAAAACAACAACAATGAGAACATTGGAACAAAGCATGTATTAATTTATACTTACTAGTGCGAGCCCGTAAGTGTGTGCCCGTATGTGCATGTTTATCTCTATAATTTATTGAGAATATCAAGAAAATCGAGAAAGTACAGAAATCTAGAAAGAAAGAATACAGTAAGTCGAGAAAGCGAGAAAAAAAATCGAGAAAGAATATAGTAAGTCGTCACTCTCCGGAAGTCCGTGTGTTGTAACCTCTCGTCCCCAACGGCTACACCTACGCAGCACCGTGTCCTGTCATTGGTTTGGTAAATAAATGGCCATAACTTGGGAACCTCTTGTCCGATTAATATCAAACCTTGAAAAGGCACATGTGACAGTGGTCACACACACACACACACACACACACACACACACACACACACACACACACACACACACACACACACACACACACACACACTGGAATTATAGATAGATTATATATTTATTATTTTTCTTTTTCCGCCGGCAATTTGCTGGTTCTTTTGCTTTAAAAATCATTTTCTCAGGAACGGTAAGTCCGATCGAAACGAAATTTTCACCACAGTATGTATCTTTTTTGATAGCAAACCTAATTGATAATTGTGACGTCAATTGTGATGTCATAGCACTGTGTTCTGTCATTGGTTTGGTAAATAAATGGCCATAACTAGGGAAACACTTTTCCGATTAATATCAAACCTTGAAAAGGCTCATACTCTGGTCCCCAGCAATATACCTGGCAAGTTTCAATTAGATCGGACGAGTGGTTGTCGAGAAATAGTGGTCACAGACTGACAGACACACAGAGATTGCTGGAATTATAGATAGACTAGTGCGGGCCCGTAGGTGCTTGCCCGTAGGTGCGTGCCCGTAGGTGCGTGCCAGTATGTGCAGCTTCATTCCTTCGCTCTCGTAAACGACGACTGGATTGGGGAATTGTTTCAATTAGATCGTACCAACCGTATCATAAATGGCCATAACTTGGGAAACACCTGGGAAACATACTCAGGTCCCCAGCGTCAATTGTGACGTCATATCAAACGAAGAAGAAGAAGAATTGTGACGCCCCACTCTCTCCCCCCCCTCTCTCACCCCTCCTCTCTCCCTCTCCCCCCTCTCTCCCTCCAATCTCTCCCCCCTCTCTCCCCCTGGTCTCACCCCTCCTCTCTCCCCACCTCTCTCGCCCCTCTCTCTCACACCCCTCTCCCGTCCCCCTCTTCTCTCCCCCTCTCTTGAATTGTGATGCCCACTCTCTCTCATCCCCCTCTCTCCCTCCCCTCTCTCGCCCCCTCTCTTTCCCCCCTCTCTCCCCTCTCCCATCCCCCTCTCTCGCCACCTCCTCTCTCCCCCTCTCTTGAATTGTGACTCCCCCTCTCTCTCATCCCCCTCTCTTCCTCCCCTCTCTCGCCCCGCTCTCTTGCCCCCCTCCCTCCCGCCCCACTCACCCCCTCCTCTCTCACCCCTCTCCCCCTCCTCTCGCCCCCCTTCTCTCGCCCCCCTCTCTCACCCCTCTCTCTGTAAATGTATTCACAAATGTCTACCAAGCACAATAATTAATTCAAACCCTTGGGAAACAGTTGTTTCCCTTGGAAAATTCAAACCTTCGGATTAATTAATAATTTGAACAATTAATTCAAACCTTGGGAAAAAAACAGCTTTCAAACCTTGGGAAACACTTGGGAAACAGCTGAAGCAGATGAAGAACGATATCAAACCTTGAAAAGGCACATACTCAGGTCCCCAGCGTCGATTGTGACGTCATACCAAACGAAGAAGAAGAAGAATTGTGACTTCAATCGTGCAAAAAAAAACAATAAATAAATAAATAAACATTAATTGTGACGTCATTCGTGATGTCATAGAACCGTGTCCTGTCATTGGTTGACAGACGTTATTGGTCATTATTGGTTGACAGACAATATATAGGATGTTATTGGTTGACAGACATTGGTCATTGTATCACGTTATTCTTTTTATTACTGCCAATTATTGTGCTATTATTATTATTATTATGCTGTTATCATTATTCTGAGATATCTTTGGGAAAAAATGGCATGATAAGGTGGAACGACACTTCAGCTGCGATATATACACCTTTCCAACACTGAAAAAGCAATAAAATGGCCGTAACTTGGGAACCGCTCGTCCGATTAATATCAAACCTTGAAAAAGCACATCCACAGGGCCCCAGCAATATACCTGGCAAGTTTCAATTATATCGGACTGGCGGTTGGCGAGAAACAGCGGTTACAGACAGACAGACACACACAGATTGCTGGAATTATAGATAGATGGAGTTAAGTTTTGCTTTAGAAACAGTCGCGAGGACAAAGGAAAACCTGAAAGAACCTCCATTAGATACGGGATGAAACTTTGTCACCACTGCACCTGTAACAGGAATGGCATGTCCACACACACACACACACACACACACACACACACACACACACACACACACACACACACACACACACACACACACACACACACACACACACACACACGCACACACGCACACACGCACACACGCACACACACGCACACACGCACACACACACGCACACACGCACACACACACACACACACACACACACACACACACACACACACACACACACACACACACACACAGTCCGTTCCGTTCCGATCCAAATCTACCAAGATGTACCATGTCCGTGTGTGCTGTATTCGTACCTCTACCTTGTAGTAACTGTCGACTGCACATCCCGATCAGGACACAACCTGCACTGCACAGCTCGGTAAGTGGCTTCAGCACTCAAACACTCCAACGAAACACACCTGGCTTGGCAAGCGATGACCAATTGCCGTGGATACAACTCTGCACCTGGAAACGCACGTGCAATGTCTGAATTAGACAAATCAACGCTTTTTGGGGTGGTCGGAACTGCTGATACTTTCAAATCTGGAGGTAACAACCAGGCCAAAAAACATGGCGGCTACAGACCCAGCACGGTTACCAAGGAAACGCCTTAAGGCCCCAGCACGGTTACCAAGGAAACGCCTTAAGGTCCAGCACGGTTACCAAGGAAACGCCTTAAGGTTCCAGTACGGTTACCAAGGAAACGCCTTAAGGCCCCAGACAGCGAGGTGGCCGAGAATCACCTGATGAAGGATATAATTAAATAAGGCCGTTAATTATCTTCAAAAGGGGTGTTTTAATTAACCCAAACACCCAATTTTCACACCTTCACTTCCTTGGAGTTTTCTCAGTCTGCTTGTAAAGCTTCAGGCTGCTAGGTTTTATCGTTTTGGAGTTATGGAGGAGATACACACACATTTTGGTGTGTTCCAAAAAACATACATACATAGACACACACATAGACTGACACACACACACACACACACACACACACACACACACACACACACACACACACACACACACACATACACAGACACACACACATAGACAGACAGACACACACACATACATAGACACACACACATAGACAGACACACACACACATAGACAGACACACACACACACACACAGACAGACACACACACATTGCCTTTTATTAGTATAGATACGTACTTGTTATCAGACACGACAAAAATATTCTACGTGCTAATCACATGTGAGGTCTGATAGGATTGTGTAGACTGTAATGGTTGATGTATTGAGCTTTGAGCTGTCTAATCTGGGTGGGATTCTCATCCCCAACGATAAACTGTCAGATTTGTGCTTCCGAGGCAGGGCGTTGCATCACGAAGCATCCCAACCCTTGGATCATTTCAGATATCCCTCATGAGATTCACACAAATATTTTTTAAACCGAGTGTCTCGTCTTCTAGAATTAGTGGAAGTTAAAGATCCTCTACGGTGTCTTTTGTGGAGTAGGCGAGCCATCGCCGGCATCCTGAACAAATTACGAATTCCATCCTGAATCACCTTCAGTGTCCAACTTACAGTAAATCGGAGGATTCCTGATCAGAATTTTTTTCGTCAAATTCACTTTCTGACCAATCTGAAATGAGTTGTGCGGCCATTTCGCATTGTGTGATGACAATATTTCCCTTTATTACGTCACACAGATGACGTCATGACAATCGCGGTTTTCTGGAATTTACGAGGCAGCACTCGCCGGGTTCGCTTTTTTCACTGAACCACCTCAAAAAATTATTCAAATTAAAAACCGCGTTCTGTTCTCTATGAATTACTTAAAAATCAATCCAATCACATCCAAAAATAAATGAAAAATCACTCATGGAGGGAAGCTTGGCGAGAGGGAACAACACTCAGTGGAGCGCACACCTCCGCCAGGCTGAACAGTTTACATTTTGTATGCCATTGATAGGTCGGATCTGAATCCGGATCTTAACCAAATTCAAATGGGCTTGTTCTTGTCACCTCCACAACTCATCCACCTCGTTTTGTCATAACTCGTCCACAACTTTTTGAGATCTCATGCTATTCATACTTTTTGGCCCCATCTCTCAATGGTGAAGAATCACTTTTTTAAATTCTCGTATCTGGATCCTGGTTCTTATCTTCACCAAAATTGAATCATTTAGTCCTTGTCACACTCCCAACCTGTCCACCAAGTTTCGTGTGAATCAATCCATCACCTTTTGAGATATTGTGCTGGATATCGTTTTTTGGCCCAATCTCTCAATGGTGGAGAATCATGTGCTTGTGGACTATGAAATATACCTTCCATGTGCATGACTCACGGTTCGAGCTGCCGTGTGTGTATTATAAAGGTGTGCACGAATGACGACGCACTGTGGTTCTGGGCCTCCAAGAAGGTTAATTGTGGAGCGAAGATGCGACTCAAGAGGTAATGGAGGACATGGAGGAGTGGGAGGGAACACAGTCACCTGCAGGTAAGAGGGTTGGCTTTGGAAGGGTTAATGGCGGTAGAAATGATCATGGGTATAGGGATGGGGGATGACGTGATGCACCAGCTGGAGCTTTAAGCCTCGGAGGAAAGAGCATGATTGAACAGCCTCAAGATGGCGGTTCCACAAACCTCAAGGCACACCTTACATTTGTTTAGAAATGATTGGTTGAAACTGCTTTGTGGAGGAAATGGCAAGAGCACCTCATAACGCATCTCGGAGTGCAACACATGCACAGCCCCCATTGTGTCATTAAACACTTTTTTTGACAGGATGTTAAACATTCAACTTCCTAAATTAACAAGCCCTGAGTTCAATTGTTTCTGAGTTTACATCCAAAACCTGTAATTCGTGCTGTGACAGCGTGCGGCGTGCCATTCGTTCACGATAACTCAGCGCTTTGCACGTTTCCTCGGTGCACCCTCGGGTTCCCCTCCTCCATTGATCTTCACAGCGCAGCCACTTGCAAGGTGGACACGTGGTCATGCATCCGGGGACGACCATTTTGTTTACACCATGACTTCTCACATCATCATCATCACCATCACCATCATCACCATCACCATCAGCACCATCATCATCACCATCACCATCATCACCACCATCATCATCATCACCATCATCATCATCACTGTCGCCACCATCATCATCACCATCACCATCATCACCACCATCATCACCATCACCACCACCATCATCATCATCATCACCATCACCATCACCATCACCACTATCACCATCACCATCACCATCATCATCATCATCATCATCATCACCATCACCACCACCATCATCACCATCACCACCACCATCATCATCATCATCACCATCACCATCACCATCACCATCACCACTATCACCATCACCATCACCACTATCACCATCACCATCACCATCATCATCATCATCACCATCATCACCACCACCACCATCATCATCACCATCACCACCACCATCATCACCATCACCATCATGATCACCACCATCATCATCACCACCATCAACCATGCATCTATCACTGCACCCACTGCCTGGTTTTGTTTCTTTAACCGATTACCCCCATAATTAGAGACATTTAGTTTTGACGTCACCATTTTGTGATGGCATTCACACAAAGCCATCGCAGACAGATTGTGTTTTCATCCCCGACACGATAATTGCACATATTTTGCATTCCCCTGGGTTTTGCATCCATCATGTTCTGTCTAACCAAGGTAATATGACTCAATGTATCATTTTAAGCTGTCGCATGGGGAGGAGGCACTCGGTTTGGGATTTGCTCATGCCCTCCAAAATGGGCGCTCATCCAGTGATGGACCTCGATGCCAAGGTGTTTGGGTGTGCCATTGTGCAGGTAAGCCCTAGAGTGCATGGGAAATGCCTTCAAAATGCCTAAACAGCACTGCAGCGCAACAGATGCACAATATCAGGATTCAGGAAGATCGTTAGTTTTCTCCAATTAAAACAAATTGCTCATGTACTGCTTGACATTTTAAAGTTGATGCATAATTGTTTATAATGTGGCAAAACAGAAAGATGATTGGTTTGGGAATAACGTGGGGAAACACGTCATGGAATTGTGGGAGGATGTGGGGATTGTCCCAAACCCGAACAGCTTGTCCCACAGGATTGAACCACAAATCACATGATCATTATATTCACCACCGACATGAATTGTGCATCGACCCAATTAAATAATGATCTTCACTTCTCTATCCCGTTCGGCATCTTGCTCGAATTCTCAAAAGCAAACGAATAAAAAAACCCCAAACTAATTTCATATCCCAATCCCAGGTCTGGATGAAGCTCATTGAGGGGGTAAAAACTTGCGAACAACCCTTTATAATCTTTTTTGTATCTGACAACGGAAATTAAAAACATCCGCCACCACTTGTCTGTCAACAGAGCATCCATCATCATCAGCACCTTGTCTGTCTAGTCTTTCGCGCAATGCCTCTTCCATGTCCTGGTGCTGAGCAGAATGTGAAATTCGAAACAAGGGCTCTTCTATGAGCCTCGCTCCTGTATAATAAATAAATAAATAAATGCATCGAACGAACCTTTTCTCGACACATCACAAGCATTTACTACAATGATTGTCTTTACTTTCAAAGTTTCCAATAATTTATTTTCAATCTTACAAAACCTGCCCAGCATCTCCTTTCACTGGACTCTCATGGTGTTGTCACTCTCTCCGAAACCTTCCCTTCCAAAAAACATAGGGCTATTTATTATATACACAAACAGAGCGAGGGGAGGGAAGAATAGTTTGGGTACAAAGTGTCTTGGTTGGGGAGGTAGAGGTGGAGGTGGAGGGTATCTTCAGCTAGTGGACATATAAATTGTAATCCATTTTAAACCACGTGGTTTAACTTACAAACATCATTCAACAATTGTATTTTGTTTGAAAGACACTCCGTAGGACCAATTTGTTACTCCCGAGGATCAATTGTTCAAAACATTGGTTTTGACACTTTCCGAAAAAGCAACCTCAGGGTTCCGGTTGTCACCCTTTGACCCCAATGTGAAAAAAACAGCATTCCCTGCTTATCGTGGTCCAAACACCGGGCAAGGCAAAAGCTTCTCCAACCGGAGATGGATCAATATGGTGCACTCACTCCATTCCTTGCTCCAAAATAAATATATAATCCATCATGGGAATGGCACAGCCTGCCAATTAACGGCTTCATGCAGCTGACCTATCTGCCGTCGATATTTGCACCGAACTGCACATCCCCACATCTCCGAAGGCTCGACGCACAGCCAATTCGTTTATACTCATTAAACGCCTGAGTTCCCCACATCCCAAACACACTGAGTGCCCCACATCCCAAGCAACCTGAGTGCCCCACATCCCAAACACCCTGAATGCCCCACATCCCAAACACCCTGAGTGCCTCACATCCCAAACACCCTGAGTGTCCCACATCCCAAACAACTTGAGTGTCCCACATCCCAAACAACTTGAGTGCCCACATCAAAAAAACCCTGATTGCTCCACATCCCAAACACCCTGAGTGCCTCACATCCGAAACACCCTGAATGTTCCACATTCCAAACACCCTGAGTTCCCCACATCCCAAGCACCCTGAGTGCCCCACTTCCTAAACACCTTGAGTGCCCCACATCCCAAACACCTTGAGTCTCTACAGCATGGTGGAGGACAGTGCATTGGCCTGAGGCCAGAGGACAGATGTGGAGGGAGTGGATCTCACAACGGGCGCTCCTTGATGAATGACATCGGAGAGATGGATCAATCAAATATCAAATCTACTCTGTGTGATGATGCTCAACCAACCACTGATGGCAGCACAAAGGGGTACAAGCCTGATGAGTTAATGGAAGGACGTGGTGAAGCAGATGCCACTGGATAAGTACAAGGCCATGAAAGAATGCATGAGCAGTTGTTTTGGACCTTGTATGTAGGTGGTGTCCGGCTTGGTGGCAGGTGACGTGGTGAGGTGATGGTGTGAGTGCACAGTAGACTGTCATCGGAGGGGTACAAAGGGGGCTGGTAACAAACCTATTATGACAGGTGCGAAGGTCAGTCTCGGTGCGGTGTGTCCGGGTGGGAGTGTGGGTTACGGTGGGGTTGCGCAGTGTGCGTGTGGGTGGTACAGAAGGTAATGACGACGTTGCGGTGTTTCAAGAGTGAGTGTGACGGTGTTTGAGGTGCTTTGGGTTTGCGTGAGGATCGTGGTGCGAGATGACGCAGCCATTGGTGTGGATGCGGCGGATGTTGGGTCGAGATGAGATGGAAGGAGGTCTGGGGGAGTCGATTTTTTTCAGGGATTAAGCTGTTGGAAGGACTCCATTTTCTGCTAAAGATCGACAGGTGTGATGTGGGGAGTAATGATGGGTGTGGAAGTTTAATCTGAAGAGTTGAAGGCGAGGTACAAGTTGTTGGGTAACAATTGAAGGAAATGGTGAAAGTTGAATTCTCCTGGGAATGGGTAGGGGGTGCAGACTTTACTAGCAGAGCAACTGATCTTAACTTGTGCTTGAAGAGGTAGTGCAGGGAGCAGTGTTTGGGAAAGTGTGGAATTCCTTTCATGGTCATTGTGAATGTTTTCAGAATAATGGGCATACTGTATGCTTCAACAAAGGGGATGACAAGGTCTATGGCAGGTATTGAGATTGAAATTTGGCCTTTTTTAGGCTCGAGGGGAGTGAAGGAGCTGGAGAGGATGGAAGATATCATTAGTAGGTCGAGGCAGCAAAAGATAATTCAAGGTATGGAAAGGTTAAAACTATTTTCTACTAATGCCTGGAGTTGGAATAACATAATGGGAAAGCTTGAAGTTAAAGTAGATTGCAAAGCGTTTGACATGGTTTACCAAGGAAGAAAAATCAAACTGACGGGCTGAACTTGAAGGCTACAAGATGGAGAGGTGTGGTTGGAAAGGGAAGGTCGGAGGTGGTGCAGCAATCTGGGTTTAAGATGCAGTATCGTATCGAGAGTAAGCGATGATATGAAGGAGGGAATTGATGTGGATGGTTCGGTTCTGTGTGGATTGAGATTCGAGATTGCCAGAATGGTAAGATATTGATTGCATGTGTCTATAATGCTCCTGGTATGAAGGTGAAGCAGGAAAGAGAGGGTCATGAAGAATTTAGAAATGCCCGTGGAAAGGGAGGATAATATATTTTGTGGGATTATAATTTGCCAGGGATAGATTGGGTCCAGGAATGGGGAAGGAGTAGATCCGAGGTGGATTTGTCCGAGGTGGTTCTAGTCCAGAATTGATTTTTAAGTCGGTTTGTACAAAAGTCCACAAGGGGGGGAATGTGGTGTCATACCGTTACCTCTGCCACTGGAAGGTGGGCAGACGTTGTTTTCATCACATTCTGTCCGACTCTGTTACTTGGCGAAAATATTTTGCCAAGTATGTTAGTCTGGATCGTCTGTTTGTTACTTGCAAAATCGAAGATTTTTCAAGTATATTGGTCAGTCGATTTTATTATTTCTTGGGAAAAAATTTTTTGTTGACAAGTACAGAATGTTGATCGCGTATGTTTGTTTGTTTGTGTGTGTTTGGTTGTTTGTTTGTCTGTCCGATCGCCTCCAGCCCAAACCGCTCAACCGACCGATCTGAAATTTTCAGAGATTAATGTCACAGACCCTGCGACGGTCCCGCATTGAAGTTTCGTAAAATTAGGTCGACCGAAAAGGTCTACATAGTAAGATAAGATGAATTGAAATGGATTAATTTAAGTTCTATCTGTACACAAATTTCTTATTTGTTTATAAATTTATTTAATTTATGAAATATTTATCAAATTGTTTATTTATTTAATCATTTGAAAAAATATTTATTGCATTTTTATGAATTTATTTATTTGTTTGTTTGTTTGTTTCTTTCTTTATTTATTTACTTGCTCACTTACTCACTTGCTAAATTAATTTTTTCCCCAACAGAAAATTGTTTTGGAGATACGAAATTAAAATATCCTTCTTCGCAAAACTGAGAATGTAATCATCAATTTGAGGACCTTTCGGATCCAGATTGGGATCCTGGAATTTTTTTAAACGAGTACGTGCCCGTACGTGCATGGCCAAATGTGCAACAAAAAAAAAACTTTCAAACCGCGAGCCAGAAACAACAACCACACAGGCCGTTCCTTCGCTCTCGCCTGGCCGTATGTGCGTGGCTCGGAAGTTCACATATCGCAGTTACGATTACACTGAACAACAAAAATTTTTTACTGGAGATGTGTAAAGTGATTTAGACTAATTTGGGTACGCTGATTTCAAAAATCATAACCGTTTTGCTGTATCACGTCAGGATTTTCAGTAACAGAAATATTCCCATTGCCTAGAAGTCAGGATTTCAATGAAATTTACAAAAATTCATTTATTCATTTATTTCATCATGAATGCTTCAAAATTATAGAAATTACAGAAAAACTCCACTAGAATGTAATTAAAAATGCTTTAGGCATTTGGCTTTGCGTTTGTGCTGCTCTGTGTCAGTTTCACGATGCAGGAACCAGCAGAAATCGCCCATCATGTTCGGGTTGTGCCGCCCTTGGTAACGCGTCTCCATGAGTGAAATCTCTTGGTGGAATCGCTCGCCGTGCTCGTCCAAGACTGCTCCCAAGTTGTCAGGGAAGAAGTTCAGGTGCTGGTGTAGGAAATGGATTTTCAGGGACATCCTGGAGCCAAGTTTCCTGAAGGACTCCAGCAGCTGCTGCACTATTTCTTCATAGTTGTCCGCGCGCTCGTTCCCCAAGAAGTTGTCCGTCACAGCTTTGAAGTTCCTCCATGCTGCCAGCTCTTTGGGGTTTAGAGTTGTCGGAAAAGTTTCGTCCTTCATAATCTGTCGGATTTGCGGTCCAACAAAGACACCAGCCTTGATCTTGGCCTCCGACAAGGTGTTGCCAAACTTTTCCTTGAGGTATAAAAACCCACGCCCATTCAGATCCATTGCCCGTACAAAACTTTTCATCAAGCCGAGCTTTATGTGGAGTGGTGGAAGAAAAACCTTGGCTGGGTCGACAAGGGCGACATGCTTCACGTTGTGTCGACCAGGTACATGCTCTTTTCGCTCTTCCCAATCTTTCTTCGTCCAGTGATTCTTGTCGTCTCTGCTATCCCAGAGACAAAGGAAGCACATGTATTTCGTGTAGCCTGACTGCAGCCCTAACAACAGCGCCACCACTTTCAAGTCTCCGCAGATGTGCCAGTTGAAGTCATTGTACTTGATGGAATCAAGCAGCTGCCGCATAGTCTCATAGGTCTCTGTCATGCCGAACGCGTGAGCCAGTGGGACTGATGGTTTCTCGTTGCCATTGTGGAGCAAAACAGCCTTCAAGCTGTTCTTCCCAGAGTCGATGAAGAGGCGCCAGTCTGCAGGATCGTGATCACACCCAAGTTCTTTCAACAGACCGTTGATGTCACTGCAGAATGTCATCGTGTCTTCCATCTCAAAGAACTCAGCCATGTCTCTGTGACGTGCTCTGAACAAGGATATCTTGGTGTTAGGTTCAAGAAGATTCCACTGCTGCAGCCTTGATCCAAGCAGCTCTGCCTTCGCCTTTGACAGCGAGAGATCTCTTGCAAGATTTTTGAGACATTTAAGTCTCCCTGGTTCAGAAGGTGTGATTCTTGAGTGTCGGGTTCAAAAGGTTCATCATCACCATCCTCTTCACCACTGCTTACAGCTATGTTCTGATCAGCTGGAGGTGTTGGAACGGGGTTCTCGTCATCATGAGGCACAGGTTTACGAGCAGAGACGCAGTCAGCGTACTTGATGTGACCTTTATTCTTCTTGTTGAAGCCGGCGATGCTTGTGCAGCAGAAATAACAATCATCATGATGATTCTGCAGCTCACGCCATATCATGGGCACCGCAAATGGCATGCTCGCGCGCTTGCCCACCAACCACTGAGTCAAGGTTGTGTGACAGCTTGTGCAGCAGATGTGTGGTGCCCAGCTCTGTTATTGGTCTCCCACCTTACACCCGAAGTAGTGAAAGTAGGCGGCCTTCATTTTCACTGCTGTAGATATACTTCGCTGTTGATCTTTTTTGGTATACCGACCACAGACATAACAGAAGTTGTCAGGATGATTGGTACAGGAACGCCTACTCATCTTTATCTGAAAGAAAGAAATATAACACAAGTTAACAACAATTGTACGAAATAGACATGTTAAAGACATATGTAAATTTCATTGAAATCCTGACTTCTAGGCAATGGGAATATTTCTGTTCCTGAAAATCCTGACGTGATACAGCAAAACGGTTATGATTTTTGAAATCAGCGTACCCAAATTAGTCTTAATCACTTTACACATCTCCAGTAAAAAATTTTTTTTGAAATTTGTTGTTCAGTGTTATTCGCAATTTAGTTTTAATGGCCAATTATTTAATTAGCGCCAACGTATTTTGCCTTTTCGCAATGTCATCGCAAGGAAAAACACAAACAGAAGAGAAGAGAGAGAGAAAAAAACGTACGTGAAAAAAAAAAATATAATAATAATAATAATAATTAAAAATTTTCAAATAACCACACAGGCCGTTCCTTCGCTCTCATAAACGGCGACTGGATTGGGGCATTGTGTTTATCTATAAATGCACATAAGAAATCGAGAAATTATTGGAATACATTAAGTCATCACTATCCGGAAGTGGTGCGTGCCCGTACGGAATGTTCACATGCATTCCACGAATTATCGCTTGCATTGAAGTAACAACTGCTGCGATACTTACACACAGAGTTAATTAAAATCCAAATTAAAATCAAGTTTACCTCCCTGTCTTTGCTTGCCATGACATTCGCTGCCATTGACCATTGCCACTCCTACGCCACGGTAACTAATGCACCGATCCCCATCGTAACCGTCACGGCACGTGACGTCATCGTCGGTCGGCCGCGCACCGGCCTACGCAGCCACACCTACAAAGCAACGTGTCCTGTCATTGGTAACGAAATTGCGCCCTTTCCCCATCGGCCATGCCTACGCAGCAACGTGTCCTGTGATTGGTTGGTAAATAAATGGTTATAACTTGGGACCCACTTGTCCGATTAATATCAAACCTTGAAAAGGCACATACTCAGGTCCCCAGCAATATACCTGGAAAGTTTCAATTAGATCGGACCAGCGGTTGTCGAGAAACAGCGGTCACAGACACACACACACACACACACACACACACACACACACACACACACACACATTGCTGGAATTATAGATAGATGATCCTTTAACATCGTGAGATGGGGCACAAACAAATTCATACTTTAAAAAAAATCTCAGAAACAGATGATCGCCAAAATAAACATCTAAACAGATTTTAAATAAAACTAGATTGTGTCCAAAGAATATGTCCCCAGTCTTGTGAAGGACTCGGTGCGAGCCAACTCTTGTGGTGACAAACTTGTAATTGTATCTATCTACACTTCGAAGGTAAATGGGTACAAATTATCCTTTGAAAAGTCTGCTTTCGAATACATTCATAAGATTTTACAAAGTAGCTTTAGTTCTCATTATCGAGTGTTTTCATAACTACCAAGGCTGATAGAGACACCAGATTAGATCGCTAAAGTATAAATAGGGAGATCGTTAAAACTCCAAAAAGTATTTCTTCTTCTTCTTCTTCTTCTTCTTCTTCTTCTTCTTCTTCTTCTTCTTCTTCTTCTTCTTCTTCTTCTTCTTCTTCTTCTTCTTCTTCTTCTCTTTTATTCACCAGCAAATGCAATAATGGCTGAAGCGATTACAATGATTGTAATTTCAAACGCGAGATCGTGACATTGTCTCCAGGCATTAGGCTTTGTTTAATACACCATGCAAGTTCTGAGGGGGCGTGTAACATCAAAGTCATGTGCACCATATCAAATGGCCATGCAACATGTGATAAAGTTTCCATTTCCTCCATTGAACGGTTTCCGATGTATGCTCTTAACACCAGAACTGTCTCTTTATAGCTGCCAGCAGTGATGACCGGGTACCAAGACGGCCCGCTTTGATGCAACCCCGTTTTGATCAGACACCTGAATCGTTACGTCCTGTTGATTCAATTGAATTCATCATGGGATTAAAAATAAATAAATAAATAAATATCAAATTGAAGCCCAAATAAAATACGTACTGCATTGCAATCAACAGAAGGAACCTGAACAAGAAAAAACCAAAGATGAAGTCATCAGGAAGAACCTGGATAGGACTGGTTTCAGCTGCTACTCGTCCACCCTCAAACCCAACCAGATGCAGCCAAGTGAGCCTTTATATAAAAAAAAAGAAAAAAAAAAGAACGAAGATTCAAAATATTAAATAATTCTGGCTGCCAGACCATGCATCTGATCAGGTTGAAATTTAAAACATACATTCATCATCACTACAAGATCATAATTTTTAAGTTTCATGTCGATTAATGCAGCGGTTCAAGAGAGAAAATTTAATTTTTTTTTTTTCTTTCGATCCAACATGGCTGCCAAACCATGTGACCTCTGCTATCGTAGATGGGAACGTTTTGTTCCTCCTGGATAAGCGATCATACCTGTAAAGTTTCTCCTCGATCTGTTCAGACGTTTCGGAGAAGATTTTTGAAGGTGTTTTTCTTTTTTTAGCCGAACCACCTGACTGATGACGTCATCAATTTGTTTTTTTTTTGTTCACCAATTTATCCCAAGATGACCCTCAAAAGTTTCATTCTCATCGGATGTCGCATTCTACGCATGCAATTATGATGTCATAAAGAAGGCACCTGTGATTTCATTTTTTTTTTAAGTCACACATTCCCCATGGGGCAGGAGCCACGTTTCAATCTATGGTGAAAATTCCGTGTCAATCTGACAAGCGGTTGCAGAGAAGAGGGAATGATAAAATGCAGACACGTACTTAAGTTCTACGTATGCACGTACCCGACCAATTGTTCAACTCCACTATTCGCTTTGCAAGTGCGGGCTAATAAAACAAACACTGTATAACTGCAACACAACAACAAAATTTATCACACTAGACTTGCCAACAACACTAGTGTCAAATACAACATAAATTAACAGCAATATATTTTGTTACTTGGGGAAAGTATTTTCCAGTGCAGGAATTAAGGGGAAAGGAAAGGGTTAAGAGGACTGTGGGCCCATTGAGGACCAGCACAGGAGAATTGGTGAATGATGAGGGTGTGATGGCAGGATTATTAAATAGTTTTTTTTTTTTTTGCTTCTACATTTACATGTGAACAATCAGGGGAACTTCAAATAGCAGAGAGTATATCTCTCAGGGGTGAGAAAGCCTTTCAGAAGAGATCCAAGGAAGAATAATAGAAGTGTGGAATCCGCTCGAAAATTTAAAGGATGATAAAGCTCTCGGACCGGATAATATTCATCTCAGAATATTGCAGGATGTGTCGGAGCAGATTAGCGTGGTGTTAGCAGATATCTTTAACAGGTCGTTGGAGTCAGGACGGGTACCAGAGGTTTGGAAAGTATCAAATGTAACATCATCATTTAAACAAGGTTCCACAGAATAATTTGGGAACAATACACCTCGTAGTTGAAGTTCATTTGTGGGAAAGGTGTTGGACGTATTGAATGGTTCGGGAAAAAAAAATTATATGATTCAAAATTAATTGAAGGTACGGTGGTGAGCCCAGATTTACTAAAGGGAGATTACTTCAAAAAAAATATTATTATTATTATTATTATTATTATTATTATTTGGATTTCTGTGAAGCATTTTCTGATCAGGTGGACGAGGTAATGCAGTGGATGTAATGCATGTGTATATAGATCTATATATACATATATATATATATATATATATATATATATATATATATATATATATATATATATATATATATATATATATATATATATATATATATATATAGCCTCAAAAAGTTTTTGATAAGGTACTACGTATAAAAAAGGGCTGTTAGCTAAGGTGAGGACTTGTGGAGTGGCTGATCGAGTATCTGGTTTAAAAACTGGATTAGTGATAGGATGTAAAGTGTGGCTGTGAGTGGAAGGATGTCTGGCTGGGACGATGTAAGTAGTGTGGTACCCCAGGCATCAGCACTCAGACAATTATTATTCATTTTTTACATCAATGATTTGTAGAATGGGGTTGAAAGTCAGCTTTCTAAATACGCAGATGTCGCAAAATACATGAAGTCATCACTATCCGGAAGTGGTGAGTGCCCGTACAGTCAGGAAAATAGCACGGAGGGGGTCTGGGGGAGTGACCAAATTCAGGAAAGTCCAGATATTTTAATGGATTGGACAAAAGATTGAAAAAAAAATGTAAGGAGCTGGACATGGGTAAGAATAATAGTACAGTAATTAAAAAAATTAAGATGACATGATATAAGGGGCAGTCTTGGAACATGTCACACAAGAGAAGGATCTGGGGATGGTAATATACGTGAGGTTAAGCAGACAGAACATGCCAGGTGGCTACAGGTAAAGCAAACAGGGTTTTAGGTTGGATCCGCGGAGGGATAAATAATTATCAATCAAAAGATGTAGTTTTAACACTGTATAGGAATTTAGTGAGACCTCATCTGGAATATTGTGTTCAGTTTTGGTCACCACATCTGAGGAAGGACCACAGCCAGTGTTAGGGGAGGGCAGATAGGGCAGTTGCCTGGGACCCCTGACCACGAGGGTACCCCGAAAAATGTTTTACATTTCAGAACATGTGATTGTCAACCTCCATTTCTGGTGGTTAGCTAGTCTGAGCTTATGCTCATAAAAGCCCAAATCACGCCGACATTGTTGCAATGACACTAACGAGAAAAGATAGCGATCCGCTTCTCGGAGGATCGCTTCTAAAGGTGAGTCACCATGATTTTACATTCTCTCATGATGTAATGTCATTGTATGATGTTGCTCGAGGCGTTAGAAAATAGGTAGCAATAATGCACGGTCTGTTGTGCTTATTGTTTGAAAGGGGCGGGGGCCCATGTTCAGCTGTGCCCCAGGCCCTTAATTGGCTAACCCTGGCCCTGGGAAGGACATCACTGCCATAAAGAGGGCACGGCATTTAGCTACGAGATTGATTCCAGGCTTTGCTCGACCAAACTATGTTGAATGTTTAGAAGAGAGGACTTTATTACGAGGGGTTCTCGATAGAGATGCTGAAGATAATGAAGGTTATAGATGGAATAAGTGCAGAAGAGTTTTTTTTTTTTAGCATAATGGACAGAGACAGGACCAGGCCAGGGGCCACAATTTCAGAGTATGTTAACTTGCACATTACCCCAAGGGTGATTGTATCACCCCTAGAGTGACAGACAGACAGGAAGACACACACACATACACACATGTGACCAATGACATTTCCACTGTGAGTAACTCCTCAACTGCCCCCCCTCCATCTCCCTCACTCAAAGTCCTCCACCAACCCCAAACCCTTACCCTCCAAACTCTAAGTTATCAATCCCCTCCTGACTTCAAACCTTCAAGCCTCTCCCAATCCCCCCCCAACCTCAACCACACTGATAGCACTCAATCTCCCCCTTCCAAATCTGTCCTATTTTACTCTAACCCCCACCCCCCCCCACCATCTTGCTCATGATTCTCCCACTAATAAAAGCAAAACGGACATTCCCATATCGAAATGGCAGAATATTTAACACTTTCTGCAACCCTAACGTGCTATCACCAACTTTACAGAAACCCGTCATGGTTGCCTGTCCAATTCACAATTTTAAGAGAAAATAGTCAGAAATAACCATGAAAGTCCTGATTGAGAGAATGCCACATTATTATTTTGGCGATGTATAAACAATAGAACGCTGCCTCAAACACTGAGGCCTATCTTCACAAGGCCCGTGATGCTTTTCGGCTCAAAAATCCGTTTAACTGTCGCTTTGTTTGTTTTACTTTGAAGGGAAAACTTACAGGGAGGGCATGGCGATTGTGACTATGATGTCTTTGACTTTGCACAGCAGTCATCACCAACATGATTGGCGTAATATCGAAATGGTGGGTTGATTCAGGTGAACTGCCCAACCAATGGGTTCTGCACGTGCGCACGGCTCCTTTTATAGGTTCGAAGAGGAGGAGATTGTTAGGACGGCAGGGAGGGGTCTTTCGCTCAGGGAGGAGTTAATGCATGGACTTGTCTCTCTTGAAAAGTAGTGTCAGCAAAATGGTAGACAGTCTCAACATCGAGTTAGATAGGTATGGAGGTATGGATAAGTCGTGGGGATGGGGGGGGAGGGGTACTTTGGTGTTGGCATGATTGTACAGATATAATATGGGCCCAATGGCCTCCTCTGGTGTTAAAGTTGAAGTTCCTTGAAGAGTGAAATTTCTAATATCAGATATACTGATTGTAGCTTCATTCCATCTCGGTTGTTTTTATCGGTTTATTTTATTCCTCATCTTCATCCTCAACTAAAGCGATTATTTGGTCGCTTCTTCGAGCAACTTAAACGGCAGGATCCAAATTATGAGGAAAATTTGAATAAACATTTACTGTTCCAACTAAACACAAGAACAGACTCCATTAAAAGCGCTTGGAGATGGTTTCTGCCCCATTAGTCCTGCTCACGATTAAAAATCCTTCAATGAATGGGGTTTGGAGAAGAGCTTTTTTTTACAAAATGGACGAGTGCGAGGAACTCTATTTCAATCTGACATGACATGGAATGTTTAGAAAGGAATGAGGAACGATTTTATGAAAGGGAGGAATGTTTGGAAGGGTATGAGGAATGTTTCAGCGCAAGGAATGAATGTAACAATGCTCGGAATTTCGGTAACCATGTGATCATAAGCCAAGCAGTAGAGGGGGCGTCCCAGGTGCAACTTGGTTGGGAAGGGGAGGATCTCAGATCCGAGGGTAATTGAGGTAATTGAAACAGCTAAATTACTAAGTAAGATGCTCACAAGTTCTACTAAGTGATACAAAACAAACAATGCTCAATCAGTTATTGATGGTTAATACAGCTCTCCTGGAGATCAATATAACATATTCCGAAAGTGGTCCATGTCCCCCATACCACCATCCCATAATAGTCTTATAACCTCATTTTCAGTCAGTAACCCCATTCCGACTTATTCAGTTTTTATTTGGCAGTTTCTAAACAGATTACAAATAACTCCCGATGTTGTAATAGTTTTACGAAATGAATTTGTAAACATGGTTGGCAGGATATCCGAGATGGTTGCACACTTGCCTCTAAGCTGTCTCTCTGAGGTTTGAATCCTGACCCACCTCTAAACTGTCATCGTTTTCATTGAGGAACACAACAATTATGGTTAACCATACTCAAATTGCCACTATTTCATCTAAATGTTGAAAATTATGTTGAACAGACGATTTTAATTACACATTTTGTGCCAGCAACAGCAGGTTAAAAGTTCCCGGCGAGCAGAACCGAGTCAGTGTAAAGTCTCAGACCCAGCACGTACGTGGAAGGCCTCCTTGGTATGTGTACGCCATTTCAAGTCTCGTATTCGTTCTTCGGATGCGACTTCTCCAGGCATTGTTTTTTGTCTTCCGTCGTCTTTTGTTTGAAGATGGCCAAACTTTGTGTGTGCTTCCCTTCTCACTTCATCAATCGACTAGTTTCCACTCATTCAATGTTCCACTGCATATACTTTTTTTTCCTGCTGATCCGGAGTACCCATCACGAACTGAGGTGCCTTTGAGCATATGTAGCGCAACTGGGTCCAGATGTTTAGATGAAGGCGTTGCGAATGCAAAGATCCATCGATAAATGAGTGCCTTCTTTATGATTATTTCACATTGTGGAAGTGCATCTTTGTGAGATCGAGCTGTAACTCGCAATCCAGATTCAGTTTTTTGCTCTGATTCTTTAAATGGTGTTGCGGGAGGGGATCACATTGACGTACGTGGAACTTTGCAGGTTTCCGATGAAACAATCATTGTAGTCGATGTTGCATCCTTCGTCCATCAAGGTGTTTCACCAATAGTTTGTAATCGGTGTTGACTGTTGTTTTTCAATTATTATGATTATTTTGTATGCTGCCTGTGGTTGCATTATTTTCTCGAAGCGCAGCTTTGCCATTGATGCAGTGCCCCCTTGTTTCCAGTAAGCTGGTACTCATTTTTCTGACCTCGGAAGGATGACAGGCTGAGTCTTAACCCACCTGGTGTTATTTAACGGAACGACAGGAGCTCAAACTCACGACCCTCATATCTTAACCCTTGGAACCCTAGTGGCCATTTTACCAGCCACTCTTCAAACCTCCATATGCCTGAGCGGCTGGTTTCCCAGCCACTATTTAAACCACCATATACCCGAGCGACAAGATTTTTCTCCAAGGAGCCCAGGGTGGGGGAGCCGAAAGTCCAAGGAGCTCATGGTTCAAAGGGTTAAAGCAGCCACCTTAACCGTTAAGCCAACACCGGCTTGTTGAATTTATTTATTTTTTTAACTGATCTGATCCCATACATCTCTTCTTTTATAAGATTCTCCGAAAAATAAATTCAGCAATCCCATTCAACAGAGAGAGAGAGTGAGGTCATATAGTAATGGCTGATTGAGTTGCATCACCAATCACAAGATGTAATTAATTTCAGGCTTTATAACACCAGACATGTATTTGCCCTGTCATACTGATTCCTTGTTTAGTTTCCATATTCCATGCATATTTGCTGCTCCATCTGTTGCATTGAGGTATGTCCATGCTATTTCCAGGACGTTTTCCATTTTAAGTCCAAGGAACCCTTTTCCTATTTAATCAATACAGTTGACTGCAGCTATCAACTTTTACTCGGCCCGAGCAAGGCTAATTAGGGGGGCAATTATGACAAATCGAATGGTGAACACGCACATTAGGATATAACTAGATGTCTGAATTAATTATTCATTTTCCCATTCGGCCGTTTTCAGAACAATGCATTATTACTATAACACAAGAAAATATTCACATTCAATAAAATAGAATTTCGAACTTTCTTGGATAATTTTCAATCATAATGAACAGCAACAGCTACTCAGTTCAAGTAGCGAGTTGCGCTGTGTACTTGTTGTAAAACAAATTGAAACCTACATCTGCTTGTAGCTCCTACCGGCCGACAGATCCACCAGGCGTTATTCTGATGGTCCAGTCTGCCCCTGCCAGTGGTATAATGTCTGGGTCCTCTTGCATTAGGCCTCGGAGATTTTAAAGGTTGCTGCCTTGTTTCTCTGATAAGTTGTGTGAATGGTAATGGCAACCGATGGTGATAAGTTATCTCAAGGTGACTAATGTTACTAATCACTTTTTGGGCCCTCGAATGTCTCTCTTTGACACCAGTCCATGGGGCAGGATTTTAACCTCAATGCGACACTGTAATCTCCACACCCTGTAACCTCAGTATTACACATTACACAGTAAGCTCTGTATGCTTACCTCGTGTACCTGCTATTTTTCCGCACTGACATTTGGGGTTTGTATGAAGTCACTGGAGGATTAAAAGTAAAGTAATCCTGATTTATAACCTGTGTGGTGTCAGACTGTGCTGAAACACGGACCGACGTTCACCCACTCACAGTCTGTTCATGAGTAAAAATGACGCTTGGTTCTGTTCTTGGAGTTAGCCTCAAGTGTGGTCGGCAACCGCCGGAGTCGCGGTTATCTCATGGTTGTCATCCATGCGACGGTATTCAGTTGGAGGAATGTTTGTAATGGTGCGAGGAAAGTTTATAACTATGTGAAGAATATTTCATTGCAAGGAATATTACTTCATCCAAGGAATGTTTTTAACAATGGGAAAAATGTTTGAAAAAGTCGAATATTTTTCAGTCCAGAGAATGCTTAAGAGTGCAAGGTCCAACAAATAGTTCTGTATGACAAACGTTTGTTTTTATCAATGTATGGAATTATTTTAATAATGCAAGAAACATCTTTTTGTTCATCGAGATTCAATTGTCACCTTAAAAAAAAAAATCGGCTGGTGGAGTTTCTTATCCAGATTCAAATTGTCTGTATCTCAACTGATAACATTTCAAGGGAAAGAAACCATCTTTGATGTGTAAACAACCAATGTAATGGTTTAGGCAGAGGGAGTGTGAGGAGTAACCGCTGACATTTGGAAATGAGGAATGAAAATGAGGCAAGGCATCGAAAACAAGAGGGAGGGCCGAGCCGCGTCAAGAAGAAGGACAGGGGAACACGACCAATGCACTTGGGTTTGATGGAAGGGGACATGCAAGTGTACATTAACACACACACCTACCCGCTTACTCGTGAATCACTCACAGTCCATATGTTGCCTTGAGGTATTTTATTCCCTGGTAAACTCACAATTATCCAAACCAACTTTTTCATTTACTTAGGAATGCAGATTTGCTTGATTGCTCACTCACAAGGATTGTGCTTAAGAAGTCTCCCCCTATCCTATTGTATAGTGGGAGGCCTAGAACTTTTGTAGGGTTTGTTTCTACAATTAGTGCACACAATATTTAATGGTTTCAATAGAGTTTCTTCGACTCCTAGGAATACTAAACCACTATTTGGGTTTTTATGCCTCCGCTGACGAAGTCTCCGGAGGCCTTATGTTTTTGGGTTGTTCGTCCGTCCGTGACAGGTTTTTCGTGACAGTGATAACTTAAGAACGGCTGAACGGATGTAAGTCAAACTTGCTACAGGTGTGTATAATGATGCAGAGATGAACTGGTTAGATATTGGGGTCAAGTGGTCAGAGGTTGGAGATCCCATGAGGTAAAACTTCTGTTACCATGCTAACTTGTGAACAAGTGATGGGATTTTTGACCAAACTTGGTTTAAGTATATTTTATGATGCAAAGATAAACTGATTAGATTTTGGCATCAAGAGGTCAAAGGTCATGTCAGGTAAAAATGTAATATTTGAGAATAGTTGAAGGGATTTAAATCAAACTTGGTACAAGTGTGTATAACGATGTAATAATGTGGGCTGTCGCATATCGGTCGACGTTGCGACGTCGAAGAGTGCCGTTCCAGTTCTTCCTTTTTTTCTGCCAATGCCCGAGCTGTATCTCAGATCCGGCTGGGAGTTTCGGAATGAAATTTTCATCAATAATGGGAATACAAAGTACGTGGGAATGACATATTTTTTTTGACCTCCACATATTAAGGTCATGACCTAAATAGAGACAATTTAACATTTTCACCATAACTTGACAAAGATTTGGGCGATTAGAACAAAATTGCTCTTACTAGATAGCCAAGAGCAAGGCACATCTACGTTAAATTTACATCATACCCCTCCGGGTTAAAGGTCAAGATAAAATTTGAAAAAACCCTCATTATTTGTCATTGTTCAATTTTGCCAATGTGGAGTCTGAAAGACCGCTTGACCTTCAATGACGTTCTCGTATCATAATAGCACACCTGCACTGAAGTTGTACACCTGATATTTATTTCCTGTCCATGATCTACTTTTTTTCGGATTGTCAACTAATCAACAAAAAAACATCTTTTTGATCATAACTAGAACAAATTTCCTCCGATTTTCATGATGCTGAGTTTCATGGATAGATTGTAGATGGGGACACATTTTCTTAATTTACATTCTCTCCCTAAATGTTGAAGGTCAAGGTCATACGACGGTCCGAAAAAAAAACAATATGCCATCATTCGATCGCGGGCACCAGGGGATGGTTTACCCTTGGCGGTCGCTGTGTGATCGCAGGTGCCGTATTTAGTTATTTTTGCCTTCATTTTAATTACCTATTCACAGTATGCTCATAAAACTCTAGCCTCACAGAGTCAAGCATGTTGTTGTTGCTTTCACCAATCCCCAGCATGTTAACGTATTTCGTTAAAGGAAGAAAGAAGAGCAAAATCATCGTGAAGGAAAAGGTTAAAGACTTGCAAGGGGACGATTGGAAACGAGCGAACTGGGGACACGAGTGGGTGGTAGTATGGTCAAGGAAGGTAAATGATGTTGTAAGTAGGATGAACAGAAGCTGAGCATGAAAGGATATCAATCAGCTCGACCTTCAAGAAATGGAGGGAGTGGTAAGTTGGGACAGACACAGGGAGTTGGGTAGTTCCACAGACAGGACAAAAAAAGGACAATGGTGTCTATATTACATCTCCAATCATGAAATGTGAGGCTAAACTCAACAGTCATGATTTGTCCTCTCAGGCAAATATAAACTGTCTTATCTTGGGTTCCATTCATTTAAAATAGTTGTGTGTTGGTTGTCTCATCTGCAAATTTAGGAATCTGATAACCTCAGATCTCGTGTATAAATTAAAAATACGAACAAAACCTGCAATTGGCCCTCTTAGTTAAAGGATTGCTTTGTGGTTTTCTCGGATGACAGGATAACCTAGAGGTATGCATACTTTCCTCTAAGCTGTGTAGTCTTGGTTCAAATCCTGACCCAGCTATAAACTGTCATCCCGGTGCTTCACAAGCAGGATGATTCATCAATGTGTCCGCCATCCCTCAGATGCATGTTAAACTGGTGTCCTGTCCGCTGGCATTTGTTGGTGGATGTTAAAGATCCCATGGTGTCCTTTGTGAAGAGTCGTTGAAGTATCACCAGCACCCTGAACTAATTACAAATTCCTTCCCCAACCAGCAGAGGGCACTGCATCAGCGGCACAGCTGTGCTCTCAGCCAATGATGCCACCCTGAAGTTTTGTGCTGCATATGAAAGAAGAAGTAAGTGGTTGTCTCAGCGAATTTTTTTTACAATGTGCTGCTGATACTGTTTCCTATTGTTTACTTTTTTTCTTCTTCTTCATACAGTCTACATCACAAAGGAACAAAGGGAAGGGTTTTGATTGGTCTGAGGATGTCGGAGTTCAGTATGAACATCAGTTTGAGGCAGAGAAGCAATCTCAGCCTACTCATGTTTATCATGGTGATGTAGCAGAGAGTAAGCAGGACATGCAGGAGGTACTGGGGGAATAGAAGGAGATATTCGGGAAACATGGACCGAGGACGAGTATGGAGAAGACTGAGGTGATGTGGGTAAGCAGTGAAAGGAAATTAACATCAGGTTAGAAGGGAAGGAGATCAGACAAGGAAAAAGGTTCGAGTGTCTGGGGGAAACAATGACCTGGGAAGGTGAGTTGGAGACAGAGGTGCAGAAGATGATTCAGGTGGGTGCGAATGCATGCATGAGGGTGGAGGGGGTAACGGCAAACAGGCTGGTCATGTGGTGCTGATGGAGGAAGAGAGAATCGCAATGAGAGCGGACAGGTTAAGGGAACAAGGAAGGAAGAAAAGAGGTAGACCGAGGTTGAGATGGGAAGATTGTGTGAGGAGGGATATCAATAAGGTAGAGAGTTGGCTAAGGACATGGGGTAAATAGAGGAGTATTGTGGCAAAGGCAGGGCAGAAGTTTGGTACGATTGGACCTGACCCCTTATAAAGGGAAGAGAATGAGAAGAAGTCTACTTTACTCTCACCTGGATTCGATTTCCAAGCTCAATCCAAAAAATAATATTTTTAGATTATTTCTGAACATCAAGATTTCGAACGATAACTATGTTGAAACAAGCCCAGCCTGGTGCTTATTCTGCATTCATGGATTATGTGAATAAGGAGGGATTAAAGTAAATAATATCTTGAAACACTTTTTTTTGGGGGGGAAGGGAAAAGTTGCTGCAGAGCATTACAATTTACTTCTACCCAAAGGTGATGTACCCAAATAACCCAAAGGTTGTTCCTCTGTGCAATGGACTTGAGAATTTTCACCAACTCCACATCAACACTGACCCTTGTGTTTTACATTCGCCCTCCATTTCCACCTGAAGGTTTCAACGGCAGCCACAGCTTGTGCAAAAATCCTTTTACACAACCCTCAAAGCTGAAGGATGTCATAAAAGTAAAGGTGCTAAAATTACATAAACCTTTAGTGTCACGGGTGGAAAGAAGTAAAGATGTAGGCCTAAACTAGAGAGTTCATGGAACGAACACCTTGCCCCCCACGGTCTTAAGAAAAAAGGACATGGGTGGGGTCTGTGAACAGCACATTTGATTGGTTGAGATGATGCAAAATGTCATAATATTTTGTCCAAGTAATGCCAAATGGAAGGTTCTTGAAAGTGTCAAAAAGGCAATTTGTGTTCTACATTGTTCAAGTGCATAACTCAATTGAAATATAATTTTTTTAAGAGTTTTTAGAAAAAAAACACCTTTTTTTTGGAAGTTTACCGCCATTGATGCAGTGTCTTTTACACCACCTTATTTAACATGTTACATCGGTTCTTTGTGCCTGTTGTTTGTGTCCTTTATGACATCATTAAAAAACAGTGTTTTCTGTTTGGAATGATTTTTAATTTTGATTGATTGCCAGACAAGCAGACCGACTACAAAAAAATTCTCACTCCTCTCCGCGCACGTGCGATCAGGACCGATCCAGAGCCAAAGTACTGCTAAACTACAGGTTTGTTTTCTGATTCATGTTCAAAATATAACATTCAATTTAAATCAAGTTATTCCTTGATCATAAACTGATGTCTGACAGTTTACAATCGGGTTAGGAATCAAACCTTAGCTAGAAACCTGTCAGAAGCAAGTGTGCTACATTTGTACCCTACTGTCGCACTTGGAATGTAGTTAGATATAAGGAAAAGTTGCCGTTCCGGTGAAGTCCTACCCGGGGGTGCTCGGTCGTGGACATAAAAGATCCCATCGTACACTGTCAGTACCCCGGTTAAATTATCTTCAAGATGAAATTGTTAATGTAAGTAAGTATTAAATGGATGAGGATGCTCAGCTTATGCCTGGTGTTGGCTTTATGGTTAATGTGGTGGGCTTCGGATCCTCGCGTCCTGAGTTCAAATCCTGCTTCTCCGTTGAATTAATACCAGGTGGGGTTGAGTCAGCCTGTCATCCTTCTGAGGTTGGCAAAAAGAGTACCAGCTTGCTGGGATGATTGAGCCATTCGAGTATCCTGTTCTGGAGTGGTGACCCGTCCAGGATTGTGCCCAATAAGCCAGGAGACTGCTTGGGCAGCACCGACGCTCCATGTAGAGTATGGTACCGATGGATGGATGGATGCTAAGCTTGCTGAGAACATCTTCATGAGGATACGATGAAAATGGTAAGAATGTCTCAGATAAGCAAACGGATTGAGTAAGTAACGGGGCTGTGGATACGTCCCACACAGACACAACCTCAATGTCCTGCTGGCAATCTTGGGGCTTTTCTATTCTCGGCGACCATATGAAACCTTTATGAGACTTTCGACAAAGAGGAAGAAGGCGAAAGAAAATATGTGATTGAATGTCACAAGGAACATCATCTTTAACTCCAACACAAAAGGGACGGTGTGCATCGGCTGTCCAAAAGCTTGCAGACATGAACAGTCAGACAGCTTACTGGTTTGAACTTCATGCGTTTATGACGCTTGACTGATAGAAACAGAGCCAGTAGCAGTAGCACTAATTAACAAAGTAAGAGTCATGGTGTTGGCGGCTCACGGAGGTTTTGCATCACATTGTGGACAGGTGTGATGGATGATTTGGCAGCGACGGTCAGAACGTCCGATGCCCATGGACCTTTGTTTACGAATGCAGACGGAAGGAGCACATTCTGATTCATTTGGAATATCAACCGGGCTCTCGATGCATCGCAGCACTGTGGAATGTGTGCTGTTTCCATGGATATTTAATATCAAACTCTGCTGTTATTGTTTGGCACAGAGGTGACTCCACTGCCATGATGAATGGCAACTTTGCACACACACAAATATATTAGCACATGAAGCAGGCCTCGTTTTCCAAATAAACATTAATTTATTGTGTTATAATCTACAATTTAATAAATATGCCTACAGTACAGCATAGAAATCTCATTAGGGACCAACTACTTGCTTTTTTTTTTTTCCTGAAATATCAAACAAAGGAAATACACAAGTGAAAATCTTCCTCCATGCTTTTGGCACAAGGGCCACATAATTGGCTGTAAAAATGGTGTTTGTCGCTTCACCCACCGCATTGCTCAACGCCACAAAGCACAAACTCCCTTCATTTCTCAGGAGCCAAATATCCCTGACCCCCCTCCCAGAGGTCATCCAAATTATGGTCCGGCCCTCATATCGAAGCCCGAAGCACAACAATGTATGACTTACACAAATTTAATTAGGAGGTGGCACTCCTCTGGTGCTGCCCACACTTACCAAAGTATAAACCTCCAGCCTTTGGGTTTTTCCCATCAAAAGCATCTCTCGTGCCACGTTTACAACTTTACCTTTCAGGTATCTCACGTCATGAGTGGTTTATTCCTCCAAGTTATACCAGAGCGGAGTTTGAGTTCAAACTACAAGCTGTTCGAGTCACAAATCCCTCATTGCCAGTTTTACTACAGTGATGCCACCGCTTCGTGCACCCTTCGCAGTGACAAGCCCGACTGAAAGTCCCTTTACATAATCTCTGTGAACTCTTCGTGCCTCGACCCATTCCCTATCCCAGCTGTAGGGACGAAAGGCATCGGTGCTGGCAAATGGTAAGTCGGCAAGTCACAAAGTACAGTCATGACGTGGACGTAGGAGAAGTGGGCATATCACGCTGCACCGAGAAGCTGGGAACACAGAGATGGGAACTACCTGACTTGACAGGTACATCAGACAAAAGGCAATCTTGCAGACAATGCAAAAACGACAAAAAATCCAGGGGTTGGACACATGACCGGGGATAGTTGAACTATTTGAACTATAGTGAACTATAGACTATTTACAAAAAAAAAAACAAAACCCAACAGGAGATCGTGAACAAGTAGAGAGTAAAGTCTCTCATCTCCTCCTCCTCCATGCCTCTTCCCCCAGTATTCCCAGTGTTTCCTCTGCCAGGACAGGGCACAAGCTTGAAGTTGCAAAATGTCAGGTGGTGAGCCAGGTGTGAGTTAGAGCCCGGATGATGACGACGATGATGTGCCCACGGTTCTCGTCCACAATAAAAGCTGCCTTGATGCTGGTTTTTCTGATGGAACCAATCTGTCAAGATGACGGTGGCTTGGCATGGTGTCTTACAAAAGGTGTTTTTGAGAAATGCTGGTAAATTCTTATTCATTTAAATCAGTTTCTGTGGCTTACTTGCAGCAGCATGCTTTGATAGTGCAGCATCATATTAACATTGGGAAAGTTTGGCAGCAAAGCCTGGCGTTCACTTTGCTGTCCTGAGCTGTTTATTTTTCACAGTTGTTGAAGTACAGCTGAATTTTTACCCCTTTTAATGGACTGTCAGCTGAGACCGATCTTTACCATGCTAAACAACCTGTCAAGAAATAAGAGAGACTGCGTAAAAAAAAAAATCTTAAGCTTAATGAAGGAAACGAAAGGACGGAAACAGGTTTGGGAATCGCGAGGGACCCACTGCTAAAACTAAAGTTGAACAAACCTCTTCCAAGCCACTGACATAAACAAAGTTATTTCATGTTGCTGCAGGAAACCTGACTACTGTCGGCGAAAAGAAAATTTATAATTATTATTATTATTATTTTTTTTTTACGAGCTTTTCCACAAAGCGAAAAACGTCGTGTCCTCCCTTCCCTGATCTGCGAGATCTTCATCACCCATCGTTGTGTAAAGTCCACGACCGTATACTCTTGACATCGGATCAACGTGAGGGACGAAGCAGACCGGCTACTACACCGCTTCCAAATCCACAAATATCACTTTGAGATGATTCAAAAAATGAAACGAGAAGCCGACTCCAAAGTTGTCCCGTGTGTAGGCATGAAAACAATATGGTTTTCATTTGGAAAGTTTACAAAGGCAAAGGGCATGAAAAAGAAGGCCCCGTCTCCACGCCTGGGAGTACGCAGTCTCTGTGGTTACGGAAATGATGAGAGAAAGACATGAGACATCACACAAGTGACTGCAGGCTCTCGGCCACGCTGCCGTCTTCAGGAAGGATTGCTACTCCGTTCCTCTCGGCCAAGCTGAGTCCGTTCCGAGTTTCACGACTCACTACTAAGCTCAGCAGAGCTTTGTACAGGAACTGGTAATGCTCCTGTTAGGAGGAAAGGTGGAGGTGTGTGGGGGTGGGAGGGGAGAGGGTGCAGGGGGGAGGAGGTTGGTGTAAACCAAATTTATCATTTTGAAAAATCAACAGTTGACACAAGAATAAAAAAAAAACAAAAGTAACACGAGTATGTATTCAGTATTCATTAGTGCGGAATCGCAGAAAAAATCATCGATAAAACGAAATAACAATTCGGTTAAAATATATAGCACTTGGAATGGGTGTTAATGTTTTTCCTTCCTTAGATTTTTCTTCAATTTTTTCTTAGATAGCCAAAATTTTTTTTTTTAATTAGATTTTTTAGATTTTTAAATTAGATTTTTATTTAGATTTTTAATTAAGATTTTTATTTAGATTTTTAATTTATTAAGATTTAGATTTAGATTTTTAAATTAGATTTTTAAATTAGATTAAAAAAATTAGATTTTTTCTTAGATAGCCAAAATTGTCCACCCCATGCATCCTTCCCTAGCCCTCATTCTTCCCCCCATTTGTCCCTCAACCCTGCTGTTTGTGTGTTCCCCCCTCCCCCCTTTCTACTGTTACTTTTGTTCTGTTACGTCTTGATGCATTCTATGTGCTAGCTCCTCCATGAGCCTCGACCTTGTCGACAAAAATGTCCCCTACGTTGACTTGTGAAGAACCTTTCCCACCGAAAGCACTCAATGCGACACGGATTCAAATGCTTTCTCTCATGTCGATTCGACATTTTGCAATTTCTTTGCCTTTTGGGTAATGATACGAGTAGTCTGCACAAGCCTCACCACTGTACCAAAATGTCAATTTCAGGCACTACAGATCAACAGCCTTTTCTACCCGGGAAGCCGTGACGAAGATTTGGGCCCGGCCAAGAGTTTCATCTGAAATGCCTGTGTTTTCGCATTACCAGAGAGTGATGCCTCTGCCATCATCAACTAGCTCATCCAACTGCTCCCACCTATTCGCAGCATCCGTTGTGATCTGAGAAATGAACCAATGAAGTAAAACATCCAGCCCAAAGCTCAGACGCCGGCCTAGACACGTGGAATTGGGTTCTTCTTCACAGGCAACCCACCAAGAAAGGATTCATCCACGGATGGGTCGTCACGTTAGGGAATGGCGAAAGTCATTCGCGACTGGATCAGGGGCAAAGTCACCACGTCAGCATCTAAAACGGTTTCTCTGAAATATTAAGGAGCAGAGTAATGTTCAGTGGGGAGACATTTTGATGCTGATAAACCTTACTGAGCTGCAGCTCAAGGGTGTTTTTACGCTCCCTGCGGTATTCAAATGGAGGTCACAGATGAAATAGGACTGCTCTGTGATAATATAAACTTTATAAGAAGGATGAGCCAAAATTATTACTTGATTATCTCCAAACATCAAGCATCGACCTTTCCTCTGCTGACGCTGGCAATGCAGTCTTTCTGGAATGGTGAAGATAATACGTCTTTGATTCCAGTCCTACGGTTCAGTTCAAGTTGAAAAAGAAGAAAACGATTTCATTCAGAAGGCCCAATTCCATCAGGAAATTAATCCCCTTGACGTGGAAACCTCGTCAAGTGACGACTGACTGATGGTAACAGGTTTTCAATTGCTGGGCTATGGAGGCAGTTTGACACTCACCCGATTGGTGCCACGTCCTGAGCGGCTGTAGGATCTGCCAGTGTTTCCCACTACTGGATATCCACGACGAGAGAGTTAATAAGTGCATAAATCCCTAATGTGGTGTGAATGAGTTACTGACAGCTAAACTGTTCTGAGCCATCAGGGTTTACAGCTTCGATATGTTCATTTGTTGAAGCAAACGGTCCCATTTTTGCAGTTGATGAAAAAACAAAACTTACGGAGCTTAAATGTACAAAACTAAGAAATGCAAGATGACACGACAGGTTTAGGTTTGTGAGTTTTCTGACAATATAATAATGGTCATCTGACCACAAGACGGTTGAAAAGGCTCGCACAGCTGCAGATCTGAGAACGGGGTCTCTGGCATTTCCGATTCAAACAAAGTTTTGAGTTTGGGGCCCTCGAGAACCGGGGAAGGACACCTGCTTACTAAAACTTTGCAGCACAAGGACAAGCCAAAACTTCAGTCATCACCACCACAGCCTACTCCTGAAGATAGAACATGGAATGGGTTGAGGCTCGGGTGAGGTCGATAGGCCCTGGTGGGGTGAAGTTTGAGGTCAGTCAGAAGGAGGGGAAATAAATTGGCACGAGCTTGGAAAGTCACGCTCTAGGCTTGCTATTAGTCCAACGGTAAGAAGCAATAATGAGAGAGCAGGTGCCCCCAGCCCATGAGGAAATGAGTGTTCGAGCCGTTGCCCAGCTGGAGAGGCTGTGGAGAAATGAGGGGCTGGACGAGCCTGCTGGGAAGGCTAGATGAGGAGATGTCCCTAAGGATCATAGTGCCTGGTGTGAGAAATTAACGTGACGGCAAAATTGACAAACGATAGTGATGCAGTGCACCACTCAAAAACACGAAACAAACACTTCAGCACCAATCAACATGGCAATGGCACACAATGTCGCGAGTACAACGAGATCAGGAGGTTGAGCAATATCACCGACCTGCTGATGCTCATTGTAATATTCATTGAGTAAATCCACACGATCTCATTATTTATTGTGGATCAGACCCAGAATGACCTGTCTGAACTCTTGAAATCCTCGTAGGATCATAACAGTATGACAGAAAAGCCAAGAGGGAGGTGCTGCTCACAGCAATGAGAAAATCATAATGGATTGCAGCTTGATGTACAGGGAGCTATAATAAGCTAAACTATTGGTCCAAAGAGGATGCAACACAACAATGAATAATTGTGAAGGAGTATTCCCGAGAGAATGGCGTTCTCATGGTGGAAGGAAAACGACAAGCTAATTGGAGGCCGTGTCCTTATCACGTCCATTTATTGTAGCATGGACGCGCACGCACTCTCCGTCAGATCCACACACTTATCACCCCAAAGGGGAATTCAATTGAACAGCACTTTTTTTTTGTTCCATGCAATGACTCGTTAGAACAATTCAATATGCGGTTGGACTCGTGAAAATTTGTAGGTGGAAACGGGTCATGCCCTCAACATGAGGTGTTCGCATAAAAGTAGTGGAAATGTCAATGGATGGACAATGGTGACACGTGACACACATGACCCTGTGAATATAGCTGCAAGAAACATAAACCTTAGGATTAATGGCTGTGCTGTGTCCGCAGAGGATAAGACTCTGCTCCGAGTTTTCATTGACACCGGCTTATTTGGCCATCCGTCTCAAGGTAAACACTTATGGAAAAATCTTCATGTCAGTGATCCCAAGTCACTTAGGCCATTCACCTTGACGAAGTGGACAGGAGAAGAGAAATGCCAAATGTTGAAGACTGTCATGTGCACTTCATGACGTAAAAACAGCAGACGACGAATCAGCCGTGAAGCATGGTGTTCATCAGTAAAGATGCGCTACCCTTCACCTGAAGAACCAAAATCGTTTTGTCATCTTAAGCACTAAATCGATCCACAAACGCCTTTCTTTGGCTGTGCAAGTCAAGGGGAGGACATCGCAATGGCGGAGAGACGCTTTGTTTGCCGACACTATGAGAAGCATTAAAATACAGAGACAGAGAAGTTGCTTTGGGATAAAGCAGGGGTTAAAGGTCAGTTCTATGCAAGCAACAAAACAGGGGGAGAATCGGCTTTAAAACAAAGATAACTTACAGAGGGGAACAGATTCAAGATTAAGATTAATAAGTGTATTGAGAAATGGTCCTTCTCATCTGGGGCCTGAGGAATCAGCCGCTTGCCTCTTGTCCTTCAATGTCACAGTTTCTTGCCATATCAAGTCATCCCACATTCGTTGATGATGCTCTTTTCTCCTAACTTTAATCCAGATCATTACCTCTAACCCCAACTAGTGTTTTCTACCCAGTCCTTAAAACTGACCATGATCCCGAGCTGAGCATCAATGTCAGCACGAACCCGAACTGTGTTTTTTTTTCTTTTTTTCTGCTCATGCAAACCCGACATGTTATATCAACAACGTGTTCTAGAAGGGCAGCCCACTTTTACTAAACGTTTATTTCCTCCATCTGTTGTGATCTTGATCTCACATACCAGGTCTGTAAATGATCCAGGCCGTGCTTTTTGGATGCCCCTCGCCACCTGAAAAACATCCATGATATTCTCCTCTTCCAGCTGATCCCAAAGTGATGCCAAGCCACAGAATGCTGCGGCAGATACGCCACCAAGTCTGCCAACACAAGAACAAAGACAACGGTTGGAACACTTGCTTCAAATTTGATAAACAAAAGGATATCTTTCCCCATAAGAGCATAACTGTTGATTGTTGTGCTCCAATCACCATTCCCTTGTTATACGAGTCAAATTGGGATCCAACTGAGAACCTGGCAAACCCGGCAAGCTCGCCAACGACTTTCCCCTCGAGGAAGAGCAGGTTTTGTTTTCAGGTTGTCCATCCATCCATCCGTGCTAGTTTATTTTATTCTTATGGTGATCTACGAAGGAGCTTGTACAAATCGCAAGGACATTATCAGTCAATAGATGTATATAACAGCACAGTAGATGTGGGATTTTAACTGGGGCTATAAGCCATGGACTTGGTGCTCATATGAGGACATCGAAGAGGCCAACCCAAGTTCTAGCGGTCTTATCAGTCGGTAAGACGCTATGTTGGCAATCAGCGGATGATTGTCAATAAACTTACTGATCATGAACAATAATGGGACGTTCAGAGGTCATCTTCTCGTCATTCATGATGGTGATGAGTTCAAAGGCTCCACTGATTGGTCCGTCGGGGTTAGGCCATCGCGGGCACTTGATGAGCTTTAGCTCCAGAGGCCTCTCCGACTGTGGATTGGGTAATGGTGAACATATTATGGATTAATGCTCGCTAATTGTCCAGTGTGTTACAAAATACATTCAATGTGCTTAGGTACTGGCAATGAACAGATTTCAGGAAACGGGGATGTACATGGGAGGGATAAGAAAATGGATTTCTGATGACAGGTGTGATTGAGAGGAGTGGTGTTATGAGGAGGAGGAGGAGGAGGAGGAGGAGAGAAAGTGGTCTTGTGAAATGATGCTGAGTTGCTGCCATGGCGTATATGTGAGTGTGAGTGTGAGTGTATGTGTGTGTGTGTGTGTGTGCACATGTATGCCGAAGCGAACCTGCCGTCCAAACATCAGCAGGTTGAAGACAGCCAAGCGCTCTGCACTCGCAAGCTGCAAGCAGTCTTCCTTGAGCAATTTCACGCAGAAATTGCCACAATTCAGCGCCTTGTCACGGATTGGCCAGTAAACGTATTCCTCCTCTGTCTGTATATGCGTCAAAGGAATGAATTTGCCAAAAGGACAGAGAGGTGTTGGGGGCGGGGTGGTTACGGGAAAAGGTGTTGGAAGGAGATGGAAGGCAAAAGGTGAATTGAAATTCATGCATGAAGTCTCCGAACGTGGGCACGTCACAAATACACATTCAATGTTTGTGTGTCTGTGTGTCATTGTGCCAAGAACAAGCTACAGCATGACAAAAACAGCAACGATGCTCAATGCTTTTATATAATAACAATAACAATAATAATAATAATAATAATAATGTAACAATTGTGCAGCCGGAGAGGTTGACTGGAGTGTGAATTTTAAAGAAATTAATTATTTATCAATGTGTGAGTTTAAACAAAGACAAATTACCCATTTCAAAATGCACAGCAAGTTGAGGTGCATATTTGCAGGGACAGGCCTGGAGTGCCCTTGAGAAATCACGATGACCTTGCTGCGGGATGCTGAAATGGACCCCATTACAGCAAAGCTGCCAGTACTTTGGTGGATGGGCAATCAGTAGGTGTGAATGTGGGAGGTATACGGCTTCGTAATGTCCCAGACTAGTGTTGGATGGTCCATCTAGCTTGGAACCTTCATTTGAGCACAGGCATGATGCACCATGGGCTCTGAAATAAATGTTAAAATTGCAGCACTCACCACCCCCTACACCCCATCCTTTCCCTCCCCTCTCCCCCGCCTGCATTCTGCTGTATTCAAACGTGCAAACCTCTGCAGTAGCAGGTGCACCACGACAGCATGCTAATATCAGTGCATTTCTGTTATTTATTGGGTGTGTGGACTTGCGCACACACACAGGTGGCATATTACCAGCAGCTAAGCTAACTCACGTAAAGTATGCTAATTGTATGTTGGTTAAAGCAGGAGTGTAACATTCATTACAGTGGTATCTTTTTGTGGATATTGTACTGTGCAGTTCCAAAATGGCCTCTTCGGAACCTTTCCAAATAATGGATCAAAGACAACCAGTCAACCACGCTACACCGAGTAACTTACACTCAAATCTTTTTAAAAAGACTTGAAACAAGAACACCATGGCAAAGGATTTTCTTAGCAGTGAGAAAAATTTTCTCATTTCAAGAAAACTCATTATTGTCAGAAAACATTTTCGTACGAAGAAAATGATCTTTTGCAGTGTACCTTGCGGAAATACAAGCATATGCTATTGGGGTCTGGAGTCATGTTTTCTGGGTAACATTCTGAGCCAATTATTTCATCAAGGTACAACCAGACTCAGTGGCGTAATGGTTGGAGCATTCACCCTGAGTCTGGGAGGTTGGCGGTTCGACAATGACCCCAGACCAAGTAAGATCGAAGACTAAAAATGGTATGTACTGATTCCTTGCTTGACACTCAACAATTAAAAAGGATGAGCACAGACAAAAAAAAAACATAGGTTGGCAACCATTCTGGAAGATTGATGGGCTCAAGAGCCCCCCCCCCCCTTGTGTTAAAGTTCCTTGTAAGTGAACTCAATATAAAAAATATATACAACAAACAAAGAGCAAATTTCAAGAGAACTATTTACACTTTCTCTCCTCCAAATGTTGTATCTGCTTGGTGATTGTTACAGCAGTCAGCAGGCCCTTGGCCACCTTCAGCCGGTGCTCATCATCAGTGGTTTGTCTCACGACAGATGTCAGTCCATGATCGAGGAACAGCTTAATTTAAACTGAATATTATATTTTGAACACGTATCGGGAAATGAACTTGTAGTTTGGCAGTGCTTTGGCTCTGAAATTGTCCCGATCGCACATGCACAGAGAGGAGCGAGATAATTGTTTTGCTCTGTCTGCCCGTCTGGCAGTCAAACAAGATACATATTGTTTTTCAGGACGTTATAAAGGACACAAACAACAGGCAGGAATAACCAATGTAACACGTTAAATAAGGTGGTGTAAAAGATGCTGGCTGCATCAACGGAGGTAAACTTCTGAAAATTATTTTCTACAACCTTGAAAATCTTTATTTTATTTCAATTGAATGATAGACTGGAACACAAATCGCCTTATTGTCACCTTCAAAAACCATTTGTTCAGCAGTACTTGGACAAAATATTACAGCATTTTACGTCATTACGCCCAATCAAATTTGCTGCTTGCAGACCCCGCCCATGTCTTTTTTCTTCAGACTGCGCGGGGTGTTAAGGTGTTCTATGAACTCTTGAGTTGAGATTCGTGCTTTGACTTATTTGTACTTGTATCACCAAAATGGAACCACCGCGCTTGAACGGCTTCACTCTTCTGCACTTATTAGGGTACCAAGCCTGTTAAGGCTGATACCTTATTGATTTTGTTTTGTTTTTTAGTCCCCTACCCGTTTCACCAGGGGGGACTATTGGTTTGCTCGCTGGATGTCCGTCCGTCCATTCGTCTGTCCGTCTCATCTGTGGTTTTTCGAACATTTTTTTCCCCATACCTTTTTACATATTCAACCTTTTACATATTTTACATATTCATATTCAACTGAAACTTCGGACATGGCTTTTTTCAGAGTTTTTGTCAATTTTTCAGAGTTATGACCTTTTTGGACTTAGAAAATATTGCATCGGTGGGGGATATGGATTGCAAAGCAATTCTCGCTCTCATTCTACGTTATTCTTCCGCCGTGGCGGACATTTTTCGGATTTATTCCCTTTCAAATTCATTTTCTCGACAACTACTCATCCGATTAACAAAACAAATTCCATATAGGAATTAACAAAACAAATTCCGTCAAGGCCAAACTACTCATGTGGGATTTTGTAATGATAAATATGACGTTATAGGTCCCATGGTGTGGCAGCCACATTGGGAGAAAGGGGAAAAAATTGGACCTCTTTTTCTCCGAAATTGCTCATTGGAAAAAAATTAAACTTTGCACATGTCAATTACCCCTCATGGGGAATAAGTGAGGTTAACAATCATGTCATTAGTGAAGTGGTGTTCTGGCCAAAATTCAACATGTAGAATGCTTTATCCAATTAGTATGAAAATTGAGGGTCATCTCGGGCTAATTTGGTCACCAGAATTTAATTTATGATGTCATCAGTGATGTGGTTCAGCAGTTATATTGGATTGAAAATTAAAAAAAAAACTTTAAAAATATTCTCCAGAACAGCTTACTACACTGATCCAAAACTTCATGCACATTATGTAGTAGCCTTGGGAAATATAAGGTGTAAAGTTTACCATCATCGGTCACATGGTCTGGCAGCCATATTTTTTGAATAATAAACCTTAAAAAAAAACTTCTTCGCCAGAACGGCTTGACAAATCGAGGGGAAACTTTATACACACGTCGCACAAACTTTGGGGATACCAGGGTGTTCACTTATAAATCATAGGTCACATCGTCTGGCAGCCATATTGGATTGAATGAAAATTAAATAAACCAATGTCACCCGCAGGGTGACCCGTATCTTGCCAAAAGGTGACCATGTGTGACTTCTTTAAGGTCACACTGAGCTGAACAGAGCTGCTATCCACCAGGAGCGACTCCTTGAGGAATATCTTCCTACGAGAGATTCCAATGAGAATCGTTCTACAGAGTAACCATGAAAATATGTTTTTGCCTCATAACGTCACCAAATGATGTTATAATGTCTCAAGCTTGACATATCTAGAAAGCACTCATCGAGGTGTTCAATTTGAGGTACTACACGATATGGTTCCTAAAACTTGAAAATTTGACCTTGGGGTCAAATATGTTTGACCTTAGGCGTTAACCATGAAGGTCAAGGCCAATCGCCACCAAAGATTAATCAGCTGAGCGCCAGACCATGAACTATATTCCCATGAAGGTTGAAGACGATCCGATCAAAATTACTCAAAAAATAAGGGTTTCGTCGACTCCCCTGATTTGCGATAAAGTGACCTTGACCTTTGACCTTGACCTTCAAAATTTTGTGCGTTGAAAGGGACCTCTATAGGCCTCTGATATGCGAAGTTACAAAAATTTCCAATGATAACTGTGCTCTGCAGAATTTTTTTTACGTGATTACAGACAAAAAAAAAAAACATACAAGCTGACTAACATATCTTGCAAAAACTTCATTTTGGCAAGATAAAAATATATTTCTCTTGAACCGCTTCATCGATCGATGTGAAACTTGACAAATATTATCTCGTGGTCATTTGATTGGTTGCAGGGTCTGGCAGCCATAAATATTTAATTATTTTTGAATCTCTCAAAAAAAAACTTTTTGAATTGAATTTTTGAATCTCATTCTGAATTCATTTTCATAAATAAGTACAAATAAGTCAATGGATGTCATGGGGTCACGTGTCTGATCAAAGTGGGGCGTCTTGGTACCCGGTCATAACTGCTCGCAGTTATAAAGTGGCACGTCTAGTTTTACTTGAAGCCCGTCATTATCTGAAACATCTCGATCAGATTACAGGGGTCACAGTCTGAATGTAAAGAAGAGGAGAGTTAGACCATGACTAAGGCAAGGTTCTTTCTCTTAGAGTAGTTAATGCATAGAATGGTCTCCCTTGTAAGGTAGTGGTTGCAGAAACAGGAGATAAGTTTCAATTGGAATTAGGTTCCTGGAAATATTGGAGATGGAGGGGTATAGGGATGTTGGCAGGATTTTTAGGAAGGTAGCGTGTGTATGGAAGTTTGATGGTAACTGCTGTTCATGTAGCACAGGCATGATGGGCCAAATGGCCTCCTGTGCCAAAGTTCATTGTTGTTTTTGTTGTTGTTGTAAAATATAGAACAATGGCTTCTCCTTCTTTGTGGTGATATGCACTATGACCGATAGTGTTCCGTTTCCACTGCTGGAGAGTTTTAACTTGTCAAGTGAATGAGGCACATGTGCTATAAAGCGGACTGAAATTAACTCAGTAGGAGGTTTTGTCCCTCTCGCATATGGCAGCTCGGCTGCTGGGTAGCTATCATTTTGGTGGGGCACGACTATTCCGCTGATGCTGTGCCCCTATACCAGTACACTGTTTCTTGAAGAGTGCTCACCATGTGGCTTAAGCACTGAAGGAAGGGTTGATAAGGAATGGCTGGCTTGGCAAACACACACCTAAAATGTACGAATCCAGACAATAAATGTAAAAATAAACTCACATTAATGATTTATCCACATAAACTTTGTTATGAATGCAAAGGGAGTTATTCTCCATTATAATGAAAGGAAATCTCCTATTGTCACAAAAATCAGTGTCCGTCTAATTGGGGTGAGTATTGTTAAAGGGGGAAAAAAGTTTTTATCACTTCGCACCAAACTATCCTTCAACCCAACGTTCCCCCTCTTGTGTCACATTCCCACCCACTCAGCGAAGCAACAGCAGAGGCGGACGCTCCAATCTCATGGCTCTTTCACAATAGGTCACTGCCTTTCCCGAGATGTCACCTGTCCAACACAAACCTTTCTTTCACAGCGTACCCAAAAAACATTCATCTCCCTCTCTGGTTATTCATTGTGCTGATTTGACAGATCCAACACTCACGTTGGTGACAGTGTTGTGGTCTATGTCAGGAGCTCTTTTCCCCCAAATCCTTGCCAGCCCAGTCTTCCCAACGATCTGTATGGAATATATTCGGATCCAAGTCCCTGTCTGCAGCAATGTTTTGCTTATGTGTGTGCTATATTGCCTTCCCTACTGTGATTATGCATGAAGGAATGAAGACCTCTCAGTCAACGTAATCTCTAATACTAATAATAATAATTATTTTAGAAGCTTTGTGAGCCATTTTACTGCACAATCTTTATCTCACATGCATGATACACAGAAATATGCCCGATACAACATTGCTGCTAAACCCACGGTCACAACGAACCCACGACGCATTTGTGCCATGACACGATAGAAAATTTGGGCAAATTGTGGGTCATCGGGGGTCGGCGCAAGACAGTCCTACGAAATTTTGAGCATTGTGGCATCGAATTGCCGTCGTGAGGCAAAATTGGAGATGCACCTTTTTTGCTCGACGATTTTTTGTGGTATCTATGTCTTGTGGCTGTCGTGAGTCTGTCCTACGACAGTCTTGCGTTATATAGTCAGGAGACGGACGCGCGAGCGTCCCACGGCTGAAGTGTGACAGTCTTGCGACAGTCGCACGACTGTCGTACGCACATCACACGAGTGAACCACGACCAGATCACGTGAAAAACAGCCCCCCGAAAACTCACGATAGTCCCACGACTGTTGCACGACTGACTTGCGACACACCCACGACATAACCACGACATATCTTTTTTTTCTGTCGTGTCCCCATCGCCAAACCATCTTTAATGTGTCGTAGCCCTCGTGACCACTCAAAATAGATTTCAGGCATGTTGCAAGATGTGGCCACGACAAATATTTTATGGGTCTCAGGTCAGGTCAGGTATGGGAGCATGTGCCAGAACAGCGCGTCACTGCGTCCACTTTCCGCCGATACTCCAGGGGCCTCCGTCTGGCCATCCCCAAGGCAGAAGCCAGACCCATCCCCATCTCCTTGAGATGATGGTCAACCTGCTGCAACCACGAGGCACGTGGTCGGCCCACTGGCCTCCTCCACTTACGAGACTCCCCCGCTGAGAGAATCTGGTGAGCAGGATCAGCGTCAGGAAAACAAGCCACATGTCCATACAGCCGCAACTGATGCTCAAGGACCATGCAGGTAACAAATCTCATCCGAGTCTCTCTCAGCAACCGCTCGTTGGACACAAAATCTGACCAGCGATAGCCAAGGATTCTCCGAAGAGACCCGGTACCAAAGGAATTAAGTCTTCGTCTCAGATCCTTGGTCAGAGTCCAAGTCTCGCATCCATAGAGCAAGACTGGAAGTACCAAGGACCTGAAGACTCAGACTTTCGTCCTCCCGCACAGGTACCGGCAGCACCACACCCCATGATCCAGTGAATCCATGACTCCCCAGGCCCGACCCAGACGTCTATTGACCTCTGATTCACAGCCAGCAGAGACATGAATATCACTGCCAAGGTAAGTGAATCTCTCCACGACCTCAACACCCTCACCACAAACAGACACAGACAGGACAGCAGCATCCAAGATGTCACCGAAAGCCTGGATCTTATTTTTGGCCCAAGAAACCCATAATCCCAGCTGCTCCGACTCCTCAAGGGCCCCCAAAAGGATATCTAAAGTCTCCGCAAAGATGACTGCATCATCTGCAAAATCAAGGTCCGAGATCTTGACATTCCCAAATGATGCACCGCAGCTTGATCTCTCCGACATCCTCCCTAAAATCCAGTCCATACAAGTGCTGAAAAGTGTGGGGGCCAGTACACACCCCTGACAAACTCCAGTAACAACTGGAAATAAATCAGAGATGGTACCACCACACTTCACAGCACTCTCAGTACCAGAGTAGAATTCAGACATCAGATCGATCAGGTTGGTGGCACCCCACGAAGACCAAGAATCCTCCAGAGGACATCCCGATTCACTGAATCGAACGCTTTACAGAGATCAACATAGGCTGCAAGCAGCTCCTGCCGAAACTCTCGTCTGCGTTTGGTGAGGACACGAAGAGCAAGGATACGGTCAATCGTTGACCTCTTTGGTGTTAAGCCTGACTGCTCTGGATGCTGGTGCTCAAGCAGATGGTGGCGAACCCTATCAAGAATTATCCGAGCAAAGACCTTGCCCAGCACTGAGAGTAGCGTCACCCCTCGGTAGTTGTTGCAGTCTTGGCGATCACCCTTCCCTTTTCAGAGAGGGACAACAAGGCCCCTCTTCCAATCAGTTGGGATGATGCCTGTGTTCCAGGCAGAGCACAAAACTGCATGCAACGACACGAGTGCAGCATTTCCACCAGCATTGAGAAGTTCCGCATGGATGTCACAGATCCCTGGAGCTTTGCCCTGTTTCAACCGGTTCACCGCAGCCTGTGTTTCCACAAGCGAAGGTGGACCACAGTTGATTCGAGGGTCAGCAACAGGGATTTTAACACCCTTGACGTCCAACTCGACAACTGGGGGATCAGCCCGGTACAACCGCTCAAAGTAACCGGCCCAGCGGGCCTTCACTTCAGACTCCTCTGTCAAGAGCCTACCACTCTCTGCTCAGACTGCAGTGCTCCGAGGGATCGGCTTGGATGAACGCAATGCGCGAATTCCCCTGTAAGCGGGATGAGAATCACCTGTCCACAGGTGATGCTCTACCCTCTCACAGATTCCTCGTACATAGGCCTCCTTGTCCACCCCCAGTGCACGTACAGTTTTACGCCTCAGCTCCCTGAACAGCTCAGCTCTGCCATTCAGCCTGGCCCTGCGACTCTGGTCAATAGTATCCAGTGTCCCTTGAGAGACAAAATTCTTCTTTGCCCTGCGGTGAGTTCCAAGACATCCACCGGCAACATCAAGGACGGTGGTCTTGAAGGCGCTCCACAACTCTTCAGGACCCCCCAAAGCACCCAGACCCCCCAAGTGTCCACTCAGCCTGTTCGCAAATTCCTCAGCTACCCTCTCATCCCTGAGCTTGCCAACATCCAGCCTCGGCTAGGATGGTACCATTCTCCAGGATTTAAGGTTCAGCTTTAGACTTGCTACAACAAGCCTGTGGTCAGTATTGAGGAACTGAGCACTCCGGTAGACCCTGCAGTTCTGGATCATCCTCCAGCGACCGTCAATGAGGACATGGTCAATCTCCTTTGCCACACCGCCAGCGTTGGAATACCAAGTCCAGCGATGAGCTTGTGGGCGCTGAAACCATGAACCAGCCACCCTAAGTCCATGACTTCTTGCAAAGTCAAGGAACTTAGTGCTATTCTGGTTCATAGTTCCTGACCCATGGAGACCAACACACATCTCATAACCATCCCTATCAGTTCCAGTCGATGCATTGAAATCCCCCAAGACTAGAAGTGTATCTCGTCTGGGGCACTGATCAACCACAGCCTCGAGTGTGGCGTAGAATGCATCCTTCACGGTGAGATCACTCGCCTCAGTCGGAGCATAAACAGAGACCAGGGAAATGACACCTAAGGAGTGACGAATCCTTAATCTCATAATACGCTCGTTGACCGGTGTTACTTCAATTATCATTGGGGTCAGCTTATTGGACACAGCTACAGCAACTCCTTGGGTATGGTAACCATCAGAGCGACCAGACCAATAGTAGGTGTAACCACCCACCATTATCTCGCCGCAATCCAGTCTCCGAACCTCAGAGAGAGCAGCAATCCCGATGTCCAAATGCTTGAGCTCAGATTATAACAGAGACAGGTGATCATCCTCTCTTAGGGATAGGACATTCCAGGCACCCACCCGAAGGGACCGCCTCAGGTTAACCCAAGGAGACCGCCGTCTGGTGGACGACACCTCAGCACCACTCCGACACACTCTCCCGCAATCTGACCCAGGAATGTTACCCCGTGGTTTCCCTCCTATCATCAAAGATTGGGGGTCCCGAAGGCTTTGCCCCAATCCTGTCATCCGGTGAGCTGCCCTGCGAAGGGAAGCTGCACAGGAGGTACTCCCACGGAGTGGGTTTTCAGATTTTTTTTTGCGTTTTTGTGTTTTGCGGAATGAAGGGTTTTACGGTGGCCGGAGTGCAAATCCTGCCACCAACCTCCTGATAAAAAAGTAACCCAACTGCAGGAGGACGTCCGCAGACACAGTTGGGCACTAGATATGGATGGCCGTTGGCTCACAAGGAGCTCCTCCGCCCTTTGACCCTTAGACTTGTCTACCATTATGGGTCTACCATGACAAAATTCCATATGATCCGTTGTGCCCAGGGCTTAAGGGGTTATGAGCTTGCACATCAAGCATTCTGGGGTGGATTATGTTATTTCTTAAGTCTCATATTCGTTTGTAGCTTCTTACCTCCAGCTATCCTGCCCAATTTCCTATCCCTGGTGGAACATTTCATGCAACGAGGTAACAGTGCCAGAAAGCATCTTACCCTTTTTCTTGGAAAGCCAACCCCACTGATGGGAACTTGCAGTTTCTTTGTAAACGTTGCAATTATTCTGTTGCAGATCACAGATGGTCATCAGACCTCAACTCACCTGAGGTGCGATCTCAAAGGCCTCTCATAAATGTTGGTGTGAGTTGATCAAGTCCATCTCTGGAGCATGTACCTCTCATATGCACCTTCACTCTTGAAGGACATAGTCATGACAGCCACTGTTCTGGTTAAAGGTGAGTATCTTTAACAATATGTTTGAGGAAATGGCCAAGGTCCTAAATCCCTCTCTTTCTATACAAATCCTACTCACCCTATCCCCCTCCTCTCATCACTGAAACCCTCCTTCAGCTTGTGAATTCTCCTCCTGCTAACGTTCAGAAAAACTCTGATCCAACCATGACTTCTCCAATGCTCCTGGACTTGATGGCATAAGCAATTTATTACTCAACACTTGGTCATCTGCTCTGTCTACTTATATTTCTCTGATTTTTCTTCCAAGTCTTCATCTGAGGGCTGCCTGCCAGCTTCATGGATAGTCACCATTGTTACCCTAATTAAAAATAACAACATACACTCATACTTGTAACAGTGTTGGGGGTGCTCACGGCAAATTGTGAATGCTTCATGGCTAGACTAAATCTGGACAGGTCACTCCATTGTAGATTGTGGAGATTGGGGAGTGTAACAAGATAAGGGTTTCTGCGAACTGTTGAGCAGCCTTGGGAATCAAACAAACACCAGTGAAGGTAATGCAATAAGGCAAAACTTACTCAACCACCAAAAACGGTGACCCAATTCATAAGAAAAGTACCAAAAGTGACCCTCTCGGCCATAGATTGGTCAGGCTGGTCCCCATTTATAAGAAAGGTCATGGAATCAATTTTTGCAGCAGAACTCAAGACTCATCTCTCATCTAAGTGTCTAATCTTTATCATCTGTTTGGCATCTACTCAAGGTCATCAAGCAATGACATGCCGCTTCTGCTGTGTCAATAATGGAAGGATTCCCTCAATCTCAAACAAGGGGTCAGAGCTCTTTCACCAGACACCCCCAACGTATTCATTGATTTCTGGTACCCTGCTCTGCTTCCCAAAACATTAGTGAATTATGTCATGGGTCCCCTCCTAGACTCTGTCTCACATATCCTCTGAGTTGGAAAACAGCAGGTTTCTTTCGATGGCTTCTTTTGCAAGCTCCACCGAGAGGCTAAAATCCTTCAATAAAGTGTTCTTGAAGCAATTCTCTTCTATTCCTACATCAATGACCTTTCTTGAAAATCCCTTTATTATTTAAGAGAGGATTGAAGCCTATGCAGGACTATTCTTCACCACTACATGACGAGCAGGTTGTGATTGCATCACTCACTGGCCAATCTAGAGAAAATAAGATATTGGTCAAGTCTTGGAACAGGCTTTCAACTCGCCTCCAGGTTTTCCATTTACTTGGAACAGGCTTTCCACTGACCTCTAGGTTTTTCCAATTACTTGGAACAGGCTTTCCATTGAACTCCAGGTTTTCCATCGACTTGGAACAGGCTTTCCTTGGAAACTTGGAACAGGCTTTCAACTCACCTCCAGGTTTTCCATTTACTTGGAACAGGCTTTCCACTGAACTCCAGGTTTTCCATCGACTTGGAACAGGCTTTGTGTTCCTCTTTCCTCCAATTTGTGGAACTCTTTTCTGGAGACTGTTCAATCACAAACTTCTATGTAGGGTTTTAAGCAAGTGGTGCACCACAATCTCTTCATCCCTCCCCATTATATTTTCCACCAATGTTAATCCTACATCACCCAACCCTCTTGAAGGTTACTGCATTTCCTCACCTCCCTCCCCTTTTACTGTTCATTTTTCCCTTGCTTGTTGTGTCCAACTGTGGCCTCATTGCCTCACTGTTAGTTGGTTGCTTTTTACCCCTTGCCTCCTTGCTCTTCCATGAACTGATATTTTTAAAAAAACAGATCTTTTAATGCAGAAAAATCCGACACTCTCACCTTATCTCAACATAACGACTGGCTGTTCTTGACTTAAAGTGTACATCGTCTTAATTACAAATTCCATGGAATATGGCTCCCCACTAACAGCTGCTGGTCATGGAGTGTTAGGCTATTCATATCAAAGGAGTGTCATAAAAAAAGAAAGCTGAGTCTTAAGGTCTGCTCTCACACACTTCAGGAAAGTTGGTGGTCTTGCAGTCTTTTACTATCTCTCTTCTGCTCTTGCTTCCCCTGCCTTCTCACCTCTCCATCAAACCCTCTCCAGGCCACAGCAATTATACCAGAAACCCTTACCTTGTTGCACTCCCCAAGTCTAAGGTTAATGATCACATTCGTTCTTTCAGTCCCCTTTCCTCTCGCATGTGGAAAGGTCTTCCAGAGTCTGTTGTCTTGTGCCCTTACGTCTAGATCGTCAAGTCTACTGCTCAATGCCATATCAAGGTCCTTCCCATTTCAACCTCCAAGTTTTTTGAAACCCATTCAGTCCCTTTAATATTTGTAACTCCTCTCCCTATGTTGTTGTGCAACTGTGCATTCTCATCCAACTTTCTTTTTAAATTCACTTTCTAGATATCGATCCTTTGCAGTCTGTTGTTCTACTCTTCCATGAGCCTTGACACCTGTTTTAAAAAAAAAAACACGACAATGAATAAGCAAGCTTACGATTTCAATCTCAAGCTACAATGTATGTGATATCATCCGATTGTGTCGTGGTGTGCTGCCCTGTTAGCCTGGTTAATTGTCTGTTGGTTTAGGTAGTGAGCACTTGGGAGTAGTTATTAAGCTCGGTGGTATATAAAATGAATCCGTCGTTATGCATCTTTTGGATTCTTCTAGTGAAGCAGCCATTTGGGTTGTTCACTTTTCTTTTTTAAATATGCCCAAGATAACAGATAATTCAAAGCTTTCATGCCACTTGTTAGGTACATTCAATAGCCACTAATTTTTAACTAAAGGCCACAGAAAAGGAAGCAGTGAGAGTAAAAACGAGCCCTGGGCCAATCTGATGTCGATACTTTCTTGTTATGAGTTGTGCTACTGTCAGCTACGATTTACAGGGGAATAAACAAACAGCAGCAAATACTTTGGATGAGAGAAAAAGGGTGTTGAGTAATGGTGGTGACCAGAATGCCATAGAACTATCATGTGTGATCCTGTGGGATTAATCCCTTGAATCAAGAGAAGGCAAAAATTAGCGAGGACAGTCAAACGATCAGGGATGGAAGGAAGAGATTGTGAAGGATATATATACTGATTGTTCATTTCAAATCTCAGCTCCACTCACCAAGAGCAACAAAGGAATGGCCAAGCTTTTCGGTCGTTTGAAGGTGTGCGTGTGTGTTAATGCGATTTATCAAAATTGCTTTAACACTCCGCCACAAGTGATGAACTGGCCTGGCCATAAAGGGAGGCTTTGCATTTCATATCTGGGACTGCTTTACATTCAAAACTGTGGATGTCAGAAAAGCAAGGTGTTATATATTTAACGAACTCTTGTCAAATCCCAAACCAAAATACATTTGAACCAAGGAATCTGGGTTTTAGGACTTAACTCAATGGAAATTGCTCCAGTGTGTGTCATTATCCAGAGAAAGCTAACACGGATTTAATCACAAGCGATTTCTGCGCACTTCTCCCCAATCATAGCCACTCCGAAAGAATGTAATTGCTATTTGATAGAGTTATGAAAGTGGCTTTAGGCGTTTGATGGTTCTTTGTACCAAACAAAGGATTTAATCAGCTACACTCGAATAAAGTGGATAAACCCATCCATGCTGTGTCGTGGTGACCCTTCCCCTCTCTGGCTAGTGGATGCGATATAATCATGCGACACGGCTGGTACTTCATTCGTGAAGCAAATGTCGAGAGGGGGGTGGACGAGATTGAATGCAGCAATGGAACACTGTGGGTGTGCTGCAGCGGTACACCCATAAAATACAATGATCCGTAAAGAGGAGAGCGACACACCAATAATTCCATCAAAAAACTGTCATACAAACCAGGTCTCGGATGCTGCACAGCAGCACCTCTCATACAATACCAAAGAAAACTATGATTTTAATGAACGCATTCTATTATTCCTTCCAAATTAGTTTTTCCATCGAAACTCTTCCAAAATAAGAATGATAGCCAGGTATGGCTTCGATTACCAAAGGCATGTCTTCGGCCATTGAGACAATGAGCTGAGCCTTGCGCTCCCACACCATCCGCCAAAAGCCTCCCATAGTGTGTGGCGCCGGGCGCTGCGTCACAATGTACTCGTGATCTTGGCGGTAACCCTGAAAAAAAGAAAAAACACATTCATGAACGACATCGGTACTGAAGCTAGCGGTTCGCTCGAAGCCTGGCCACAGAGGGAGGCAATTAATATGCAAATATAATGGACAGCAAACGAGATAGGGCCTCGTTCTCAGAAATGCCATCGGAAAATTGCTGAGAATCCTGAATTGCCTGTGTGCGAGCCAGTGCGATAAAAGTGCCTTTTGGATTCCTAATGCTCAGTAAATATTTGAAACAAAGCGCTTGGATCTGATAAGGGAGGAAGGTGTTGAGACCAATCGGCTGAATACGGCTTTGCAAGCCTGAGCTGGAACACACCAAATTATCAACACAAATAATCCTGCAGAAAGTGGTTTCATCATCGATGTACAAAGCTGCCAGGATGGCCTAGAGGTACGAACATGCGTTTCTAAGCTGTCTAGCCTGGGCTCAAATCCTGACCCAGCAACAAACTGTCATCCTCGTGTTTCACAGGCAGGGCAATTCATCAATGTGTGTGCCGTCCCTCGGATGGACGTTAAACTGAGCGTCCCATGTGCCGGAATTAGTTGGTGGATGTTAAATATCCCAAAGTTTTCATCGTGAGGAGTTTACGAGCTATTGCCGGCACCATGGATACAAATTACAAATTCCTGCCCTCACCTACAGAAGGCATCACATCAGCGGCACAGTTGCTCCCTCAGCCAATGATAATCTTGACCACTTACAATCCGAAGTAGATCTTTGAAATTACAGTGTGGTTTGAAGAGACCCACTCAGGGACAACATCACCGTTTCAGGCAGGAATGTACAAACTTAATCGTGCCACCAAATGGAGCTTAGAATTTCCACCTGTAAGCCTGGAGCCAAAGCAGTACACATTCAGGAGGCAATTGTAGCTTTTGAAACATTTCCAAGAAAGTCAGGATATGAAAATTAAAAAATTGCCACCCTCCTGCTTGATAGGGTGCTGAACAATTTACTAATGAATGGGTTTCTTCAAACCACAAAATGCAAAAGCTCTGATGTGGATTGTGATTGGTTTAGACTTCATCTTCTATAACACTGCCCAAAACTAAAAGGGCATTCGTTAGAACGCATACCTCTGCCAGGCTGATTAATTTATGTTTTGTATCCCACTGATCGGCCGAATCTGGATTCGGACCTGAACTAAAATTTAATCGGCTTGTTCTCGTTACCTAACCAACTCATCCACCAGGTTTTGTCCGAACCCGACCATAACCTTTTGAAATCACTTGCTCCATGTCGTTTTAGCGCTATCTGTCAATGGTGAAAAATCTCTTTAAAAAAAATTATCGAATTCAGATCAGAATCGGAATCTTCATCAAAATCTAATAATTTAATCCTCATTACATAGCAAAGCTCACCAACAAATTTTGTCCAAATCCGTCCATAACTTTTGAGATATCCTGTTCACAAACAGACAGACAGACAGACAGACAGACAGACAGACAGACGAAAACAAAACCTCGATCCACCTTCGGTGGCGGAGGTAAAAAAAATTTTTGAAAAAACTATTTTCTTGAAATAACAAAAGTTTCCTTGAAACAATAAAACCATGAGAAACTTTTTCCAGCCGCAAGAATAATTTTCTCATGGTTTTGTTGTTTCAGGAAAATTTATCTTATTTTAAGAAAATACTTTCTTACAAAGAAAATGTATTTTTGGCAGATATTCCTGTGGCATGAGAAGCACAAGCAGAATCAGATGCGACAGTCTATTGTTTAAATGTGCAAGATAGTAATGAATTTGGAATCCTTTGTTTAAGCTATTTAAAATATAAATCGTTCAGTCTTATCTGGGATAACCCGAAACATTATTAAATATTTCCATCTCTGTTGCTGCTTCATGAGCTCTGGCTTTTTCTGATAACCAATTTGCATCAAGCTTTGAATAAATTCTTTAGCTTGCCACGAATGTCCATCCACCTGCATTTTAATGTGGGTGATCCGAAAATGTGAACCTGCCTGTCTCTGTCGCGGGCTATGTGCTATTATTCATAAATACATGTGTGGTACAAAAACAAACAAATATGAAAAAGACTCGGGGAGGAGGGGGGGGAGATGTTCCTGTTGGGAAAGGTGGGGTTTGCCCCCCCCTCCACCCTCTTGGATATATATATATATAATATCCTCCAAGGTCCTTTTGTTCATTAAGCCAAGCATTTTAAAATTTAAAATTACTTGTTATGCGCTCGGCCAGAGACCCCTCTGGTGTGAACGTTCAAGATACTCACTGAACACATCAACAGGACTGAGGAGGTTATACCAGGGGGAAGGATGATGGGTTGAGGGTGGGGGAGGGAGGGGTTGGAATCTCCCCCTTTTCTCAAAGGTGGGAATATGGGTCTTTCTTGCATTAAAAGCCATGTTCCAGGTAGATAACATTGGCTGAGAGAGATGCTGCGGAAGCCTGCCTTAGTAGGGTTGATGTGGGCAAGCTTTGGGGTACACGTCAACATAGTCGTTTCCTTTTTCTCCACCCCCCCCCCTTCCACACCTCAACAACCTGCTCATGCTGCCTACTTCATATGTAAATGTCTCCTACACTGCCACAATTAACCTGTCGATGTCAAAAATCCATCAGCATCATTTGACAAAAGAATATCACCATTTCTGGTACAACTGCCTGTTCAAATTTCCTGTATACCTTGAGCACAGAGTGACCACCTTGCCTTATTGGACCCTTTCCTAACCCATAACTGCCTTGATGAGCCCATCGCAGGGGGGGGGGTGAGGAACTATCTCACACAGAGCAGGGTAGCCTACCAAGTCGTATAATGGATTTTACAGTGATTAGTGAAAGTCATTGAACCGTTTGACTTGTGCCCATGCTCTACCTACCTACCTACCTACCTACCTATCTACCTGCATGTCAGTGCTTAGACCACGTGTATCTATTGTTTCTCATTCCTCCCTCCGCCACTCCACATTAGGCTATTATTTTCCTAGTTTGCTTTGTTTCAGGAGATGAGTGATAATTTGACCAAGTACACACATGTGCGAAACCCTCCTGATGAATGCCAATCTGCTGAAATTGGCAAGATTTGATGACTCATGAAAAAATAACGATGTTATTGGACGAGGGACCACGAAAGGCACAATTCAGTTGTGGTCAGCCATTTTATAGTCGTGTGTGGCTCAAAAATGCGACCGGAGGGTTCGCTCTCCCACAGAGGCCTCAGCAGGAGGGGCCGTTCCAGCTTGTTGTGGAAAGCTTTGTCCGAAACGTGTGGAAACACAGACATGATGCGTCATGTCCATCTATTGTGAGCCTCATTATTATGGAGCGGACACTAATGGTAGAAGCAAAGCATTTCCACGATTACATTTTCCATGATTGCATTTGAAATTGCATTGCTGTCCATAATATTAGGAGCTGCTTTCAACAGAGTACACATAAAGAAAGAGCAATCATTATCAATTGCAAGCATGCACAATGTGAGGAATGTAGGTTTCAGGGGGAAAAAAAAATTAAATGACACATCCTTGATGTGAGGAACTTTGGAGAAGCTGTGAATGAAGATGAAAAACCATCGAGATATTCTATTGTTGGTTCAAGAAATAAATGGTCTCTTTCAGTCTTGGATGACAAACATCCAGTACAAAAATGAGGCCCAGAGCTCAGTGTCCTCGTGCATACAGGTCGGTGATCTCTCTGTCCTCACTGCCTCTAATTGCGATTATCGTGCCACCCGCTCATTCTGTTATTCCACCTTTGTCCAGAGAATTGTACAAGTATCCCTTCATTGGGAGGATACCGATAGGCTATACGTGTCCGCAAGGACAAAAGCAGATGCCATTCACTCCCATGGGTGATGCAATTGTTCCTCAATGTTCATCATGCTTTTCCAAGGACAGCTCCATATTGTGGAATGACATCTGCAATTTCTGTTTCTGTGTATAGATGAAGGCTGAAAGAGTAAAGCAGATGGTTAATTCTAGTTTGATGAGGTGTATATTATAACATTTGAAATGGCACACAAAATGGAGCCTGAAGGGAGAGTGTGAATCGTTTGCCAGTAGGTGGCGTTGTGTGCCATGTGCAAGCACAGCAGGGTGAGGGTTCTGAGCACTTGTAAAAATTCTCTTTGAGATTTCAAAGAAGTTTGTAACATCTACGCAACATATCATCTACATTCTGTCCTTGCGTATGGTAGCTCGGCTGCCAGGTAGTTATCATTTTTTGGAAGCGTAGCTGTGCCACTGATGCTGTGCCCCTATACCAGCACACTGGTACTCATTTCGCCAACCTCAGAAGGATGACGGACTGAATCAACCTCACTTAGTGTTAATTCAGCAGAGAAAGAGCAGAGGGTACAAGACAAGAAAGGAGGGGGTAGAATACAGAGAGACCACCGACCTATCTGCGATGCGAAAAGGATAGGCCCAGAGATTCAGCTTAATTGCAGGAGATTCCAATTATTTTGATGGCCTTGGTTTTCATGGTATAAATTCTGGCTGAAAATTTATCGACCCAAAAGATTGGATGACTGAACTTCTTTAAGACAATTGTTAAGGAAGTATATTGGAATATTTACAAGATGTTTTTTTTTTTGGAGTGAGAGAGAGTAAGAGTGTGACATTTGTCAGGATGGAAAGACATATGTAATATGAAATATTAGAATGATAAGATGTTACATTAAACATGAGAATGAGAAGATGCTATATTAAACATTAGAGTGATAAGATGTTGTATTAAACATTAGAGTGATAAGATGTTATATTAAATATTGGAATGATAAGATATAATAATATACATTGGAATGATAAGATGTTAAATGAAACATGATAATGAGAAGATGTTTTATTGAACATGAGAATGATAAGATGTTATATTAATTATTAGATGATAAAAAGTTAGGTTAAACATTGGAGTGAAAAAGATGTTACATTAAACATGAGAGTGATAAGATGTTACGTGAAACAATAGAATGATAAGATGTTATATTAATTATTAGATGATAAAAAGTTATATTAAACAAAGTGAAAAGATGTGATATTAAGCATTAGAGATGAAAAGATGTTATATTAAACATTGGAGCGATAAGATGTTTTATTAAACATGAGAATGACAAGATTTTACATTAAACATTAGAATGATAAAAAATTTGAGTAAACATTAGAATAATAAGATGTTATATTAAAAATTAGAATGATAAGATGTAATATTAATTATTAGATGATAAAAAGTTAGATTAAACATTAGAATGATGAGATGTTATATTAAACATTAGAATGATAAGATGTAATATTAATTATTAGATGATAAAAAGTTAGATTAAACACAAGAGTGAAAATATGATATGTTAAACATTGGAGTGATAAGATGTTTTATGAAACAAGAGAATGATAAGATGTTAAATTAAACATTCCAATGAGAAGATGATAGAGTAAACATTAGAATGATAAGATGTTATATTAAACTTTATAATGATAAGATGTTAGATTAAATATTAGTGATAAGATGTTATATTAAACATTAGAATTATAAGATGTTAAATTAAACATTAGAATGATAAGATGTTATATTAAACAATAGTAATAAGATGTTAGATTAAACATTAGAATGATAAGATGATATATTACACATTGGAATGATAAGATGTTAGATTATATATGAGAATAATAAGATGTTCGATTAAACATTAGAATGATTAGATGTTATATAAAGCATGAGAATGATAATTTGTTCGATTAAACATTAGAATGATAAGATGTTAGATTAAACATTAGAATGATTAGATGTTATATAAAGCATGAGAATGATAATTTGTTCGATTAAACATTAGAATGATAAGATGTTAGATTAAACATTAGAATGTAGGACGTTATATTAAACATTAGAATGATAATATGTTATATTAAACATTAGTGATAAGATGTTAGAAGAAACACGAGAGTGAAGAGATTATGAATGCTACAGAATGATATGCAGAGTAAAAGTTAGTTAATGGCCTTACGGGAATGAATGATGCATTGATGTAGTCAGAGCCTTCAACACCAGACCTCGTAGTCAGGCAAACACGCCATTGCTCAGCTGTGGTTGGAGAGAGAGGGGAGGGAGAAGGAGAAGGAAAGAGGAAGACAGAGAGAGAGGGAGAGATGGGGAGAGGGAGAAGGAGAGAGAAGGAAGAAATCTTGAGAATATGTTCAGCTCACTCAGGATCTGAAAATGTCATGACATTGGGTTACAATTACAATGATCAACTTTAAGAAGACCAATGGGTAGATTTGATCGTAGTTGGGTAAGGTATAAACATAAGAAGCCTAACATTATTATAAAAGCAATACAGATGGACAATATGTCACTTCATCTTCATGGAAATTGTAGCAAAAATAATACTTCATGAGAAGGTGTTGTTCACAACCAAAGATTAAACTTTCACCACTGGAATACACACACTCCAGAATGTACTCCAACAGATGGAACAGCACTTGGTGGAGTGCATACCTTTACCAGGCTGAACAGTTTACGTTTTGCATCCCACAGAACACTGATAAGGCCGAATCTGCATCCGGATCAGAAAAAAAATTCGAATTGGCTTGTTCTTGTTACCTTCCCAACTCATCCACCAAGTTTTGTCATAACCCGTCCACAAAGTTTGGAAATATCATTGCATATATTGGATTTGGCCCAATCTCTCAATGTTGAAGAATCACTTTTATTTTTTATTTTTTTGTGTGCAGTGTCGAGGCTCATATGAGAGTGAACACACAGAATATACAACGAGGAGAGCAGGAGACAAGAGGGGTGGGAGAGGGAAGGAAAAAACAATGTGGAACAGAGACGTGAGGAGATCTGTGGAAGGGAGGGGGTGGGGCGGGGGATACCGGGTAAACAAGATGGACACGACAGGGACTTTCAGGTCCTTAAACGACAGGGACTCTCAGGAAGGAAAGCTGGGAATTTGAAGGAGGTGGGTTTCAGGTGGATTAGCGGGGATAGAAAAGATTGTGGTTTTGGATGGGGGAAGATATGAGATGGTGGTGAACAGCTGTTTTGAAGACCTGGAGGGAGGAGTGGGATTGAAGAGTGTGCAGGTGTTTGTAACAAAGGTGGGAAAAAGAGGAATGAAAGAGTGAAGTGAGCAGTGATTATTGATTTTGGAAGTTTCACCAGAAGGGGCTGGGGGACCTTGAGCACCCTGCTGAAATATGGGGGGGAAATATCTCAGACAGAGCAGGGGAGCAAGGCTGGAGAGCAGATGGTAGAATACAGAAAGACCACCGACCTGCCTATGGTGAGAGAGTGAGAGGCCCACAGTCTCAGCCTCATCACAGGAGATACCAACGATCCTAAATGCCTTGGTTTCCAGAAGTGTGAAGCCGAGAAATGTGAGACGTGGGAGCACCAAGCCAAAGTGAAGAGCAGTACTCCATCAGGATGCGGACAAAAGCTTTGTATGTGGTCAGGAGCTCAGGTGTGCCAAGGAAGGAATTTGCACGACGGAGGATGCCCAATTGGCAACTGGCTTTGGAGGCCAGCTTGGAAATGTGGCTTTCCCATAAAGAGAGGGCTGGGGGGGGGGGCGAGGGGTTCCAGAAGGTCCTTTTGGAGAGACATAGTAAGAGTGTGAGATTTGTCAGGACTGAAAGACATGTTCCATGTGTTGGATCATCTTGTGATTTTATCCAAATCTACAGATAGTAAAGAACCTGCTACTTGCCGATCTTAAGGATGACAGATGGTATGGCAGATGGTGGAGTCATCAGCAAAGACAATTTTCCAGAGAGTCGGAGAGATCATTGATGAAAACCAGAAAAAGAACAGGGCCCAGAACACTGCCTTGAGGAACTCCAGCCTAAACAGGAAGAGGGAGAAAACTCCATTAAGGGCCACATGGCTGCAACAGGAGAGGAAGTCTGTGAGCCATGAGTGGAAATGTCCTTGGATACCATAGGAAGAGAGTTTGGTGAGCAGGGCAGGGTGCCAGACCACCTTGAATGCACCCGATATGTCGAGGGAGATGGCTCTGATTTCATGTCTGGCATTGAGGATCTCCATCCATTGTTCGGAGAGCAGAACCAGCATAACGAGGGTAGAGTGACCTCGTCTGAATCAAAATTGATGATTGGAAATCAAGCCATTGGAAAAGAGGAAGGATTTAATGTCTGAAGCGATGATGGATTCCATAACTTTGCTTATGATTTGGAGAAGGCAGATTTATCTGTTGTTGCAGGGATCTGTTTTGCACTTTTTTATGTTGAGCGGTAAAGTTTGCTGATTTCCAAGCAGATGGCAGATGACCTTGAGCAAATGAGAGGGTGAATAGAACAGAGAGGTAGTGAGCAAGAGAAACAGAGCAGGTTTTTAGGACATGTGGGCTGATGCCATCTGGACGGGTTGCAGAATCTGAGTCAAGGTTTGACAGCAAGCTCTCCACCTTGGCAGGAGAAAAGGACACAGAGTCCAGGAACAGCTGGGTGCGATTGCGTAAGGTGGGTACAGAAAGCGATGGGTTTGGGACACAATATTTAGAAACAAACATGGAGTTTAGGCATTCAGCCTTTTCACATGCAATGTCAGCAGTGCGGCCATTTCAGGTAAGGGAGGGAATGGAGGGGGAACATACATCAGAAACAAACTTACCGAGATGCCACCAGGATTTGGAGGAGGGAGATAGGTTTGGGAGTTCAGCCTTGAGATTGGAAAGATGTTGCGTTCTGGCTCTCCTGAGGGTCGACACACATTTGTTCCGAGCTTAGTGGAAGGAACTGAGATTGCCTTCAGTTAGATTAGCCTTTCATGAGGTGAAGGCAAGTTGATTCAGGACAACTGCCTCACCACAAGCTTCAGTGTGCCATGGGTGGGGGCAAGGTGAGGACAACTGAGGATGAGATGGGAAAATCTGTGCATGAGATAGAGCAAGTTTCTATGAAAGAATTCCCAGGACGAGTTGATGTCAGATGAAGTGGAGATAGGAGACCAGTGTAGAAGTTTGATGGCTGCTTGAAGTTCCTGTCAGTCAGCCTGAGTGAAATGCCAGACTCGACGGTGCTGAGGTGCTTCTCAAATAAGTCAGAGAGATGTCTATTTTGTAAAACATGAACCGATTGGTCAGATGAACCGATTGGAGCAGAAGAAGAACAGCAGATATTTTCAGGGAAATTGGTCAAAATCAGATCCAGAAGAAATGGAGTACTGTTGGTTGAGATCCAGGTCGGGAAGTTGACAGATTGTGTCAGTTCCAATAAGTCACAGAAGAATTTTGCTGGAATGGCATGGCAGGTGAGAAAGGTACCCACATCCAGCCACCTAGCATGGTGACAATCAAAGTCACCACATATGAGGAAGAGAGAGTTGGGATGAGAGGATAGAAGTTGGTCCATGTTTTCAGAGAGCTTGGTGTAAATGGACACTTCAGAGAGCTTGGTGTCATCACTGATTGGTGGATAGTACAACACACATAAAAATGAGGTGGGAGTGGAGGGGAAGCTGTAGCCAGAGGTATTTCTGAGGGTGTGGGGGAAAGAGGGCAGTGCATGGTGAGTGAGGAATGAGTCCTTGATGAAGAGGGCAACTCTGCCGCCAGGATGAGGCTCAGGTCTGTCAAACTGGAGGAGGGAGTAATGAGGGAGAGATACTAGGGAGTCAGAGATGTCTTGAAGAAGGAAAGTTTCTGTGAAGCAGATTATGTCTGGTTTTTAGTGGCAACTTGTGTGGAAAGATCTGTCAGGTTTGAGCGAAGGCCCTGGATGTTTGAAGTCCATACTGTTAAGGAAGAGGGAGGGGAGGAGGTTTTGGGTGCAGGGACGGGGGGGGGGGTTGGGGGTAGAGGGTGGTAAGGAGAGTTGTTGAAAGACCTTTCCTTCATCCCAAATCGCCTCCATTTGGCTTCATCCCGAATGAACAGGCTGAATGGCCTCCACTTAAAGAATATGTAATCTATCGATAATTCCAGCAATCTGTGTGTGTGTGTGTGTGTGTGTGTGTGTGTGTGTGTGTGTGTGTGTGTGTGTGTGTGTGTGTGTGTGTGTGTGTGTGTGTGTGTGTGTGTGTGTGTGTGTGTGTGTGTGACCACAGTTTCTCGACGACCGCCGGTCTGATCGGATTGAAACTTGCCAGGAATATTGCCGGGGCCCCACGCATGTCTTTTTAAGGTTTGACATCAATTGGACGAGCGGTTCCCAAGTTATGGCCATTTATCTGTCGACCAATGACAAGACACAGTGCTACGACATCACGAATGACATCACAATTAATGTTTATTTATTTATTTAATTGTTTTTTTTTTTTTGCACGATTGACAGTCCGATCTGATTGAAACTTGCCAAGAATATTGCTGGGGACCCGCAGATGTGCCTTGCAAGGTTTGATATTAATGGGATAAGCGGTTCCCAAGTTACGACCATTTATCTGTCAACCAATGACAAGACACGGTGCTATGACGTCACAAATGACGTCACAATTAATGTTTTTTATTTATTTATTTATTTTTTTGCACGATTGACGGTCTGATATTATTGAAACTTGCCAGGAATATTGCTGGGGACCCGCGGATGTGCCTTTTCAAGGTTTGATATTAAGGTTTGAGAGTGGGGGCAAGAGAGAGGGGCGAGAGATAGGAGTGAGAGAGGGGAGGGAGAGGGGGGGTGAGAGAGAGGGGGCATCACAATTCAAAGGAGGGGGAGAGAGGAGGGGGCGAGAGAGGGGGTGAGAGTGGAGGCGAGAGAGGGGGAGGGAGGGGGAGAGTGGAGGGAGAGAGGGGGAGAGAGGGGGAGAGAGGGGGTCATCACAATTCAAGAGAGGGGGAGAGAGGAGGAGGCGAGAGAGAGGGTGAGAGTGTGGGCAAGAGAGGAGGGGAGAGTGGGGGGCAAGAGAGGGGGCGAGAGAGGGGGCGAGAGAGGGGAGGGAGAGGAGGAGGGTGAGAGAGAGGGGGCGTCACAATTCAAAAGAGGGGGAGAGAGGAGGGGGCAAGAGAGAGGGTGAGAGTGGGGGCGAGAGAGGGGGCAAGAGAGGGGGTGAGAGAGGGGAGGGAGAGAGGGGTGAGAGAGGTTTGATATTACCGATATTTGATATTTGAGGGGCATCACAATTCAAGAGAGGGGAGAGAGGAGGAGGCGAGAGAGGAGGAGGCAAGAGAGGGGGTGAGAGTGTGGGCGAGAGATGGGGGGGTGAGAGTGGGGGCCAGAGAGAGGGCGAGAGAGGAGGGGAGAGAGAGAGGAAGGGCGAGACTATGGGGGAGCGAGAGAGAGGGGGCGTCACAATTCTTCTTCTTCTTCGTTTGATATGACGTCACAATTGACGCTGGGGACCTGAGTATGTTTCCCAGGTATTTCCCAAGTTATGGCCATTTATGATACGGTTGGTCTGATCTCATTGAAAAAATTCCCCAATCCAGTCGTCGTTTACGAGAGCGAAGGAACGAAGCTGCACATACTGGCACGCCTCACCCACGAGAGAGGGTACTGGCACGAAGAGGGGGAGAGAGGAGGGGCGAGAGAGGTGAGGGGGTGAGGGGGGGAGGTGAAAAAATGCCCCAATCCAGTCGTCGTTTACGCACCTACGGGCCCGCACCTACGGGCCCGCACTAGTTGAACTAAAAAATACAAACAGAGACAGACAAACAGGGGTGAAAATAAAACCTCCATCCACCTGTGCTGGTGGAGGTAAGACTATGTAGACACAACAGGAATCTAATCCAGGTTTAAAATCAAGCAAAGTTTGAACATTGATGGGTGATTGTGTGCATATGTCCAGAGTGCTGTAGGTGAGGGTCTCGTCAAGTGGTGTTGTGTGGTTGATGTGTGTTTTTTACCCAAGCCCATGCCTCCTCTCCTGAGGGGGGGGGGATACAAAAACTACAATCCCCCCCCAAAAACTACTTAATTTAATAAAAATAAAAATAAAATATTTCGCATTTTCTTCTTTTGATCTTGTGTTGATAAATTAGTGTGATGGTGATGTGATACAGGCATGATGGGCTGAATGGCCTGCACCTGTGTCTAATTTCCTTCCATTTATTTCCTTGTGTTTTAAAGTAACAACAGGCCTTTAGCACCACGTCAGGTCCCAAACTTGGCAAATTCAGGACTGGTGAAAATGCACAGTGCATGTTGGTTTTGTCAGCTATGGCTTTAGTAGTCTTGAGGGAACTATAAAACACCAGAAAAGTGCCCTAGTGGGGCTCAAGCAAGGAGGGAATTAAAGTAACTCCCATGAAGATCCATCAGTCTGGAGTCCAGTACGAATGTACCGGATTTGAACCTGCCTCAAGCATTCTTTGTTGAATTCACTGTTCACACAATGCAGCACAAACTTGCAGCTTAGGCTGTCGGAGTCACTCAGTGAAACGGGAAGGATTTGGCGGCATTGTCTGCATGCAATACCATTAATAAGTGTTATGCAGACTCCTGTAATCTCCACAGTGGGTCGATGGAGCAAAGCACCCCATACGCTTGCCAAGCATATCGACCGCTTACAAGGCAAACAGACCGAGCCTGTCGCACACCCTCCACTCCATCCCTAACCCCAAGAACTTCAACCACATCTCTCTTGCATATCACCCTGAATCCTGTTTCTACACCCATTTGCCATCCAGTCACGTGTGTGTTTGTGCAATGTGAAGCATTGTCACACAAATAATTTGGTGACAGCAGCAGCCCAAGGCTGGGGCCTGAAATACGCTCGGAAATCAACCAAGCAAAATGACAAATCTGCAACAAAAGCACAAATATCTTCCCATTGGATTAAACTAAAAATGATGCCAATTTTAAGCCACCAACAATGATCTCACAGATAAGCTAAGCTACAAGTGGTTTAGCATACATGGTGAGGTATTCAACTCTCACCTGGCCCATTTGGCGATTCAGATCTTGTTCCACTGAATATGAGATTTGAATACGGACATACACAGCATGAGAATGCTCCAGTCTTTCCTGAAGGTCACTGCTGGAGGAGACCTCAATGGCCAAAACGACATAGTTTTTGTATCATAATATACCAAGAATGACAGCACAAGTGAACACCCCACCTTTACGTTGTGATAAGCAAGAAAAGAACAGATGGAATGGATGAATGAACAAAATAAGAAGAAAAGAGGTGGAATAACTCACATGATCAGTTTTCTTTCACGAGTTAATGTCCGCCTCTCCCTTGTTGTCATGTGGTTAACAGGAATGCTTGTCGCACCATATGTCTACAGCAATTGAAAAATCCATCCACACAGATTGATGAAGACATCTACAGCGATTCATGAAGCCATCTACAGCGATTGGAGAAGCCATCTACAGCGATTGAAGAAGTCATCAACAGCGATTGAAGAAGCCATCTCCAGTGATTGAAGAAGCCATCTAAAAGTGCTTGAAGAAGCCATTTACAGTGATTGAAGAAGTCATCAACAGCGATTGAAGAAGACATTGACAGCGATTGAAGAAGCCATTTACAGCGATTGAAGAAGTCATCAACAGTGATTGAAGAAGCCATCTCCAGTGATTGAAGAAGCCATCTAAAAGTGATTGAAGAAGCCATTTACAGCGATTGAAGAAGCCATTTACAGCGATTGAAGAGGACATGTACAGCAATTGAAGAAGACATCTACAGCGATTGAAGAAGCCATTTACAGCGATTGACGAAGACATCTACAGCAATTGAAGAAGCCATTTACAGCGATTGAAGAAGACATCTACAGCGATTGAAGAAGACATTTACAGCGATTGAAGAAGACATGTACAGCAATTGAAGAAGACATCTACAGCGATTGAAGAAGCCATTTACAGCGATTGAAGAAGCCATTTACAGCGATTGAAGAAGAGATCTATAGCGATTGAGGAAGCCAGTTAAAGCGATTGACGAAGACATCTACAGCAATTGAAGAAGCCATTTACAGCGATTGAAGAAGACATCTTAAGCGATTGAAGAAGACATCTACAGCGATTGAAGAAGACATCCACAGCGATTGAAGAAGCCATCAATGGCGATTTAAGAAGACATCTACAGCAATTGAAGAAGCCATTTACAGCGATTGAAGAAGCCATTTACAGCGATTGAAGAAGCCATCTACAGCGATTGAAGAAGACATCTACAGCAATTGAAGAAGCCATTTACAGCGATTGAAGAAGCCATTTACAGTGATTGAAGAAGCCGTTTACAGCGATTGAAGAAGACATCTACAGCAATTGAAAAATCCATCCACACCGATTGATGAAGCCATCAACAGTGATTCATGAAGCCATCTACAGTGATTGAAGAAGCCATTTACAGCGATTGAAGAAGCCATTTACAGTGATTGATGACGCCATCGACAGTGATTCATGAAGCCATTTACAGCGATTGAAGAAGCCATTTACAGCGATTGAAGAAGCCATTTACAGCGATTGAAGAAGACATCTACAGCTATTGAAGAAGACATCTGCAGCGATTGAAGAAGCCATCCACAGCGACTGGAGAAGCCATCCACAATGATTGAAGAAGCCATCGACAGCAACTGAAGAAGCTAGATGCAGCGATTGAAGAAGCCATTCACAGCGATTGAAGAAGCCATTCACAGCGATTGAAGAAGCCATCCACAGCGACTGGAGAAGTCATCCACAGTGACTGGAGAAGGTATCTGCAGCGATTGCAGAACCCATCTCCAGCAATTGCCGAAGCCATCTCCAGCGATTTAATGATTTGCTCACTTCAGGAAACAAATTTGTGAGAAGTTCGCTCACTTTTATGAGTGCAACAGCCAAAGCGTTTCTTTTTCAGGTGTTTGGCTTTGGTTTAGATTCAGCACTCCTTATGCAGTATACGATCAATGCTTAAAAAAAACAAAAAAACAATTTTCTATCATGGTTTTGTGTAAGGGAGGTGTTTGTGATATCACTTAAGGTTACGGTAATATTGGTAGCAGATCAGCAGGTAATACGGTACTATCTAAATGATGTATTCCACAACAGAATGCTCAGTGAGCATGCACAAAAACCACAGGAAACAGTGGTGTTTGGGGCATCATAAAGTATATAGTGTGTGGGAGATATGGATTGTTACCTAAAATGCCTCACAAAGTTTTTAAAATAAGCTGAGAATACTTGGAAAAGTACCTAAGAGAAAGGACTGTGCTTCTTCACATCGAAAGACTTGGAGAACTTCCTTTGCTCGCCGAACGGGCAGCTGCTCGTATTATAAACTCCCGACGATGTGGGCCTGTGCAAGGCCTGTGTGGACGGACGTGTGATCCACAAACCCCCGACGGATCGCTACCGGTGAATAGTTTAGTTGCTTCTGAATACTGATAGGAAGAACATATCTGGGTCTTATGAATGTACAGGTTCAGTTTAAAGTGACGATATTTATGATTAATCATGTTGGGGGAGAGGGGAGCAACAGGAGCTGTGAGTACTGTTATAAATACGTATGTTGTTATTTGGTTCCAGGGCTAATATTTTTAATATCCAGGGCTCAAGAGAAATTAACTAATATTTTTGCATATATTGTTAAAAAGAGAAGCATTCGTGTGTGGGTGTTTTCAAGAAAAATTATACACATACACGCACACGCCATATATATATATATATATATATATATATATATATATATATATATATATATATATATATATATATATATATATATATATATATATATATATATATATACATATATATATATATATCCATGATGGCCACAAACTTGTATGAACAGGAAATGATAGATAAATAAATCTATATCATCCTAGCCACCTCGGTTTAGTTGATTAGGTGAGAGCCGATTGGCTATTTCTCCATTCACAGATGAGAGATGTGGGTGGGTCTTTCTTTATGATATACATATATGCCTTGTGTGTTGATTTACGGTTATAGAGGAAGTGACCTCACATTCACAAAAGTGACCGCAGCTGCCTTCTCCCCAATGGTTAGAAAGCTAGCCCGACTTTACCCAAAATCAAAATTATGCACCACCATTTTATGAAGCACAATGGGCCACAGGCTTCAGGTCTTTGGCCTCGGAGGTCAGTTTATTGGCCAGTGCAATTGGAATTGTCTCAGGTAAATAACCATGATATATATATATATATATATATATATATATATATATATATATATATATATATATATATATATATATATATATATATATATATATATATATATACATATACATACATACATATATATATATATATATATATATATATATATATATATATATATATACATACACACACACACACACACACACACACACACACACACACACACACACATAAGCAGTACGTATGTTTTTTCATCATGTACAGTATATACACTGGATTATTAGCCCCCAATGGAGTGCGTTGAAACGGGGGTTTGTGGATTTGGTCTCGATTTTCGTGTCCATGCGTGCATGCGTCATCAGCAACCATATCTCGGACATATATGAACAAATTTTATTCATACTTCACACAAAGACAACACATGATGGTTGTGCATATGTATATCATTTTGTTTCCAGATGTGATCAAAGATGGCCGACCGGCAGCCATTTTAGTTGCAAGAACCCAAGGTTGAACATGTCCGCAACCATTTCTCAGACAAGCATTTGCCGATGTTGTTCAAACTTGGCAAAAAAATAAGGAATGATGGCTTACATATGCACGTCATTTTTATTTTTCTTCGAGATCAGATCCAAGATGGCCGACTGGCGGCCATTTTGCAACTTAAAAGTGTCCCCAACAATTTCTCACACATATATCATCTGATTTTGTTCAAACTTGGCAAAAGCTCAGCACATGATGGCAGACACATGCACCTCATTTTATTTTGTATATGATCAAAGATGGCCGACTGGCGGGCATTTGAGTTGGAATAAATATGGGTTATCCCTTTAACTCCGTACAGCAAAATAACTAAAACAACGGGGGCTATGACATTTTATGTCTTTTTTCCTTATTATTATTTTCAGGACAATATTAACAGCGATCTGTGTCATTATACACTACCCAAATAAAGGGATAATAAAATTATTTTACAAATTAAGGTTTTTGAATGTAATTTTGATTTTGGCTTGACCTTTAAAGGCTGAACAGTATGATTTTTTTTCTTAATGTTTAAGGCTCCAGTCATGTACTGTATAGTCCTTATCGAGGCCAAGCCTTAAATAAAATAACTGCATGGATGGAAAAGTTAAGAAAGAGAGAATAGTCTAAGAGTTCTTGAGGAAGAAAAAAAAATCTGCTTTTTGATAAAGCGAAGGTCATACATAAGTGTTTGGAAAGAAAGAGAAGAAAAAGAGTTCCAGAGTTTGGCCATGAAGGGGAAGAAACAAACATCGTAACAGTCCACCCTTGAGTTGTACAATGAACACACAATAATCAGGTGATGTAGTGGCTTGTTGAGTATTTTGTGGTCTCACTCTTTGTGGAGGTAAACACACAGCAAGTTCTCAGGAGCAGAAACCGAAGTAATATCTAAACAAAAAAGAAAGTGCCAACATTGCAGCGTAATTCGAATGGGTCAGGTTTTGAGGTCATATTGGGATGGTTGATAAGTCAGTTTACTTTGGATTACATTCTGTCCAGTAAGTATGTGGAGCTAGAACCTCTCCAGATGTGAGAGCAGTACTCGATACAAGGACGAATCAATCCTTTATATGGTTGGAGAAACTGTTCAGAGGAGAAGAATATTCTACATCTGAACAGGACTCCTCGTTTGTTGGAGGCAGACTCAGCTATTTGCGTAATGTGGGGATTCCAGGATAAATTTGAAGTTATGGTAATATCTAGTAGGCTTAATGTATCACATGGTGTAATTATGGAGCTTTCAAAGGAGATTGGAGAGTTGAGATGAGTTTGAGAGAGAGAGAGAGAGAGAGAGAGAGAGAGAGAGAGAGAGAGAGAGAGAGAGAGAGAGAGAGAGAGAGAGAGAGAGAGAGAGAGAGAGAGAGAGAGAGAGAGAGAGATGGGAAGAAATTGAGTTTCAGAAGCATTAAACTTCACTTGATTACATTTTCCCCACTGGGAAATATTGTCCAAATCCAAATTTAAAAGAGGTGGCTATGATGAAACGAGATGTAGATTGGGTGATGAAAGATGGAGCAGATGTAAAAAAAACACATGAAGGAATGCAATGTTGAGTCATCAGCATACAAGTGCATTTGGTTATTTCCAGAAGAAAGAAGGTCATTGATAAAAAGAAGAGTGTTGGAGACAACTAAACAGAACCCTGAGAGACACCGCTGTTGAACAATTACGGAGATAGAGCGGTCAGAGAGACAGCTCACTATGAGAGAGCAGAGTGAAGGAAGAAAGCCGAAAGAGGGAAGCTTGGATATCAGACCATGATGCCAAACTCTATCAAAGGCTTTTGAGATATCAAGGCCTCCAACAAAGGATTTCCCATAGTCTCTCAGAGAAGATGCCCAGAAATTCATAATCATGGTGTATGAAAGTACTTCATATAGAGGGATGATATGGGGGAAAAAATGACCGCCCATTCAAATGTGTAGACAATGATACGCTCATAAACTCCTATAGAAAGAAGTCATAAACATTTAAAAGCCATACCTTTTGTTCACAAGCATTTTCTGACATACCAAGATGTAAAAAGACATCAGAATACATCGTTAAATCACCAGTTTGTACTTCTGCTTCTCCTCTCAAAATAATGTAAAACTGTAGCCTGACCGAACTCAATAACTGCTGAAGCCATGATGGCGGTTCCAACAAGAGGAAGTTACCTTGTCTCTGGGCGAGTGAACGCAACCTGAAGTTTAAAAATATGAAAAACATTAATTGTTTTACTAGGAAAATAAATTGAACCTAAATGTGGACTCATCCAAACCAGGCAAGGATTGGGAGGGGGGATGGACAGTGGACAGAACCATTCCAAAAGTGATACATATCCCAAACCATCACTAAAAATCAACTGAAACAAGTATTAAAACAATTTAACAACATAGATGGATTTTATCCATACCAAAAGAACAAAATATGTGAAACATTAAGCATTTTATTACTTTAAAAAATTGCATGCGAAAAATAAAATTTAAAAAATATATAAAACACGAGAAAGAAAAAGCCATCTGCATCCACTTTATGGTTATGTATAAAAGTCGGCGGTGTGAGGAGCGAAGAGGGGGAGATTGTTCGTGTGATATTCATCACAGCCTTTTTAGATGCTCAATACTGAATAATATACAACACACTAAGAGGAAGATCAAAGTAGAAATGCAAAATATAAAGCCCGTCCGCATTCAAAATGTGTTGCTTTTTATATTCAGTCTTCTTATTTTTTTATTTTTTTTTTTGACAGAAGCAGGTAGCATGCACACCGATACTGAGCTGGAGTTACTTTTGTACATATTTTAAGCATTTTATGAAAATAAATCAAACGTACAAATCGACCCCACCCTCTTCTAATGTCATTCGATTTTTAGCTCGCCGAGAACGTAGTTCTGTGTAGCTTATGGGATGGCGTGTTGGCCATCCATCCATCCACAAATACTTTCAACTTCTTCTGTGAAGCTACACATACGATTTCGATGAAACTTTAACAGAACATTCATCACCATGTATGTACCAAAGTTTGTTCATAGCATTAAAAGAAAATAAATAAAATAAATAAATAAATAAATAAATAAATAAATCTGGCACCAAGGGGGTCCACGGGGTTGCCCCCCCCCCCAAATAGGTATTTGCTTTCTTCTCCGATACGACAAATACAATTTCGATGAATCTTGTCCACAACCTTTTATTTATCACACATGATGTACCAAAGTTTGTTCATGGCATTAAACAAATTGGTGTCGAAGGAGATCTATGGGGGGGGGGGGGGTTGCCCCACAAAAGAGGTATTTGCTTTCTTCTCAGAAACTACAGTACACACACAATTCCAATGAAACTTCAGCACAACCTTCATCACCCTTGAAGTACCAAAGTTTGTTCATGACATTCGAAAAATCGGGGTCTAATGGGGTGTCAGGGGGGTTGCCCTCTAAAATATGTATTTGCTCTCTTCTCTGAAACCACATACACAAAATTTCGATGAAACTACATATCCTATCATGTCACACAGAAACCACCGACTTATGCTCGACATTTATTAATGACATAACTAGTCTATCTTACTCCCGCAACAATATAGTTGCAGTAAGTGACACGGTTTAATGAGGAGATAAATTGGAGGACAGGAAGAGACTGCTTCAAGATGTGTAGATGTGACAAGAAAGAGATTTCTTTTGTTTTGTATACATAGTCGAGGCTCATGGAAGAGCTAGCTAGATTTAGTACACTGAATGGACCAGGACATAACATGACAAAAGGAACAGCTGAGGGAAGGGGAAAAACGAACAGCAGAGTTGAAGGCCAAGATAGAGGTAGACTTCGACAAACAATGGATGTAGGGTGGTGTGAGGGGCAGAAACGATGCATAGGGTGGACAAGATGGATACAGATAAGGGAACTCTCAGGAGGGAAAACTGGGAATTTGGAAGGAGGAGGGATTGGAGTGTAGTTGAAAGGGGGGGGGGAAGTGTTAACTATGGTGGAAAAGATCATGGTTTTGGATTGGGGTCGATCTGAAATGGTTGGGAACAGCTATCTTGAAGACCTGGAGGGAAGAATGAGACCGAAGAGAATGTGGAAGTTGGTTCCACAGGTGGGAGAAAAAAGGAACAAATGAATGGAGGTAAACAGATTTATAATTGGAGGAAGTGAGGCAATCGGAGTAAAATATAATATTGTATTTAGAGAAAGAGATGACATTAAGGAGTGAATTAATGTGGAGGAGTCATTGTGGATAACGACTTGGGATTGCAAGAAGAGCGAGGTACTTGTAGGATGCTTTTATGTGGTTCCTGGTGTGAGGAAAGAGCAGGAAAGAGGGATTCGTGAAGAATTCAGAAGGGCGTGCAGTAACAGGAGAGTATTGATGATTGGGAATTTTTATTTGCCAGGGATACATTGTGTTCAGGAATAGAGAAAGGGCAGTCAAGCAGGATTTTTGAGATGTAGTCCACAACTGCTTTTTAAACCAGTTTTTAGACCTCTTTTTTAAGTAATGATCCCATTTTGGTGGAAGAAGTGGAGGTAGGAGAGCATTTAGGGACAAGTGATACACAACATAGTGTGTACACAGATTCTGTTAAGAGTTGGGGTTCAGGATAGTAGTGTAAGGCTATTAGATTTCAGGAAGGCAAACTTTGAGGGCATGAGGAGAGATTTGGGTACTCGAGATTGGGATAATCGAACAGGAAGTAAATTAGCATTAAATAATTGGGTAACTATGAAACAGAAAATGCGTGGGGTGCAGAGTGAGTATATTCCAGTGAGGTATAAATCCAGAGGCACAAACAAACACCCAATTATGCATAAGGTATTTATCAGGTACAAAATAATGGGATTGCATGGAATTAGACCCGCATTAGTGAAGGGGTAAACAGAGGCCGGTTAAGAAAATATAAGACAAGCCAAAAAGAAAATATGAGGGATATGACCAAGAGTATTAAACATCATACCAAGGTATTATTTAATTACATCAGAGGTAAAGAACAAGTTAAGATCGGTGTGAACCCCTTGAGGAATAGCACAGGGAGATGAGTGAGTGATAAAAATGAGGTGGTAGGCATATTAAATAGTTCTTTTGCTTCAACGTTTAAACAAGAACAGACAGGGGAATCACCAGTCGTGGTGACAATTTATCGACGGAGTGAGGAATGGCTTTTTAGAGAAATTCCAGGTAGTAGTGGACGAAGTTAAGCAATAGCTAGGAAAACTAAGGGATGATAAAGCTCCAAGGCCAGATAATATGCATCCTTGATTTTTGAGGGAGGTGGCAGAGGAGATAAGCATGATGTTAGCAGATATCTTTAACATCTTCTTGGAGTCAGGAAAGGTACCAGAAGATTGGAGAGTAGAAAATGTAACAAAAATTTAAGAAAGGATCGAGAGAGGAATTGGGGAACTACACAGCAATTAGATTAACTACAGTTGTGGAAAGGTGTTAGAAACGTTAATTAAAGAAAAGATAAGGAACCATTTAAATAAATTTAAACCAATTAGAGGTGGTCAGCATGGATATTTTAGAGAGGGAGATTTATGTTTTACAAATTTAATAGAATTCTGTGAAGTCGCTTCTGATTGGGTGGATAAGGGAAGTGCATTGAATGTCGTATAATTCAACTTTCACAAGGCATTTGATGAGGTACCACAGAGAAGGTTGTTAGTTAAGGTGAGGGTTTATGTAGCTGGTAGAATAGCTAACTGTATTGAAAAACGGATTAGTGATCAGAAACAAAGAGTGGCTGTGAGTGTGAGGATATCTGGTGGAAGGTTTTAAGGAGGATCCTCAGGGATCAGTCCTAGGACCATTATTAACTCTGCCACTGAAGGTAGATGGGGGTTATGTTTTCACCCCTGTCTGTCTGTTTGTTTGTGTGCAGGATATCCCAAAAAGTTGGGGATGGATACGGACTAAATTTGGTGCAGAGCTTGGGCGTGCGACAAAGACAAAATGATTAGATTTTGGTTTAGATCTGAATCCGGATCTGGATAGAGAATTTTAAAGTGATTTTTCGCCATTGAGAGATCGGGCCAAAAACGACATGTCGCAGGATATCTCAAAAAGTAATGGGCGAAGTCGAACGGGAGAGGGAGGGGGAGAGGGAGAAAGTTGACGGCAGAATGCCAGGTAGAACTACAGGTAAAGCTAACAGGGTTTTAGGTTGTATTCATAGGGGGGTAAATTATAAATCAAAAGAGGTAATGTCATCCAGGAATTTAGTGAGACCTCATCTCGAATATTGTGTGCAGTTTTGGTCATCACATGTGATGAAGGTCATGACATCTCTGCCATAACGAGGATTCAGTGTAGAGCGACGAGATTAATTCCATGGCTATTTAGACTAAGCTGTGAAGAGCGGCTGATGGAGACAGGACTTTTCCATGAGAAAGGAGATAACAGAGGAGATATGCAGCGGTAAGGGAGACGATTCCATGTGTATTTGGTTGAGATGTTTAAGATAATGAAGCGTGAAGATAAAATAAGTGTGAAAGTGTTTTTCAGCAGAAGGCACAATGACAGGACCAGGGGCCACAGCCTGATGGTGAAAAAGAGGAGAGTTATGATGGTTGTAAGACAGTGGTCTGGCTCGCACGGTAGTTCATGCATGGACTAGTCTCAATGGAAAGGCAGTAGCAGCAAAAATAGTATGTTGGAATAAATTTGGGTTAGATGGATACCGAATAGCATTGGATGTTTGAGAGAGAGTATCGTCACAAAACGTGAAGGTGTTGTGTTTGTTTATTCCTCAGCTTACAACCTTGTTTGCCCCCCTCCCCCCCAAAAAACCCCAAAAATATATACTTACATGTATACACTTACAGAAAAGTTCCTGTGCATCATATACACCTACGTGAAATGAGAAATGAAAATGAACACATCACGTTGTTTGGTCATATCAATATTTAGTGTTTGATAACCGTAAAATCGACATGAGAATGGCAAGACATCTCCAGAGGCTTGAAGAGGGGTGCAGTCAAAAGTCAGTTAACAGCTCGGTATCTGGTGTGACCACCATTTGAGGCTTGAGAGATATCATTCCAGATCTGTACCAAGACCTGCCACAATTTGGCTAACGTCGCCGGCTGGTTTTGAAGATGGCACAATCTCCATTCTATTTCATCCCACACATGTTCTATGGGAGAAAGATCAGGTGAAACAATTGGCCGGGGAAGTGTGGGAATGTTCTGTTGTGCAATGAAATCAGTGACCATTCGTGTGATGTGATGGCACGCATTATCATGTTGAAGTCTGATGTGACGTCCATAAATCTGCAGGAACGGGAGGACGTGAGGAAGGAGAACTTAATCATGGTACTGAATACCTGTTGAATTGCTACTATTGACTTACAGCTGGGCTATGTGATGTGCGGTGATGCCTCCCCACACCATCATGTTTCTGCCGAACGTTGCACAACACATGCTTCAGCGTAACGTTCCCCTTCCAGTCGATAAATGCAACAACGGCCATCACTCCTGCCAAGATGGAACCTTGACTCATCTGTAATGAGGATAGCAGCCCAATCTTGTCTCCTGAACCTCAGACGTTGTTTACACCAAGCTAGGCATGCATGCGATGACGTGGCAACAAAATTGGATGGACTTCGAGATCATCGTGGCTGGACTTGCTGTCTGGAACTGATTCCTCAGGTGCACCAACCAGATATGGTTATCCTGCCAATGTGATGTCACACGTGGTCGCCCAGAACATGGACGGTCTCTGATGTTGCCAGTTTGTTGATAACGTCTCCAGAATGACTGTGTGGTGTTCCAATGAACGCCAAAACTCCGAGCCACAACGGTTTGAGGACTCCTGCCTCAAGTATGCCAACAGCACATAGACGTTCATTTTCGAAAACGGTATGGCATCACTGTTATGATGTTTAGACGTCAATAAAAATGTTCTTCACAGCTGGGATGGTTCACCAAATCGTGCTGTGTTGTAATTTCCTCAGTAAAACATGTAGCACTGTCAGGTAACTCAATCCACGTGCATGGCAATTTGTGCGTGCAGTGCACAGTATGCACGTGAAAATTCTGGACATTCAGGGGTAAACTGGGGAACATTTCAAGACACAAGTTGGTTGACCATTATATTGCTGGGATACATGCCAGTATCATTTTGTGTATTTTTTTTATGCTGCACAGGAATTTTTTTCCCATTAGTATATCCATAATAATAAATATGTGTGTGTGTGTGTGTGTGTGTGTGTGTGTGTGTGTGTCCTCCGTAACTCCAAAACCATGAAATCTAGCGATCTTACCTTTGGTCAGCCTGCACTTAACTCACTCAGCTCAGGGTCTGAATACACCATTTTGGCTGCTCAGCTCAAAAATTCTTGCCTTGGAACAGGTCGGTTTCTGTCCGATAAAGCTTCATACCTATGAGTCGCAGTATAAATTGCTGATCGCTCATCTCCAGACTGATGAATCGCTGGTTACATCGCATTGCATACAAACATCCGGAGACGCCAGTGTTCGTGTCTTCATTTAATTTCTGCACATGCAATAAGCTCTCAAATCTCTTAACCCAAGCTGAATTTCAAAATTTAAAATGTGGAATTGACCTTAGCAGCAGTTCTGACTGCAAAACAAGTTGCCATTTGTCCAATTCACACATTGTTTGACACTCCGGACACCTCCGGATGATGTTTCGCATGACAGATCGCTAATGGCTTGCCGAGCCTGCTGGCCGTTCCTTATCAACCTTTTTGCTTGAGTGCCTGCTTTAGTGCTTAAGCCACTGAGTTAGCGCCCTACAGTCGATAGCGATATTACACACACAGTTTGCGTCATCCGGTTCACCCGATTAACCGCAATGTTTCACCTTATTCTGTGATCTGCTTTCATTATATTAATATATTTATATTCCATCCATCCATAGAGCCATACTCTGTACAGAGCGTTGGTGCTGCCGAAGCAGTCTCCTGGGCTATTGGGCACAATCTTAGACAGGTTGCCACTCGACACAGGATACTCGAATGGCTCAATAATCCCAGCAAGCTGGTACTCATTTTGCCGACGATGACAAGTTGAGTCAACCCCACCTGGTATTAATTCAATGAGACAAGCAGGATTGCAACTCAGAACCCTCGGATCCCAAGCCTGCCACCCTAACCATACAGCCAACACCAGGCATATATAATTATGTTGATATGACTGTAAAATATGGGGAAGAATGCATGCAGGGCACACGAGACCCCACAGGAAAGCGCATCCTTGCAGCGGGAGCAGGCTGTGGATCCCGGCGGGAGGTGCAGCCGGCAGTTACTGCAAGCACAAATAGGTAAAATCACAGCCCACACGGACGTGGCACAAATGGGTAGATTGGGATTTGTAAAAGAAATTCTCTGTAGGGGTGTATGCATGCCTGCATGCTTGCTTACATAAGTGTAGTGCATGGGTTTCGTGAGCGCATAGACTGAATTCACACAAGGGTCCATTGTGCAAAGTGCCATGGGGGGAGGTCACGCAGCTATCTTGAAAACCATGTGCTTTGGTACGTGGGGAGCAGACGTGCTGTGGCACACAGGACGTGCCGAACAGTGCGGTTATGGGGAAAGTTGAGTGTGCCGGTGAGAATCCATGCATGTGTGCGAGTGAAAGGATGAGTATATCTTTGGTGTGTGTGTGCACTGTTCCCATGAACTACAAGGAGGTTGGAGGAACGCGTATTGGGGGCTGTTAATAACTCACGAATCAGTTTTGAATTTAAAACGGCTTCCACAGAGTGCAGCATGTATGAATCAGATTTGGAGTGAGCTGACCGCAAGGGTGCAAAGGTCACTGCACGTGCGAGTATGCATGCATGCAGGTAGATAATATGGGTTTTAATGCTCCTGCCCATTTTTATATAGAACCCGACAGTTAAAAAAAAATGTTGCTGTTTGGGTATGTTTAATTAGTCTGGTATAGTGCCTCCATTCATCTCCTCTTACACTGCCTTTCCTTCCCCTCTCCTCACACAACCTTCCCTTCCCTTCATGTTGCCTTCCCTTCCACTCCCCTCACACTGCCTTCCCTTCCCCTCCCCTCACACTGCCTTCCCTTCCCTTCCCCTCGCCTCACACTGCTTTCCCTTCTCCTCCCTTCATGCTGCCTTCCCCTCCCACCACGCAGGCTGCCTTCCCTCACCTTCTCCTCATGCTGCCTTCCCTTCCCCTCATGATGCTTTCCCTTCCCTCATGCTGCTTTCCCTTCCCTCATGCTGCTTTCCCTTCCCATCCCCTCACGCTGCCTTCCCTTCCCATACCCTCATGCAGCCTTTCCTTCCTATCCCCTAACGCTTCCTTCCCTTCCCCTCGCCTCACACTGCCTTCCCTTCCCCACCCCTCATGCTGCCTTCCCCTCCCCACCACTCAGGCTGCCTTCCCTCACCTTCCCCTCATTCTGCCTTCCCTTCCCCTCATGATACTTTCCCTTCCCCTCATGATGCTTTCCCTTCCCCTTCCCTCATGCTGCTTTACCTTCCCATCCCCTCATGCAGCCTTTCCTTCCTATCCCCTAACGCTTCCTTCCCTTCCCCTCAAGCAACCTTCCCTTCTACTCCTCTCATGTTGCCTTTCCTTCCCCTCTCCTCCCTTCACACTGCCTTCCTTTCCCCTCACGCTAACCTCCTCCCAAACCCCCTCCACCACCAACCCCTCCGGAGGTTGAGGAGAGAAAGGGGTGTCAAAGAATACAAAATGGACAAATTAAATGAACACTATTTTGCAGTCGGAACTGCTGCTAGGTTCAATTCCGCATTTTAAATTTTTTTAATTCGGCTCAGGATAAGAGATTCTAAAGCTTATCACATTGTAGTTGGAAAACGTGTGTGGAAATTAAATAACGGCACAAACAATGATGTGGCTTTTCTGATGATTGAAGGAAAACACCCTTCCTTCCCTTCCTCTCCGCTCACCTCCCCCCAAAGCCTCTCCCCCTATGCCCCCAATGGACGTCTCCGGGTGGTGTCTAGTATGACCCATTTGAACATGCTGTTTTAACGTACCCATTTTCAATCCTGTACTAATGCTGGCAAACGGCACAACCCCTCCCCCCGCCCCTCACCACTTACCCTCAACTCCCACTACCAAACACAAGTCGAGAACCCCTCCCCCTCAAGTCCCCTCACCACTTCCCACTCCCCTCTCCCCAATCCTCCTTGCTCCCATCCCCCTACCAGTGTGAAAAGTGACCCATAACGTTATGAAATGCTGCATTGCGCGATATATTGTTTTTGGCCCAACCTCTCAATTGTGAAGAATCATTGAAGAAATTATAGTATCTGGATCCGTAACATCACCAAAATCGAATCAAATTTCCTTCTCACACATCAAACCAATCCACCAAGTTTCGTCCGAATCCATCAATAACTTTTTGAGATATCCTGCTCACAGACAAACAGACAGACAGACAGACAAACAGGGGTGAAAACATAACCGCCATCCACCGTAACAAAAAAAGGTAGAACCTCCCTCCCGAGGAAGGAAAATGAGCAGAGCTTGGACTGTATATTTTATATCTGCACCGACGAGGAAAACACACACACGCACACACACACACACACACACACACACACACACACACACACACACACACACACACACACACACACGCACACACACACACACAGTTAACCCTCACAACTTGGTAAAGCAGTAAACCACAGTTCTTGTCCCATAACAGCCAAAGCTGCGTGATCTGTAAGTAGAAATGTCCATCTGCCACACGAGAACATTATCTCTCCTTTACCCCTCCACCAACCAGGAAGTGGATATGTGGTCGGGAGTAACAATCAACCAAAATAAGGCCCTTTCAACCCAATAAATGCATCATGGCATTAAATGACATGAGCGAATGTGTACCACTTCACTTTCTGCCTGGATAGCTTCAGCAGCACTTACTCAAGTTTATTTTAAAGAGTTAAGCATCTTTAAAGAGCAAAGTATTGGGAAGGAAGGGTTTTATTTTGTTATATTTATGTTTGTATGTATGTATGGATATATATATATATATATATATATATATATATATATATATATATATATATATATATACTGAATATATCAAATACTTCACGAATTAAATTTGGGATGTCTGTGCCAACCACACTGATCTCATTTCCACTCCTATTCCCCTAGTAAATTGAAGCTGGTAAACTGTTGGATTGAATTGATGTGGTGTTGATGCAGCACAGGCTTGATGGGCCAAATGGCCTCTTCCTGCATAAAAGTTCCTTCTGTATCCTATAGTCTATAGTTTAATGTTAGCTCACTTTCACAAACTAATTAGTGAGAATATTCGCTCACTTTAGAAATCAAATTAACGAGAAGATTAGCTCACTTTAGTGAACGAATGAGTGACAAAGGTAACAAATTATAACAATTCCACAATTCTTAAACTCGGGCTGGCAGAGCAGACTAGGCCCATGTGGTATGTGCCCTTGTCCTAGACCTGTCTAGCCTGGGTTCAAATCCCGGTGCAGCTGTAAACTGTCATCCTGGTGTTTCAGTCATTGTGAGGCATCAATGCGTGTGTCGTCCATCCGATGGATGTTTAACCAGAGGACCTATTTTCCAGAAAACGTCGTCTATGGTTGCGAAACATCCAGGGTGTCTTTCACAAAGAGGAGGCGCATGATGATTATCATCATGACCCTGAAAAAAAACAACATGGGAATTGCAGCATTCCATCCTGAAAACAAGTAGAGTGATGACCCAGATTTCGCACTAACCCTTCTGTAACAATGAAATTAATGGTTGGACCCTACGGTTTATGGCGAATGGACAAGATGTGTAACTTGCAATCCTGTGCAAGCGATGAAATAAATTTTCGTTAGTATATCACAAATTCCCAATGATACCTTGTATGATACCTCGTCGAGCGGCATAAAACAGCCGATTGAAAATTTCACAATGTTTGTTGTCTCAATTTCATCTCAATGTCTCAAATGTATAAAAATAGGAATCACCACCTGTGTCGGAACTCAATTAGAGGATGGCTTTGAGAAATGAGTCATTAGGAAGTGACAGTAAGCTACCATGCCAAGAAAACAACAAAGTGAGAGTGTTGGAAATCAACAAAATAGTTGGAATTAAATAAAAAGTTGTGGTTTCACTCTCCGCTCTCAAGGTTATGATTACCTGGCAGGTGAGCCAAGCTTCGGTTCTTCGAGCGGTTGCAAGGCCTGTGTGCGCTGCTGTAATCAGCATCAGCAACTCGACTCTGGCCCAGAAACTACAGGAAAGATACAGGAGGATGGGGATTGAAGGGGGGTAGAAACAATGCTCTCCATACCAAATAAATAAATTGTCACATAAAATGTCTTTCTGAAGTTTTAGGCAATCTGCTTCAAATGTTTGTCTGAGAAGAGGTTTTAATGTTGAAAAATACCCACCAATTAACCATTTATTGAAATAAAATCCGAGAAATGGTACCTCGGGTCAAAAGATGTTGAAGGTCAAAACAAACTACAGGGAGGGCAGTGGCTTGCTATACAAAGGAAGCAGTGGGATCCTTGTTAATCCTTGTTACGAATCACAGTGGAGAGAGAAAGGAGGTGTTCAGTGAAACCGCACATCAAGTGAACATGAAAAAAGGAAGAAATCAAGTTTCTGTGACATTGATAAAAACGTAGGAGGTGATTAAACGGAACAGATCCACGAAAAATTTCAAACCAAGAACTATGCCAGAAATACAAGGATTGGAATCATGACAAAAGACATACACAATCCCACACCTGGAGTGATTGGATTCAAGAGGTGGGAGTGGAGATGTTTCACCTTGTGAGGATGACTCGCAAGGTGATTCATCTTCTGTGGATACTTTACATTTCAATGAAACCGATTTCACGACAATACCTTTACTTTGTCAGTGAAAGTGGCAAAACATTGGCAGCTAGAAAGTGCGCGATCCCACCAGGTCTTCAAAGCAATGCAGATTGCATTACGATTCGTGCTTCTTGGATGGGAGACCACCACAAAAGGCCATTGGTGGAAGAGGGATGGTGGAATAGCTCGGTTAGTATTATAATTGTCTCTGAGCCATCTGGGGTTGTTTGTTCTTCCCGGTTGTAGCGATTTCAAATTACCCCCTATGATTTCAGATAACCCCCCCCTCAAAACATTTATTTTTGTATGTTTGTTTACAAAAAATAGTAACACGAGTAAAATGGCCCTCCTCGTCCATGGGCCAAGGCATATATCGGTAGCATCTGAGGAAACCAAACTTTAAGGCTACTAAGTTATTAGTAGGGACTATATGATTATTTCAATATGTTATAACCATTCCAGAAGAGCAGCTTAGTGAATGTATTTTGCATTTTTACCATTCTGAGATATTGACGTTTTGGGGGAAAAAAAAAAACAAAAACAAAAAAAAACAAGGACCACTGGGAGGAAGTGGCAGAGATGAAGTCCACGCAGGAGGAAGCAGACACCCGAATGCTTCTGCATGCAGCAGAGGCTGGGTACAAGGCTGTGGTGATCACTGCCGAAGATACAGATGTCCTCGTGCTGTTTCTTGCCTTCAATAAGGACATCCCATGCCCCGTGTATCAGAAGTGTGGTACGCAAACCTGTACACGGTTCCTAGACATTGACAAGCTTGCTAGATCGATGGGAGACAGTGTCTGTGATGCCCTGGTTGGACTGCACGTGTTCTCCGGTTGTGATACAGTCAGTGCCTTTGCAGGCCGGGGAAAGATGGGCGCCTTGAAGCAAATGAAGTCGGATAAGACCTACCAAGAGGCCTTCAGTCAGCTCGGTCATTCATGGGAAGTATCCACCGAGCTCTTTCAGAAGCTGCAAGAGGTCACCTGCCACATGTACGTGCCGTCTACCAACAGCACGAAAGTCAATGAACTCCGACATCAACATTTCTGTGCCAGACGGGGAGAGATAGAGTCCAGTCAGCTTCCACCATGTGAAGACTGTCTCTTCATTCACGTCCTCAGTGCAAACTACCAGGCTGCTATTTGGAGGCGCTGTCTGCAATGCCAACCCTATGTTCCAAGTTCCAAGGGTTGTGGATGGACCACTGATGATGACGGGAAGCTGGCCATCGAGTGGATGCAGGGTTCTCCAGCACCGGATGCAGTGTTGCAACTGCTTTCCTGCAAGTGTGGATGGTCGTGCAAACTCCCAGACTGCACGTGCCTTTCCAATAGCCTGAAGTGCACTGACATGTGCAAGTTGTAGGCTACTGCTGCTCAGTAGCACCACCCAGGGATCTTGTATGACAATATTATAAATTAAAATGGACTGAAAATCACGAATCAGCAACATTTTGATCGGCCCTATTGTTCGCCCCTTTCTGCCATAAAACAAATTCTGCCTTCAGGAATGACAGAAAGGATTATTCCGATGGTATAAATAAAGCATTTCAGACATGTATTTGTGGTTTGCAGTTCATTCTCGCCCCATGTGGAAACAGCAATTGCATCATTAGTGAATGTTTCTGAGTTTGCCTTTTCACTTTCTTTATGCGGAGGGTGGGTACATTCCAGAGATGATAACTACCAATAAGCTGCCAGTCTGCAATGGTTATCACATCAAAATATGATCTATATATATATATATATATATATATATATATATATATATATATATATATATATATATATATATATATATATATATATATATATATATACACCAATTCAAAAATCATAACAAGGATTGGTTTCCTTAGATGGTACCGACAAGTGGAATTTCTGGCCTGGGCCCATGGACTATCCTTGGAACCTGGGGCACTGAAGTTGAGATTTTTGCGATGGCAACAATCCTCAACAATCAGATTCACATGAACTGTAAATGTGGAAATGACAATAAATGGTTCGAGTATAAACCACTCAAGACAAATACGAAAGACATTCATGCTGACGAAGCTGTTATGATCAGCAATTTGTCACACCACTTTGAGCCTGCGATTTGTTAAGTTTTTGTTATTGTTACTTTTGTTGAATTAAACAGTGCAGTGGACTGTATTTTTAATTCACAATTTAGTTGTAATTCTGTATCCCTAATGAATATTCACTCTTGTAATTATTATACTTTTTCCTTCTAAATTTCTCTTGAGGTTGAATCTTTGTATATATTTTGTTTGTATATAATGCCATGCACTTTGAACAAGTGTATGAGTAGTTTTAATACAATTAACATTTTTGTTACATTTTTTTATGTTTCCAGACTTTGAGACGAGCTTTCAATCTTGTATGTTTTACGTGTTCTCTTCAATAAACGTATCATGAGTTGTGGGCATAAGAATTTATCATTTCAGCTAAATCAGAGAGGGGGTAATGTCAAAGTGTGGGGGTAATATGAAATCGGGTTCAGGCTACCCCCGGGGGAAACTTGAAATTGATTTCAGATTACCGGGAGGTAACTTGAAAGGGGGGGGGGTAGCTTGAAGTCTTTACACCTGTTCTGGGATGGCTTTGCTCATCCCAGAGCTAAATTCAATGAAAATCTACCATCCTGGCACAGTGCAGGCAAGGGTTCTGCATTTTTGAGCACATCGTACATTCATCTACGGCCATAAAGCCTACTGTCTTGTCTGCATGTACAAGATGTGCACATTGATAAAAATAATGGATAGTGTGGATACAGTACTGATATCATGCGCCAAACAGCTGAGGTGCACAAAGTGTATGCACACACATGCACACACCCAATAATTACAAAATGGAGGGGATACTTTAATACATGGTAGGTCTCCATTCTATCTCATGAAACATATATATATATATATATATATATATATATATATATATATATATATATATATATATATATATACATAAAAAATATATATACATACATATATATGTATATCTTCTCTTCTTCTTCTTTCGGCTGCTCCCGTAAGGGGTCGCCATAGCGGATCATCCATATGATCCGCATCGTGATTTGGCACAGGTTTTACGCCGGATGCCCTTCCTGACATACATATATATATATATATATATATATATATATATATATATATATATATATATATATATATATATATATATATATATATATATCTATATATATACACGGTAAATATATAGATATAAATATATATACATACATATATATATATATATATATATATATATATATATATATATATATATATATATATATATACACAGTAAATATATAGATATAAATATATATATATATATATATACACAGTAAATATATAGATATAAATATATATATACATATATATATATATATATATATATATATATATATATATATATATATATATATATATATATATATATATATATATATATATATATATATATATATATATATATATATATATATATATATATATATATATATATATATACACAGTAAATATATATATATATATATATATATATATATATATATATATATATATATATATATATATATATATATATATATATATATATATATATATATACACACACATACATATATATATATATATATATATATATATATATATATATATATATATACATACATATATATACACATATATATATATATATATATATATATATATATATATATATATATATATATATATATATATACATACATACATACATATACAGTGTATATATATATATATATATATATATATATATATATATATATATATATATATATATATATATATATATATATATATATATATATATATATATATATATATATATATATAGTTGCGGTTCTACAAAACTACATACCTCTAAAGCAATGGCACCCAACATATACAGTGATCCAAGGCAGTTATTTCATTAATCTTCGTGTCGTTCGTCTTTTCCTCATGTCTCGTGGGTTAACGGGATGAAGTACGTTGCGTGGGTCTTGTAGTTCGGCCGGGTAACTATCTCCGATTCATGAATCTGATTCCTACTCTAACCCTTTCCTTTTAGCCATAGTACATAACAAGCATGCAAGCACACACACCATTCAATAGGCAATTGGTAATAAGCACACCATGATGCCTCCCCTGGCTCGGGTCGACCACTTCGCCACGACACACTAGACCACCCACGCACGGGAATCGTGTGCCATTATTTCGTTCAAATCTGTGTGCCAATTCCCAACTGGCACCTCGCCTTACTTTGCACCTCGCTAACCAAACCTCACCACTTTGACCACAAACGCCTCCCACAGACGAGAAAAAGATTCCTGCACCCCTTGTACCTCTGCATCGCTACAATTCGCCACTCTATTTTGAGGAGCACCGCATGACGTCAGATTGTCAGCCACGCACAATGCTTGACCACGCAACAGATGTTAATAGCTCAACCGCATCTCACCGGGGACGTCCTGGGTGAGCATCCGAAATTGATATAAGCCTCTTCCAGTCACCAGACCATGGCAAGACCAGGGGCAACGAGGAGGGGTCGTGAGAAGGGTGATTTGGGAGTTTGGTTCAGGGCCTGGGTGTGCATTTTGGCTCATAATGGGGCCTGTGGGTGGAGGGCAAAGTCCGCTGCCATCCGACATTCAGAATGCACTCGTTGAATGATCAGGGCCGGGGTGCCGGCTCACGGAGCATGCCCTATGTTCAGTCAGGAGCTCCGAGCCGTGCCGAACCTGGTAGACAACCGAGACAGCTTCCGGTCCCGGAGCCTGGCAGGGCATGGCTCGGGCTGCTGTGGTGCAATAGAGGAGCAGCATTCGGGCCACGGCACGTCGCTTTCCGGTCATCGCCCCATCCTTCGCCTGGGGCTTATAAAAGTAGTGCAGAGCCGTTAGAGTTTCTTCTTCGCTCTCTGTCTCTCCTCGCTTCACTCCCTGTCTCGCTCTTCTTCCGAACACTATTGGTGTGTGATTGCCATAACGTGCTTCTTCTTCTTCAAGAGCCGGATCCGGGGCACTGCCATACTTCGAGACACCCTGTCATGCTGTCGACGTCCCGCACCCCCGCGCAGCCAGACGGACCAATGAGGAGCATACATTGCCATGAGCCCCGACACATAATTAAGCAGGAGATAATGCGCCATATCACAAGGTGGGAATGCTCAGGCGGAGCATCACACGGAGGTACACGATACACATACAGACCTTTACTCGGCTAGGTTAGGGATCTTTCTCCTCAAGCATCTATTCTCCTCTCTCTCTTTCCACCGCTCTATCCCGTCTTCTTTGGACGCACAAAGAACATCATTACTAACTGGCAATCCCATTTCCCTCTGGCACAACATCGCACCTCCGACATTGCACTACACCACACTTCCCACTTCCACACCTTAGACACAACCAGTGTTCGTCCCACCTACCTCTCCATAAGCATTCTGGGTTGCGTTGGTCTGCCGACCACACCAAGTATTGAGAGGTCGTTTACCCTCACCTGCTTTCTTTCTCTCTGGCTATCTCATCTTCCTCGGATGTGTGTGTGTGTGTGTGTGTGTGTGTGTGTGTGTGTGTGTGTGTGTGTGTGTGTGTGTGTGTGTGTGTGTGTGTGTGTGTGTGTGTGTGTGTGTGTGTGTGTGTGTGTGATGGCGCCTGTCCTGGCATAAATTAAGATTGTAGAGGATATAACAGGATAACTCTGCTCTGTGTCTGCCTTTGTAAGATTGCTTGTCTTTTGCCACACCACACAAATTCCTTGCTGTCCCATGCTGTACATAAAATAAAACCCCATTCAATGTGCCACATACTTTTCCTTGCTTGATTGTAAATAAAGGCTTTGTATAGAAATGTTCCCAGCTCCTTTTCATGTTTTCTTCCATTGGTCCATCATGGCCTGCACCCTCGTTTAGCCGGGACGTGATTCACCAGTGATCTGCTTATTAGCTGGTAGTGCTTAGCAGTCCTGCTCAGCTGCAACTGATCTTGTAAGGTGATCTGGTTTGAGCAAGTGCGTACCGATGGTGTGTCCCCCGGTAATTAGATCACGTGACCTTTAGGTAAACGGTATTAGATGGAGGACCCTACGTCATGTGGTCGAGTTATTGGCATTCACGGTCAATTAGCGACCCGCCGCATCACAAAGTTATTCATGTGTGATGGCCTGCGATTCCGGAGTGTCTGGTGGGAACCCGAGGTAGTTCACCTCTCGTGGTCTTCACCACTGACCACGGGTCCGCAACAATATTTTCCAATCATACCTCTGGGCTTTAATTGTTAGCATCAGCCACTAATTATGTCTCACACGGTAAAACCACATAATCCGCAAACAGCAACAGTCTGTCTATCATTCGGACAATTGCTCCCGCTAATGCACACCAAGAAATGAGAAGACATGTGTGTGGCATTGGGAGTTGCATGATTATAAATGTGTGCATGATGAGCCGGAACTGACGAGGTGGGACCAAGAGTGAGGTCAGCGAGCTGTGAGGAGTGAAGGAGGTGAGAGCCACCATTAAAGGATTGAGCCAAAGGACTTACGTGATGGCTGATTTTACCACACAACATATTGGTGACGAGGATGGCTCACCGTAAGATGGCTCTTACGCCACCTGCTGCATTCTGACTAAAGCCGGTATCTCACTGGGCTGTGACAGCTCGCGACTAGTTGGAGACACAAAATTGCGATAAAACAGCGATAATTTTCACTTGGAATCACACTGAATTTATACTAAAACACATTTGCGTATGTCTCACGAATATCGCACGAATGTCCCACGAACTCCCGGCGAAATTTGGGATGAACTTCGCCTGGAGTTCGCATACATGTCGCATGACATTCGCGTGACATTCAGGTGACAAAACTGAGATTTTTTTGGCACATGCAACTGTCGTGCGACGATCACACGATGGTTGTGCGACCCTCGTGCAAATGTCGTGCAAGTCGCACGACAGCTGTGTGTGTCAATTGAGAAATCGGGACTATATATATATATATATATATATATATATATATATATATATATATATATATATATATATATATATATATATATATATATATATATATATATATATATATATATATATATATATATATATATATGAGGCTTCTCCCTTCCAGCAATCATATTGTCATCAGACGTCAAGCTAGATGGACCGCAGTGAAGAAGTGCAGAACCTGCTGGATGAGGACCAGGCCGACATGCTGACGGCTGCAGCATGTCTCCTTGCTGCTGCTGCGGTCAAGAAGGCCAAGTCCAAAGCCAGAGAAAGGAGGGCCAGAAGAGAAAGAAGAAAGAAAAGTATTTGGGTGAGAGAATGGCTCTTGAAGAGACACAAGTATGGCATGTATGAGAAAGCTCATGAAGCACCTTAGAGAGGGGGATGTCAAGTCCTTCAGGAACTTTGGCAGAATGGACCCAGAGATGTTCAACCACATGGTGGAAGAACTCACCCCTAGGCTTGAGAAGAAAACAACCAACTTTAGAAAGCCTCTGTCCCCTGGACTCAAGCTGGGCATCACTCTAAGGTATCTAGCCACTGGGGATTCTTACAAGTCACTGGCCTATGGGTTCCGGGTTGCCCCCAACACCCTCGTCATTGTTGTGCCAGAGATGTGCCAAGCCATCTACGACCACTACTAAGAGACAGCCTTCAAGTGTCCCACAACAGAAGAGTGGAAGGAGGTGGCTCAGGGCTTCTCAGAGAAGTGGAACTTCCATCACTGCTGTGGCTGCATAATAGATGGCAAGCATATGAGGATACAAGCTCCACCTCACTCTGGCAGTCTGTACTACAACAACAAAGGCTTCTTCTCCATCATTATGCTGGCCCTGGTGGATGCCAACTACAAGTTTATGTATGTGGATGTGGGTGCCTATGATGCTGATGCTGGAATCTTCACAGAGTGTGGACTGTATCATGCTCTGGAGCAGGACAAAGCTGGTCTGCCAGCAAGTCAACCCCTGCAAGATGGTGACACTGATATCCCCTACTTCCTTGTTGGTGATGACGCATTTTCCCTCAGAAGCTGGATGATGAAGCCACACTCCAAGAGATGAATGACAGCAGCAGAGCGCATCTTCACCTACAGGTTGTCCAGGGCCCGTAGGATTGTGGAGAATGCTTTTGGCATCTTGGCCAACAGGTAAGTACACATATATTTAGCATTTCATGATAACTCTGTGACTTTGCAAGTTTGTTAACACTGATGACTGTTACTTTCAACTTTCAACACTGATTAATTTTGACTTCAACTTTCAATTAGTATTTGGTCAATGATTTTTCTAATAATGCAATGACTTTACTATGTTTTGAGGTTCAGGTGTCTCCATTCATGCATGATGCAGAGACCTCAGACTGTCACCAAGATTGTCTTGGCAGCCTGTGCCCTACACAACTTGTTGGCTGACCAGAATCCTGCCAGAATACAACAAGCAGCAGACAGAGAGGACCCAACGACACATGAAGTGCAACCAGGGGAATGGAGAAAGCAAGACCAGGAGAACCGTCTTCATGCAACCCAGAGGCAATCAGGCAACACAGGAACAGCAGTTGCGAAACGAGTAAGAGTACCTGACTGAGTACTACAATGGTGTGGGAGCTGTGCCCTGGCAGAACAGGATGGTGGGATTACAGGAGAATGCTGACCAAGCCTGATTGTTCAAAGTGTTCTGTTACTTGTCAACGTTGCACCCACAAACATTGTGTGTGACCCAATTGTTCATCTGCTGTGATAGGGGCTTGTGGGTGTGACCATATTTTGGGTGTGACCTAATTTATGTAAAATTATTTGTGACGTGATTTAGGAATGATGGGATGGTTAAAGGAATGATGGGAAAGTGAAACGTTTGCATTTAAGGCCATTACTCAGAACAGGAGAGAAAGAGGACAGACAATGCTGGTTTTACAATTTGGACTATGAGTTTTTTTATTTTGTCATATCTGGATTGAACTATTGTCAATCTATCTACATTACATTGCATGGATAACATGTGGATTTCTATGCATATATTAAATTGAGTGGACAATACATTGTGTAAATTTCTGATCAATTTCTTCCGAAAATATTCTCTATTGAATCGCAGTTTTGTTGCGCTCTCAGGGGTCCCAGGACAGATTATCACTTTTTTCTCCAATCAGTCACAATTTAGTTTCATCAGTCGCCAATCCCTCACAAAGTTGTCTCACATTTGGTGCACCTTCTGACTCATGGAAACTAAATTGAGAAGGGTTCGAGACCGGGTCAAGACAAGCCCGATGACTCTGTGACTATTTTGAGAGAAAATTTGTCCCACGAATTTTTTGAACATGTTCAAAATTTCAGCGACACCAGAGCGACGTCCTGCGACTCACGCGAGGAAATTGAGAACCACCGCGAACGTTTCCAGATATTTTGGAGAATCCCGTTCGCATTTTGTCGCGAGCTGTTGCAGCCCAGTGAGATACCGGCTTAAGTCCGGGTGAGCCTTCGATACCTTTGACCTCATGGATGCGTATGTTTGAGAACTTCAGGCTGGCAGTAAATGACGATGTACTTTCTGATGCGAGGAAGTGCGCATTGCTTCTGCACTGCCTCGGAACTGAAGGACAGCGTTTATTCTATACCTTCCCAGTTGATGGGGACACGTACTTTGCTGCTGTCAGTGCATTAACAGTCTTTTTCACGCCAAAGGTGAATGTTGTTTTCCAACAATATAAGTTTCGTCAATGAGCACAGAGGCCGGGTGAATGGACTGCTCAGTTCGTTGCCGCTTTACATGAGATTGCGGTTAATTGCGAGTTTAGTAACCTCTCTGATGAAATGATACGAGATCAGCTCGTGGAAAAAACCCTTATAGCTTGTATACGTGAACGGTTGCTTTTGGAACCGGAGCTTACACTGCAGAAAGCCCTAGTAATGGCGGGACAAATCGAATCAGCCATGGCAGAAGCAAAAGTAATTACATGCGGCACGTTAACACTCTTTCAGGATGTAAATACAATACCAGCACGTACCAGCGTGGGGCAATAGAGACGCGACCCCATCCACAGGGACACATCAAATGAACGTGCAAACCCAAAATTTTCACAAGCTCGACAGGTACGCCAAGAGAGTACTTGTTATCGTTGTGGATCTGCAATGCACTGAGCCAATTACCCCAGATGTCCTACAAAAGATGTAAATTGCAGGCAGTGTGGCAAAAGTGGACATTTTGCTCAAGTGTGTCGCAGTAAAGACCACAAATACCAAGTGTGGGAAGTGACTGTGACAGATATAACTGTTTTAAGCATAAACACACAAGTCTCTGAACAAATTAGAGGCAACCTATTTTGTGATTTTAATCTTTGCCCATCTGTTGGACAGGCATGCTCAACTAAATTGCTGATGGACACAGGTTCAGTCGTTTCCATACTTCCAGAGTCTACCGACCTGGAGCATTTCAAGAACGCACTTCTTACAGAACCAAAATTACACTTGATGACTTACTTTCAAAAACCGATCGCTGTAGTTGGTTGGCTTCAAGTACAGGTGTGACACAACCATGTTTCTGTGCCTGCTGATTTTGTTATTGTGCCTTCTGGAACACCTATACTCGGCATGAACCTCTTCACCACTCTCAGACTGAATATTGTGAATGAATGTGTTACTCCTATATCAGTGCTAAGTACCTCTGTGCATCAAACATCGGTTTAGCAGACATCTAATCCTAATGTCAATGGAATTCTCGGCTATGCAAAAGGATTTGTACACAGAGTGAAGATAAGGCCCGATGTGGTGCCAATCCAAGGGAAGCTTCGCCGTTTACCTTTTGCTCTCCGTGATGCTGTCTCGCATGAAGTGAAAATGCTTGAAGAAGCGGGTATCATTGAGAGAATTGACTCTTCCGAATGGGTTTCACCTATTGTCGTTACGCATAAGAAAACGGGAGGTATACGACTGTGCATGGATCTTCGTAAAGCCAATAAGGCGATCGTAATAGACAGTCATCCACTCCCACATATTGATAGTCCATTTGCCCTTCCTATGTTCACTGTAGTGTACCTATGAATTGTCAAAGGTACAAGGTATTTTGGTTGATTTGTCATCCTAAGGGATCCCTGAAGTATTCCAGCTGGATTGTCCTCAAGACTACTTTGGGAAAATTTTTTTTATACGCAAATTAGGGCCGCCATTACTGAAAAATCGATTTTGTTGAATATCTCCACAACTTTGCATGATAATGTCACAGAAATGGTGTCAATACCCATGTTTTCATGGTCAAGGATTAAAATAAAGGTATTAAAAAAGTTACCACATCCATATATTTTGTCTTTATGCAAATTAGTTGCCGCCATTACCGAAAAATCGCCTTTGTTGAATATCTCTGCAATTTACATGATAATGTCACAGAAATGGTGTCTATACCTATGTTTTCACGGTCAAGGATTAAGATAAAGGCATTAAAAATGTTACCACATGAAGGTTTACATGTATAATATATGTATTTGATATTATTTAATTGATGTACATGTGGCAACGATCAATAATATCCAATTCTTTCTTCAGGATATAACGATGGCTTGCGGAATGTGTCTGCTCCCGGGCTGCCATGAGAAAGGATCACACAACACAGTTAGAATCTAAGGCATTAACACTCTGATTCAGAGGAGCATGGAGTGGCGTGACGATCATGTCTGTATCCAGTTACAGACCGTCCTGGACACACAAGGAGACAATGCATCCATAGGCTGTCATAAGACATGCTACTGCGTGTACACATCTAAACACAGTGGCTGAACTCACTAAAATCCGATGAGAGCATGGAGTGGTACGGATTCAACAATCAACTTGCCAGGCAGGAAGCTCCATTTCCTTCCAAGGCTGCTACAGTGTACCTGTTTGGTCCTCTCATAGATGCCCCACCATCCCATCCTGATACAGTACTCACATCACTGCTATACATGAAGAAATCACTAAGTGAACTGGGAATGAGCTATGCAAACATGTCCATCGATATGCAGCTGTACATGGTTGCGCAGCAGGTAAAGTGGTGGGATCCGACAAGGTTTGAGGATGTTATGGTTCATCCAGGTGCGATGCACATTATCATGTCCTTCTTAGGGTGCATCGGAACGCTAATGAAGGGATCGGGTCTGGATGCTCTGGTTGGTGCAGCATTCGGAGGTATGACGGGGATTATGAATGGGAAAGCATGGGTGAGAGCCATGAGAACATTTCGCATGGTGTCAGTGGCACTGCTGCAGAACTGTCTACAAGGTGGTGAAAAAAGCTTTGAGGAAATCGTGTCATACATGGAAGATGCAAGGCAGAATCCTACGGGCAGACACTGGGTGGATAATCTGGTAAAACCGACGCTCTTGGCTCATCAGTTCCTGTGTGCAGAGAGAGAGGGAAACTGGCTGTTCCAACAACTGTGCTTGGAGTGGATGTTGCCCTACTTCTTTAGTGCAGGTCACATTCACTATGCTCGCTATATCTTGTGGCACTTACTAGAAATGAGAAACCTACTGCCAGAAGCAGCCAAGACTGACCTCATCACGAGAGCACATGTCTGTCGTCACAGAGAGGGCTACTGGAAGTCAGTATCAGGTGGGTTGTTCATTTTAAACACATGCGGATTCATTCCTTATATTGTCTTCTTCCTTATATAATTAATTGATCTAACTGTTATATAAATATATATATTTACAGGTGACGAATTGGGTGAGCAGACAGCTATCAGGACTGGAAAGGGTGGATTGAAGGGTATGACGCTCTCATCTGAGCTGGTTACAGAATGGATCGATTCATTTCCAATCTCGGTCTACCTCTCTGATGCCATGGAACACATGTATTCTGAGAAAGTACCCATTGCATCACTGCAGACCAAACACAAAGAGGAAGGTATGAAGCGGCGAAAGCTTGATGTTGATGACAGGAACCTTAATGCTGCAGAATTAGCGAAACATTCCCACCCATTGGCAGTGGAGAGCGATGTCCTCTACAACATTGTCAATGGCCAATTCGCTCACAAGGAAATCAATGTTGCAGATGCAGTAGTAATTGGAGAAAAGATGGTCATGTCATTCCGCAACTCTCTGCCGTCCAGCTTCCATGGCAAGATTTCCAGCCAGGTCAAGACGATGGAACAACTCAAACGAGGAATGAAGATTGGCAGTAAGACTGCCTTTGACATGGAGGCCATCTTCATCCGCCTTCTGATGGTTCGGACAACAACGACAGCTAAAGCCAGCACCCATCTTTCAATACGAACTGCGTGCATTCCCGCCCTCAATCATCGATGAGTATGGCTGCTTACGCAAGGGCAACAAATTTGTTCTTGCCAATTGTTTGGGTGTGAAACAACTCGATGCTCCAGCTCCAGACATCGTGATCGTAGATGCACAGCAGCTGCTTTACCACATCATATGGCCACATGGAGGGGATGCCTCCATTGTCATTGAGAGTATCAAGCGTCGTCTCTCATGTTATCCTGATGGTACCGAGAAGATTTTGGTATTTGACAGGTATAATGATATCTCAGCAAAAGACCACGAGAGGAAGCGACGTGGTGGTGAGGGTTCAACAGACTATAACTTGACCATCAGTAGTCCACTTCCTAATCGTGATGCCATTCTTAAGAACAAGCACAACAAGCAGGAACTCTCACGGGTGCTGTCCTCATTCAACATGGGTGCTGATATATCGATCGAGAGTAGAGATGGTGGCTTTGCACATGATGAGGCAGATATCACGATGATCTCATACCTGCTACAAGCTGCCGAATCTGGTATGGTGGTGATTCGAATCCTGAGCGATGACACCGATGTATTTGTGCTTTTGATGTACTGGGTGTGGGCGATGCAGCTGCACAATGTTTGCAGTATCCAGATGGAACGCTGGAATGGGGCAGTGATTGACATCAACGCGAGCTGTCTGCTTCTGGGCCAGAGGTGTCTCCAGTTACCTGGAATGCATGCACTGAGTGGCTGCGACAGTTTCCTACCCATTCAACAAGGGGAAGATCAGCGCTCTGAATGTTTTGAAGGAAGGTGACTTCCCAGGGCTGTTTGAGGTCCTGGGCAAGGAAGATGCCACACACGAGGATCTAATGAACACAGGCCAACAGTTCTTCATGGCCTTATATGGTCAACTGCCAGGTACTTCGATTCGTATGGCATGCTATCAGCTATACTGCCGGAAGAAGGGGAAGCCAATGCAGATCATGACATTGCCTCCAACAGAAGTGAATCTGCTTTTTCATGTTCGCCGAGCACACCTTCAGAAGATGATGTGGAAGGCTGCTGATCAGCAGACTCCTCCTTGTGTGGACATCACACAATTTGGATGGGAATTAAATGATGGTATTCCATCACCTGTCGTTGACATAGGTCCTCCAGCTCCACAAGGGCTCATCGATGTCATAAGCTGTGGATGTAAAGCAGAGGGCAAGGCATGCAGTACCGAGGGATGCAGCTGCCACAGACATACCATGTCATGTACGGCCCATTGCGTGTGCGCGGGTGGTGTAGGCTGTTTTCAACCCTTTTACGGCAAGGAATGATGTGGAGGATAATGTACAGGATGATGCGGAGAATGATGATGATGATGATGAAGATGATTAGTGTTGAGGAGTTTGGAGGATAATTTATGGATTAGTTTGCACATGCAACATTAGTTTGGAATGAATATGTTGTGCAACAGTATTACTGCATTAACAATTCCATGATTTCCGTTTTTGTTGTGATTCGATTGTTACTTTGTCGTTGTAATAAATGTCATGATCCTCCAACATGGTGTACAGATTGAAGTATATGGATAGGGTAACATTTTTAATGCCTTTATCTTAATTTTTGACCATGAAAACATCGATATAGACACCATTTCTGTGACATTATCATGTAAAGTTGCAGAGACATTCAACAAAGTCGATTTTTCGGTAATGGCGGCAACTAATTTGCATAAAGACAAAATATATGGATGTGGTAACTTTTTTAATACCTTTATCTTAACCTTGACCATGAAAACATGGCTATAGACACCATTTCTGTGACATTATCATGCATAGTTGCAGAGATATTCAACAAATCGATTTTTCAGTAATGGCGGACCTAATTTGCATATAAAAAAGTTTGCCCAAAGTTGTCCTGAGGACAACCCAGCTGGAATACTTCAGGGACCCATTGGGATCACAAATCAACCAAAAAACCTTGTACCTTTGACAATTCATAGCTTCTCAAAATGGCAAATGGACTATGAGGAGGTATTCGCAGAACTTCGGGGAGCGAAAAAGTTTTCTATTCTTGATCTTCAGAGCGCATACCATCAAGTGCCCTTGCATGAGGAAAGCAGAGACCTTACGGCTTTCATAACACACGAGGGACTTTTCCGTTTTTGCCGTGTTCCTTATGGTCTTGCTTCTGCTCCCAGTGCATTCCAGCGAATGATGTCATAGATCTTAGCTGGCCAGGATGGTGTCCAGTGTTACCAAGATGACATAATTGTGTTTGCTTCGTCTCCTGAGAAACACGAGGAACGTCTTCAAGCTGTTTTGAATCATATTGATCAAGCAGGCTTAAAACTGCATTATGACAATTTCAGGAAGGCTGGACTTTCTTTTCTGGGTCACGTGATCTCAGAAAAGGGCATGAACCCAAACACCGAACATATGGTGGCAGTAACACAAGCACCACCCCCAAAGGATGCATCTGCTCTGAGTTATTTTCTGGGTTTGACTTCTTGGTACTCCAAATTAATTCCAAATTATGCAACAGTTGTGGAGCCACTTGTGTAGAAATTGTGTCCAAACCTAGTTATCAAAATGTGACTGCAGAATGTTTATCATGGTTATCACTCCCCATGACAGAGCCTTACCACGAACCGGATGTAGAAGTGGTGGCTTTAGTGTCCGGTGACTGCGCTGCTGTACCTGTGGAACAATTCAAGGAAACTTGCAATAGATGCCCCCATTTTACAGAAGGTGCGAGGATATGTCTCCAGAGGATGGCCTTGCACTGCAAAGGGCATTGACCCAAATGTATTTCCCTACTTTCGCGTCGGAATAAACAGGATGTGCAGGAGGATTACTTGATTTGGGGCACTCACTATGTGAGAGTGCTGACAGAACTTCAACCCAAGTTAATCCAGCTTGCCCACGATATGCATCAAGGTATTGTAAGGACTAAACAAAGGCTGCGTGACCTGTACTGGTGGCCAGGGATGGACTCCCACATGGAAGTTGCCATCAAGTCGTACATTACTTGCTAATGCATGATAAAACAGTCGTCACTCGGGTTCCACCTTTGCAACCAGTTCCACTTCTTAATGCTGCTTGGGAAAAGCTTTCCATCGATACAGTGGGACCACTTGATAACGGCCAAATGGACGGTCGCGATGCCATTACCTCAATTGATTACTTCAGCAAATGGCCAGAAGTAGCCTTTACGTCCCAAGTAACATCTGCTACAGTTATCAAGTTCCTGACTACAGTATTCAATCATGACGGAAATCCATGGGAACTTATCTCTGACAATGGATCTCAGTTTGTTTCAACTGAGTTTGAAACGTTCCTGCAGGAAAGAAACATTAAACACTGGCGTAGTTCTATCTATTACCCACAAGCCAACGGGGAGATAGAACGATTCAACAGAGTGTTTAAGGACTGTTTCCATTCTGCACATCTCAAAGGGAAGCCCTGAAAATCATTCGTGCCCGACTTCTTGCAAACGTATCGAACTACAAGACATGCAACAACTCATCAGATCCCTGCTGAACTTATACATGGACGTACATTGCACACCAAGTTGCACATTGGGGACCGTCAAATCAGTGTACCTGCTGCAAGACTCGAGGAAGTGAGATACTGTGTTCAACAGAAAAAAGAGAAGTCTAAACGATACACAGACGAGCATTGGGGAGTGAAAGCTGGACTTCACCAGAAAGGACAAAACAAGTTTATCCAACCCCTCAAGATCAGTGAACAGAAAGGTCCTGCTACATACTGACTCTCTGATGGGAAAGTGTGGAATGCAATTCATCTAGCACCTGCAATTGAGACCTCAAATGGACTTTATGCTGGAAGTACGACAGGTTCTGAGGACTTTCGGGCACATAGCCCTGTCCAACAAATGCCTCCAGAAGTTTTTACCCCAGGTGTTCGTCGTGGGACGAGATATCGTTGAGCCCCTGAATGGACCAAGGATTTTGTCATGTGACATGCTTGCTATTTTTTTTTTGGGGGGGGGGGGTTCATCACCAGATATTTTCACGAAAAAAGGAATATGTGGTATTGGGAGTTGCATGATTATTAATGTATGCATGATGAGCTGGAACCAACGAGGCAGGACCGAGAGTGACGTCAGCGAGCTGTGAGGAGTGAAGGAGGTGAGAGCCACCATTTAAGGGTAGAGCCAAAGGACTTACGTGTCGGTTGATTTTCCTGCACAACAATGTGCGATCGGTGGAGAAACCAACGTATGTGGAGTGTGACGCGCATGCGCAGGACTTGCATGTCCATTGGAAATCGGGGAAGTGCTCATCGTGCTCCACACATGTTCACACACATGTACACACACACACACACACACACACCACACCTCAAGACCCGGGAGTGCTCAATTGTTCCACTTTCTAAAACCCGCATATGGAGATGACAACAAACAACACACACAGGTACACAAACACACCTTTCATTTGACATTGAAAGCCATGATGAATAAAACCATCATTCTCTTGCAATAAATACCAAGTGCTCCATTCAAATAAGCAAATGGAATGGGATTTCATTGAAAGCTTTTCGATATATTAATGCAGGTCCAGGAAAAGCTTGGCCCTCTTGTGTAATGTTCCTCGAATTGAAACCGAGCCCTCCCACCCTGACACTCCTCGACTCAGTGGCAATCCGGAGTCGGTGCTACCACCGAGTCCCTCATTTCAGGCAACATTGCACAAAGCACGGCACGCTGCGATCAGTCTTGCATCCGTCAGGATTAGCGTCCGAGGCCTATGCGCTGGGCAGCTTGCGGCCAGAGTTGCCGGGCGACAAAATTTCGTGCGCAGAGGTCTCAGACCGTGCACCGGGGCAGCAATGCACGCACCAGTGCACCACGTGTTGCGGTGGGTGATCTTACATTGACCCCATTTTCACTAGGAACGAAGGAAGCACCCAAAATTAATCCCTTCGGCACCATATCAAAAGCAAATCAAAAGAGGTAATATTTTATAGAACGCGGTATTCATTACTTTCTTTCTACTTTTTTCTCATTCCTGGTAATTAAGATTTTCGAATGAAAACTATTTGTTACTTGCATTCTGACAATGTATTTATTATCTCAGCAGCAGGCCCTGTGGGAGCAATCACAATAATGAATGAAAACTCTGACAGGTAAGAAACACCTTGGAGCGAACGCTGGATACCCTTGTGCAACGAATGCCACTAATTGCGTAAGACGGCAATCTCAAGCACCTTGCCAATCGGCGACACACTTTAACCGAGATTTTCCCTCTTGATGAACACCGCGCATCAAACGCACCGACCACGTCCGCAGGCAACAGCCGCGTCGCTTGAACGTGCTTCCAGCACGGTACGAGTGTCCATCCAAACCGACTCCTGGCATAAAGCCACCAAAGTTTCCGTGGTATCCGCTGAAACAAATTGTGCAATTTCAGGTCCCAAGTGCGTGTTCAGGATAATAAAAACGTCATTACATCAAATACACGAGCTGGTGTGCATTGGCAATGTCAAAAATATATATATATATATATATATATATATATATATATATATATATATATATATATATATATATATATATATATATATATGTATAGAAGAAAAACACAATCAAAAGGCTTTGCTTGAAACCCTTGTATTTGAACGTTCCCAGGTGTATCTGGGTGAGCGTGAAAACAGAAACGCAGGTGCTGACACAAAGGCGTTGTCAAGGCAAGGACCATTTCTTCGGCCACGCATTGCTCAGAAGAAAAAAAAACGAACAATAAAAAGGTACTTGGGCCAACCACATAAATCGCTGGCCATCACGAAACAAAACTACAGTATGTCCTTGAAAAGAACGAAGGTCAAAAGGTAGTCTTTCCCCCTTTAACTGCACTTTTGGTTGTCGTTTTATATTTCTTTTGAGCTTCACGGTGACTTTAGTTTTCGTTTGTCTGTCGAAAGGATGGACCAACTCAATGGCTACAGGTTGTTCCATAATGTTACCTGGAAGTTGGAATGTTCTTTACAGATACTCTCCAACCCTGTGCCTTATAATCAGAGCCTTTGGTTGCATATAATACAAATTTATGATCTCGACGAGAAGCTAGGCTGACGAGGTAATGGATCTGAAAGAGAATCCATACAAATGTTCGCCGATTTCCAAGCAGATGGCAGATGACCTTGAGCAAATGAGAGGGTGAATAGAACAGAGAGAGGGTGAGCAAGAGAAGCAGAGCAGGATTTTAGGACACGTGGGCTGATGCCGTCTGGACCGGTTGCAGAATCTGAGTTGACGTTTGATAGCAACCTCTCCACCTTGTCAGGAGAAAAGGACACAGAGTTCAGGGACAGCTGGGTGTGACGGGGTAAGATGGGTACAGAAAGCAATGGGTTTGGGACACAAAATTTAGAAGTGAACATGGAGTTTAGGGATTCAGCCTTTTCGTGTGCAGTGTCAGCTGTGCAGCCATTTGAGGGAAGGGAGCGGATGGAGGGGAAGCATTCTCCGAAAACACCTGGTACCGAAGGAGTTAAGTCTCCATCTCAGCTCCTTGGCCAGAGTCCAGGTCTCACATCTGTAGAGCGAGACTGGAAACACCAAGGACTTAAAGACTCAGATGTTTGTCCTCCTACATAGGCACTGACAGCAGCACACTCCATGATCCAGTGTATCCATGACTCCCCAGGCCCAACCCAGATGTCAATCGACCTCAGGCTCATAACATGTGGAGACTTAAATATCACGACCAAGGTAAGTGAATCACTCTGTGACCTCAACATTCTCATGAAAAACAGGTACAGACATGAGGGCAGCATCCAATATGTCATTGAAAGCCTCGATCTTAGTTTTGACCCAGGAAATCTGTAATCTCAGCAGCTCCAACTCTTCAATCAGTGCCTGGAGGACCCCAATAAGGATATCCAGAGTCTCCGTAAAGATGACTGCATCATCCGTGAAATCAAGATCAGAGATCTTGACATTCCCAAACAATGCACCCCAGCTTGATCTCTCCAACATCCTATCCATAATCCAGTCCATACAAACACTGAAGAGTGTGGGGGCCAACACATACCCCTGAAAAACTCAGGTAACAACTGGAAATAAGTCGGATATGGAACTACCACACCTCACAGCACTCTCTTTATCAGAATATAGTTCAGAAATCAGATTGATCAGTTTTGGTGGCAGTCCACAGAGGAAGAGAATCCTACAGAGGGCATCACAATTCAATGAATTGGATGCTTTGTGGAGATCAACATAGGCTGCGAGCAGCCCATGCCGAAACTCTCGTCTGCATTTGGTGAGGACACGAAGAGAAAGGATATGGTCAATCAAAATCAAGAATTACTACTCACCTTCACTCTTTCATTCCTCTTTTTTCCTGCTTCTGGAACAAACTCCCACACTGTCTTCAATCCCACTCTTCCGTCCAGTTCTTCAAAACAGCTTTGCACCACCATCTCATATTTTCCCCCATCCAAAACCGTGATCTTTTCTACCCTTATTAATCTGCCCCAAACCCACCTCCTTCAACAAATTCCCTGCTTTCCTTCCTGAACCTCCCTGAAGTGTCCATTTTGTTTACCCTTTGTACTCCACCCCGTTCCTCTCCCTTCCACTGATCTAATATCTCTGTTCCCTTCTATTTTGTGCTTGACTTTCAAACCCATCTTGCCTTCTGCTCCCATGTTCAATGTGTTAGCTCTTTTATGAGCCTCAACAATGTAAACAAAATGCATAAAAAAATAAAAAAAATCTGTGACCTCTTTGGTGTGAAGCCTGACTGTTCTGGGCACAGGTGCTCAAGCAGATGGTGGCGAACCCTATCAATAATTATCCAAGCAAAGACCTTGCCTGGCACTGAGAGCAGCATCACCCCTCAGTAATTGTTGCAGCCCTGGCAATCACCCCTACCTTTCCAGGGAGGGACAACAAGGCTCCTCTTCCAGTCAGTTGGGATGATGCCTGTGTTCCAGGCAAGCGCAGAACTGTATGCAACGACATGAGTGCAGCATTTCCACGAGCCTTGAGAAGTTCAGCGTGGATGCCACAGATCCCAGGAGCTTTAACCCCTTTCAAGTTGTTCACCGCAGCCTGTGTTTTCACAAAGGAAGGTGGATCACATTTGATTGGAGGGTCAGCAATAGCGATAGTAACACTTCTGACATCCAACTCAACATCTGGGAGGTCAGCTTGGTACAGTCGCTGAAAGTAACCTTCGGACTCCTCTGTCAGGAGCTCACCACCCTCCGCTCATGCTGCAGTACACCGATGGACTGGCTTGGAGGAATGGAATGCACAAATTCCCCGCATACAGGCATCCTTGTCCACCCTCAGCACAAGTCCATTTTTTTGCCTAAACTCCCTGAGCATGTCAGCTCCGCCATTAATCCTGGCTCTGCAACTCTGGTCAGTAGTATCCAGTGTCTCTTTGGAGAGAAAATTCTTCTTCGCCTGATGGTGGGTTCCATGACATCCACCGGCAACATCAAGGATGATAGTCTTGAAGGCACTCCACAAATGTACAGGATTCCCTGAAACACCCAGATCCCCCAAATCCCCACTCAATCTGTTTGCAAACTCCCCAGCTACCCTCTATTCCTGAGCTTGCCAACATGTGCCCTTGGCTGGGATGGTACAATTTTCTTGGATTTCAGCTGCAACAAGCCTGTGGTCAGTATTGAGGAACTGAGCACTCTGGTAGACCCTGCAGTTCCAAATCGTCCTCCAGCAACCAACAACGAGCACATGGCCAATCTCCTTTGCCACACCACCAGCGTTGGAATACCAAGTCCAGCAATGTTCCTGTGGGCACTGAAACCATGAACCAGTCATCCTAAGTGCACAACTTCTTGCAAACTCAAGGAACTTCGTGCAATTCTGGTTCACAGTTATAGACCCATGGAGACCAACACATGTGTCATACCATCCCTATCAGTGCCAGTCGATGCATTGAAATCCCCAAAGTCTAGAAGAGTATCTCGCTTGTGGCACTGATCAACCTCAGACTCGAGTGCAGGATAGAATGCGCCCTTCACGGTGAGATCACTCGCCTCAGTCAGAGCATATGCAGAGACCAAGGAAACGACACCCAGAGAGTGACAAATCCTCAGTGTCATAATATGCTTGTTGGCTGGTGTTATCACAATAATTATCATGGGGGTCATCTTGTTGGACACAGCTATAGAAATTCATTGGGCATGGTAACCATCAGAATGACCAGACCAGTAGTATGTGTAACCATCCACCATTATCTAACCTCTATCTCGTATCCGAACCTCAGAGAGTGCTGCAATACCGATGTCCAAACGCTGGAGCTCAGATGATGGCGGAGACAGGTGATCATCTTCTCTTTGGGATAAAACATTCCAGGCACCCACCCGAAGGGACCACCTCAGGTTAGCCAAAGGAGACTGCCGTCTGGTGGATGACACCGCAGCACCACTCCACCACACACCACCACAACCCGATCCAGGAAGTTTACCCCATGCTTCCTCTGATCATCAGAGTTGGGGTCTCAAAGGCTTTGCCCCAATCCCATCATCCAGTGAGCTGCCGTGCGAAGGCAGCTGCACAGGAGGTGGAAGGTGATGGGAGTACCTCCTGTGCTGCTGCCTTTGCAGGGCAGCTCACTGGGTTTTCAGTTTTCTTTGCGTTTTTTGATGTGCTTTGCAGAATGAAGTGGTTTGCGGTGGCGGGAGTGCAAACCCTGTGACCAACGTCCTAGAAAAAGGTAATCCAACTGCAGGAGGACGGATGCAGACAAAGTTGGGCACCAGATATGAATGGCAGTTGGCTCACAAGGAGCAACTCCGTCCTTTCAGAATAAGTCCTGATTAAATCAAAGATATGGATGAGAATCCACCCTGATTAATAAAAGGATGTGCGTGAGAATCCAGCCTTAACAACAAAAAATATGGGTGAGAATCAAGCCTCGTTTACTAAAGCATAAGGATCAGAATCCAGGCTGATTAACAAAAGGATGTGGGTGGGAATCCTGGTTGATTCACCGTAGGATCTGAGTAAGACTCAAGCAATATTAAGTGAAGGATCTGGGTGAGAATCCAGCCTCGTTAGGTAAACACACAGTTGAAATCCAGCTTCAATAGGCAAGGAAACACGGTGAGAATTCAGGATGACTGGCTAAAGGATCTGGGTGAGAATCCAGCATGATTAACTAAACCATATGGGTGAGAATCTAGGCTTATTATCAAAAGGCTATAGTTGAGAATCCAGCATGATTAGGTCAGCGATGTGGGTAAGAATTCAACATGATTTACTGAAGGATGTGTGTGAGAATCTAGGCTTATTAACAAAAGGATATAGGTGAGAATCCAGCATGATTACGTCAGGGATGTAAGTGAGACTCCAGCATGATTAACTAAAGGATATTGGTGAGAATCCAGCATGATTAGGTAAGAGATATGGGTGAGACTCCAGCATGATTAACTAAAGGATATTGGTGAGAATCCAGCATGATGAGGCCAGGGATATGGGTGAGAATTTAGGATGATTGGCTGAAGGATTTAGGTGAGAATCCAGCATGATTAACGAAAGGATATGGGTGAGAATCCAGTATGATGAGGTAAAGGATATAAGAGAGACTCCAGCCTCGTGAGGAAAACACAAAGTTCGAATCCAGCCTCAATAGGCAAGGAAAAATGGTGAGAATTCACGATGATTAGGTCAGGGATGGAAGTGAGTGAGACTCCAGCATGATTAATTGAAGGATATGGGTGAGAATCCAGCAGGATTAACGAAAGGAAATGGGTGAGACTCCAGCATGGTTAGGTGAAGGATGTGGGTGAGACTCCAGCATGACTAACGAAAGGATCTGGGTGAGACTCCAGCATGATTAACGAAAGGATAGGGGTGAAAATCCAGCATGATTAGGTGAATGATTTTGGTGAGAATCCAGGCTGATGAACCAAAGGATATGGGTGATAATCCAGCATGATGAACTAAAAGATATAATGGTGAGAACCTAGCATGATTAACTAAAAGATATGGGTGAGAACCCAGCATGATTACCTAAAAGATATGGGTGAGAATCCAGCATGATTAACAAAAAGATATGGGTGAGAACCCAGCATGATTAGATAAGAGATTTGGGTGAGAACCCAGCATGATTAACCAAAAGATATGGGTGAGAACCCAGCATGATTAACTAAAAGATATGGGTGAGAATCCAGCATGATTAACTAAAAGATATGGGTGAGAACCCAGCATGATTAGATAAGAGATTTGAGTGAGAACCCAGCATGATTAACTAAAAGATATGGGTGAGAATCCAGCATGATTAGATAAGAGATTTGAGTGAGAACCCAGCATGATTAACAAAAAGATATGGGTGAGAACCCAGCATGATTAACTAAAAGATATGGGTGAGAACCCAGCATGATTAACTAAAAGATATGGGTGAGAATCCAGCATGATTAACTAAAAGATATGGGTGAGAACCCAGCATGATTAGATAAGAGATTTGAGTGAGAACCCAGCATGATTAACAAAAAGATATGGGTGAGAACCCAGCATGATTAACTAAAAGATATGGGTGAGAATCCAGCATGATTAACAAAAAGATATGGGTGAGAATCCAGCATGATTAACAAAAAGATATGGGTGAGAATCCAGCATGATTAACTAAAAGATATGGGTGAGAATCCAGCATGATTAGATAAGAGATTTGGGTGAGAACCCAGCATGATTATCTAAAAGATATGGGTGAGAACCCAGCATGATTATATAAGAGATTTGAGTGAGAATCCAGCATGATTAACTAAAAGATATGGGTGAGAATCCAGCATGATTAACAAAAAGATATGGGTGAGAACCCAGCATGATTAACGAAAAGATATGGGTGAGAATCCAGCATGATTAGATAGGAGATTTGGGTGAGAATCCAGCATGATTAACTCAAAGATATGGGTGAGACTGCAGCATGATTAACTAAAACATATGGGTGAGAACCCAGCATGATTAACTAAAAGATATGGGTGAGACTCCAGCATGATTAACTAAAAGATAGAGGTGAGAACCCAGCATGATTAACTAAAAGATATGGGTGAGACTCCAGCATGATTAACTAAAAGATAGAGGTGAGAACCCAGCATGATTAACTAAAAGATATGGGTGAGAACCCAGCATGATTAACTAAAAGATATGGGTGAGAATCCAGCATGATTAACTAAAAGATAGAGGTGAGAACCCAGCATGATTAACTAAAAGATATGGGTGAGACTCCAGCATGATTATCTAAAAGATATGGGTGAGAATCCAGCATGATTAACGAAAAGATATGGGTGAGAACCCAGCATGACTATCTAAAAGATATGGGTGAGAATCCAGTATGATTAACTAAAAGATATGGGTGAGAACCCAGCATGATTAACTAAAAGATATGGGTGAGAATCCAGCATGATTAGATAAGAGATTTGGGTGAGAACCCAGCATGATTAACTAAAAGATATGGGTGAGAATCCAGCATGATTAACTAAAAGATATGGGTGAGAACCCAGGATGATTAAGTAAAAGATACGGGTGAGACTCCAGCATGATTAACCAAAAGATACGGGTGAGACTCCAGCATGATTAACGAAAAGATACGGGTGAGAATCCAGCATGATTAGATAGGAGATTTGGGTGAGAACCCAGCATGATAAACTAAAAGATATGGGTGAGAATCCAGCATGATTAACTCAAAGATATGGGTGAGACTGCAGCATGATTAACTAAAACATATGGGTGAGAACCCAGCATGATTAACTAAAAGATATGGGTGAGAACCCAGCATGATTATCTAAAAGATATGGGTGAGAACCCAGCATGATTAACGAAAAGATATGGGTGAGAACCCAGCATGATTATCTAAAAGATATGGGTGAGACTCCAGCATGATTAACTAAAAGATAGAGGTGAGAACCCAGCATGATTATCTAAAAGATAAGGGTGAGAATCCAGCATGATTAACGAAAAGATATGGGTGAGAACCCAGCATGATTATCTAAAAGATATGGGTGAGAATCCAGCATGATTAACTAAAAGATATGGGTGAGAACCCAGCTTGATTAAGTTAAAGATACGGGTGAGACTCCAGCATGATTAACTAAAAGATATGAGTGAGACTCCAGCATGATTAACCAAAAGATACCGGTGAGACTGCAGCATGATTGACCAAAAGATACGGGTGAGAATCCAGCATGATTAACCAAAAGATATGGGTGAGAACCCAGCATGATTAACTAAAAGATATGGGTGAGAATCCAGCATGATTAACTAAAAGATACGGGTGAGACTCCAGCAGGATTAACTAAAAGATATGGGTGAGAATCCAGCATGATTAAACAAAAGATACGGGTGAGACTCCAGCATGATTAACGAAAAGATATGGGTGAGAACCCAGCATGATTATCTAAAAGATATGGGTGAGAATCCAGCATGATTAACCAAAAGATATGGGTGAGAACCCAGCATGATTAACTAAAAGATATGGGTGAGAATCCAGCATGATTAACTAAAAGATACGGGTGAGACTCCAGCAGGATTAACTAAAAGATATGGGTGAGAATCCAGCATGATTAACCAAAAGATACGGGTGAGACTCCAGCATGATAAACGAAAAGATACGGGTGAGAATCCAGCATGATTAACCAAAAGATATGGGTGAGACTCCAGCATGATTAACCAAAAGATACCGGTGAGACTGCAGCATGATTGACCAAAAGATACGGGTGAGAATCCGGCATGATTAACCAAAAGATATGGGTGAGAATCCAGCATGATTAACCAAAAGATATGGGTGAGAACCCAGCATGATTAACTAAAAGATATGGGTGAGACTCCAGCAGGATTAACTAAAAGATACGGGTGAGACTCCAGCATGATTAACGAAAAGATATGGGTGAGAATCCAGCATGATTAACTAAAACATATGGGTGAGAATCCAGCATGATTAACTAAAAGATATGGGTGAGAATCCAGCATGATTAACTAAAATATACGGGTGAGAATCCAGCATGATTAACTAAAAGATATGGGTGAGAATCCAGCATGATTAACTAAAACATATGGGTGAGAATCCAGCATGATTAACTAAAAGATATGGGTGAGAATCCAGCATGATTAACTAAAATATACGGGTGAGAATCCAGCATGATTAACTAAAAGATATGGGTGAGAATCCAGCATGATTAACTAAAACATATGGGTGAGAATCCAGCATGATTAACTAAAAGATATGGGTGAGAATCCAGCATGATTAACTAAATTAAACGGGTGAGAATCCAGCATGATTAACTAAAAGATATGGGTGAGAATCCAGCATGATTAACTAAAACATATGGGTGAGAATCCAGCATGATTAACTAAAACATATGGGTGAGAATCCAGCATGATTAACTTAAAGATATGGGTGAGACTCCAGCATTATTCGAGAAGAGATTTGGGTGAGACTCCAGCATGATTAGATAAGAGATTTGGGTGAGACTCCAGCATGATTAGATAAGAGATTTGGGTGAGACTCCAGCATGATTAGATAAGAGATTTGGGTGAGACTCCAGCATGATTAGATAAGAGATTTGGGTGAGACTCCAGCAGGATTAACTATAGGATATGGGTGAGAATCCAGAATGATTAACTAAAAGATACGGGTGAGAAGGCAGCATGATTAGGTGACGGATCAGCGTGAGAATTGTTGCTGCACTCGCTGATATCGACCAGACAAAAAGCCATTTTCAAGTCGGCATGGACACAATTCTCCAATAATTATTTTAAGTGTTGACAGCCGTACACCTTCCGTATATAATGTCTGATTTGAGGTCGATAGAAAGGTGGGGAAAACGAAAACGGTTCCTAATTTTGAAGGATAATAATTTCCCTGAACACTTTATGGAAATTGAGGTGTGCAGCTGCACTGGTTGGTTCTGAACATGAGAAGGTTGATTCTAATTCAAAATGGCACAGGCAGATGTAAACCGGGAGGCTGTTGGCGGTTCTTCAGTACTTAAACGTGAATTCTCCTTTGATTGCAGCAGAATGTGTCTTTTCCACAGGGAGGGATGAAATTGGAGAACATTATGCCAGTGACGATGCCTGCTGCGGGACATCCTGGTGGCATGGACACACAGAGACCCTTGACACAGCTTTCTGCCTGAGCCCTTCACTGTATCACATGGCAGAATGCTTCTTCTACTGCTGTTCACACCGAACACGGCTGTACCTTGTACATATCATGCATTGGAGAGCTTCGACATCAACAAATACACTGGCTTGGCAACCACAGTGGGACTCCCCACGTGAACATCCCAAACATGAGCACAACATAAAAGCAAACAGGCACAAGGCTCAGAAACAAAACTATGCAAATGACGGTGAACGCACAGCATGAAACGATCCACTATAACTTGATTCTTGCAAAAGAAATCCGAAAAACATCCTGTACGTTGGAAAATGGCATCTCATCGTGCATGTTGGAGCTGATGAAACACCCTCCCCTGGAAGTGGCAAAAAGTAGGGATGCATCCTAAAAACAACAATATAGTCACCTAGCAGTCAGCGTGTCCGACCGACGTCGCAGAGGTTGTGGATTCAAATCCGGCTTAAAGGGAGCAGTGTCAAGGACTTCGATTCAAGCTTATAGAAAACGAGCCAATGTCAGAACGTTGACGTCACAATCGGATTGCTGGGAGAAACCCAGGTGGCTCATCAATGACCTTCAGGGAGGGTATCAACAGGCTGCCCTTCCTGGTTTGGTCGACATGTGATGACAGTCCACACACATTTGGTGACATTAAATACCCTCGAGGCAACTTAGAATGGCCACAAAAATTATACATCAGGAAAAGGCAAAAATCCACCTCGTCGAACAGAACATTATTCGTCCATCAACGATCAATTTCCTCATTTGGAATCTGGGCGAATGCACCTGGAACACTTGGAATTATCAGGTACCGCATGTGTGTTTATATTTACTTTTCATTTAGCAATTACAAACAGTCAAATAGAGCGTGCACAGAATGCTTCGGTTGAGACGTCCTCTGGGTTAACCGGTCTGACGTATGGTCCACGGAAAGGAACAATAAACTGGACTTAAGTTGGACATCTCCTGTGCCTAATGATTCAGGAACACTTTAATCAACAATGAAATGTCCTCCATTCAGCCATCCTTTCATATTTCTTACAACATCCTTTCAACATCCTCTTGTATGAGTAAGCTGTAACTCAGGCTGTCTCCTCTACCAGACCTCAATCTTGGTCGTTTTGTCGATTCCTGATAGCAACTATTGCGTACTTAGGAATATCACAGGTTAATTGCATAAACGAGTGCTTTAAACACAAATAAACCTGGTTTAATCTCCAAGGCATATATCAGCCCCCTTCAACGATAACTGCAAACACCTCTTATTTTCAAAGACATTTCTTGATGTAGCTGTTGATCTTCTCCATGTGCCTGACATTAGTACAGACAAAAGCTGCTTCCTGATGATCCAGCATGAGTGTAATTACTTCTCCTTAATTTCTGGTTCTGAAGAGTAGGTCTTAGTGTGTTGGTACCCTGGCCTAGTTCTCAATTCCTGACAAATTGTACAGGGGTGCCACCGTCAAATGACACTGCCATTCTGCTGCAATGATGCAACCAGCAGTCCACATTGATTTGACTTGCCTTTGATGCACATGGTGCAGGTCCTGGGTGCTTAACATCAGAAGGTGAAGATTTCTCATTCCCTCAGTACTTGATACAGCTTTGCGGTGCTTTCTTGGAGCAACAGAAGCCGGAACAACACCTGTTTAAGGTAAGGTAGCATGCAGACGTTTATAGTAATGAAATATCAGAAAATGGCATTTGCTCTGAAATCCCAAATGTGTCGCATCTTTGTCCTGACACTTGCAGATATTTTTTTTCAAAATGGACTTTGTCTTTTCTTGAAGAATTTGTCAGCATTTCTCATAACATCTGAGGATATATGTCTGGCCTAATCCTGTTGAACAACCACTTTTCCTGAGTGCCTCCATTCAGGCAAATAATACGTGACTTTCAAAATGACGGAATCCATCCAAGAATGCTCGGTGCGCATGTACAGAAACCCCAGGAAACTGCGGCAAAAGAAAGTACATCACGTGTTCAGGATAAGGATTGTAACCTGAAATGGTTCACAAAGCTTTAAAATAAGTCAAAAATACTTGGAAACGTGCTTGTGAGAAAGGGCTGTGACTGCACAACAAAAGATCGGGAGAACTTTCGCAGCTCACCGAATGAGCAGTTGCTCATCCTGCAAACTCTTGACTATGTGGATCGGTGCAAGGCTCGAATGGAGGGATGTGTGCTACACAAACCCCCGACGGATCGCTATCAGTGAATGGACTGCATATCTGGATTAGGTGCTTCTGAACCCAGATGGGAAGGACATATTTGGTGTCTGTGAATGCACAGGGTAAGTTTAAAGCGATGATATTTGCTATTAATCATGTTGGGAAGGCGGAGTGGGGGGGGCAGTTATGGGAGCTATGAGGGCTGTAATAAATATATTGTTTGGGTCCAGGGCCACAAGAGAAACGAGAACGTCACTCGGTAGAATGCATCGTCTCGTCTCGCGTGCTCATTCTGGACAAAAATACCATTGTTAACTGAACACTACTATTATGGCTTACTGCTCATCTGGCCCATATATTCGTGTCATCCATTCACCCGAATGTGTCACATACATTGCAATTATCCATAGCTTTATTGATTATTGATTATTGGGATATTTAACGACCACTTTTGTGCACATCAAGACTAAATTGCATCAATGAAGGTAGACATGAAAAAAAACTTTAAACTATATTCCCCATGGCGAGTGGATCATGTGCATGAAGTTTTGCATTTATCTGTTCCACGGTTCTGGGGAAGATTTATTTATTTTTTATTTTCAATCCAATATGGCCACCAGAGCATGTGACCGATGACGTCATAAATTTAAATCCTCACACACATCGGCTTGAAGATGAGATTTTTCAGATTTTTTCAGATTTTTTGGATCATGATTTTGATTCAACCAATTATGGCTGGTTATTACGTCATCGTAATCACCCGATCTACCCCATGGGGAGTTTATGACACTTGCCAAGTTTCAATTTTTTTGTTGAGTGGTTTCAGAGAAGATGTCCAATTTTTTTCCCTTTATTCCAATATGGCTGCCATACCATGTGACCTATGTTGTCAGAGATATCATTAAAATATTCTCCATGGGGAATTCCTCCTTTGTTTGAGGTTTTGCATCGATCAGCCCAGTGGTTGCAGAGGAAAAAAATTAAAGCAAAAATATATAGACATGGATACACACACACACACACACACACACACACACACACACACACACACACACACACACACACACACACACACACACACACACACACACACACACACACACACACACACACACACACACACACCTCGTTAATTTCATTTTTCATTTTCTGTTGTTTTCTGTTTCTGTTTGTTGGTGTGTGTGCAGGATATCTCAAAAAGTTGTGGATGGATCCAGATGAAATTTTGTGGACAGATTTGATGCGTGACAAGTCCGAAATGATTAGACTTTGGTGAAGATCCGGATCTGGATCCGACTACTCGATTTTTAAAAAGTGATTCTTCACCATTCAGAGATATATGTTGAAAGCCACTGTTCTATACCAATAGGGCTAATTGGGCCAAAAACTATATATTGCACGATATTTAAAAAATGTATTGGGCCCGATTTGTTCGAGTGGATCAGGCAATGCACGGCGGAGGTATGTGCTCTACCAAACCCCCTTCTCGTTCTTCATGTGCTCATCGGTTTAGTGCAGTGAAAGAGAATGAACCGTGTAAAATGCCCAAGACTTTTGGCTGCACGAATGCCATCTAGGTAATGCCATCCAAAAATCAGTACCCATAATGCATTCCTTAGCAACTGCACTCGCCCTCTGCTTTTTCACAGTGGAATAGGCATACCCATTTTGGGAACGATCAGCCCATGACAAGAAACTGGACACAGTCGTGAACTGGAGCTGTCATTACATTACTGGCTGTCTGAAACCTACCACCACCAGCTATCCATTCCTGCTTGCCCTATATTAGGAAGGCAGTAGCAAGCCAGATAGAACACCTTAGATAATAATCAGAAGAAGAGATAAACTCTCTTCATGGCCATCCAGTGATTTCTCTTTGGCTTCCTTCTCACAGGAGCTTTTTATCATCAGTCCATTCATGAGACGGCAATCCATCTTCAATGAAGCTTAACCTTTGGGATGAAGGATTGCAGCTGGTCTCAGAGGATGAGCTAATGAACCTTGAGCTAACAGAGAAACTCTCACCAGGCACCGATCAACCATGGAAAATCCGACGCAGCCTGAATAGAATACATGTTGGAGTGAGAAGGTGTAAAGCAAATATACTGAGATGTGGATGCAGTGAAGATGATGCTGACTGTGAGTGCGGTCTTGGGCTGCAGACTATGGAACATCTAATGAGATGCGGCATTTCGGTGAGGCATCTCTTAAAAGGATCTGGCAGAGGCTAATGACAGAGCCCTTAAGTGTGCCCATCAAGGGCAGGCAGTTGTGCGATGACACGAGATGAAGGAATGAATGATATCCAAACACAATATTTCGTTTCGGAGGTTTGCCCGAACACATCTGTTTGTCGGGGGCTAAGCGGAAATAGCTTAGAGATAGCATTTGAGTTGTGTTGTCCAGGTTCCATTCCCTGCATGACTATAAACTGCCATCCTGGTGCCTCACCGGCATCAATGAGTATCCCCTCCCTCAGATGGGACGTTAAGTCAGAGTTCCGTCTGCAAGCATTCGGTGGTGGACATTAAAGATTATATGATGTCTTTCACAAATAGAAGGCCATTCGATTACAAATTCCTGCCCGAACATAAAGGAGATACTGCATCAGTGGCACAACCGTGCCCCCAGAAATGATGAAGCCAGTCGGCAGGTACTGCAAGTGAATTGAATGAATGAATTAATCCACACGCAAATAAGGGCCAAAACAAAGCATGCATGAATGCACCAACAATCATCAGATTGATGATTAAACCATTTAAGCACACCGAGTCACACAAGACAATTTTCTCCTGTGGCCACGCAAGAAGATAACAACTGATCCACAGGAAAAGGAAATTTGTTTGTAATTATAACAAGAACGATTTTTTTTTTACAAATGAGTTTGTAAATGTGTGTGTTCATACATATGTATGTATATATATATATATATATATATATATATATATATATATATATATATATATATATATATATATATATTGTTACAGATCTGGAAACCATATGCATTCAACATACAGATGTCCCAAAAGTCAGTTATGTCGTAAAGTATGTGTGTAGTCAGATCCCCTTCCTTTTGTCTCGTGGGAGAGTCAATCTAAAAACCATCCCATCCCCCGTCACGATCCACCGCCAACCGGCTGCCTTCTCGCACCCTGACGTACTGAGGCGGGATCTCGCGGTTCCAGTTTCTCGGCTTCCACAAACGTTGCAACTCTTTCAGGACGACCTTTGCAACATTGATACTGTTGCTCGACAAGTATGAACCCGCGTGGAAGAGTGGGTGGGGTTTCCCGGCATAGGCCAAAACCCCGCCTAGAAAGGGTGAACCCATCGGAGCCTGTCCAATCATGGCGGGGAGTGACGTCTGTTCGAGCAAGCCCCGCCCCGTTGAGGGAGGTCAATAAATTCCCAAGGACTCTCTGGGGCAGGGGGTTGTTACGAAGGTTGTTCTGAGGTTTTTGATAGGGTTGTCGTGGTTGAGAGTCGAGTGAGGAAGAAGGGTCTTGGAGGAAGTTCTCCACGGGTTTCTGACAAGGATTTGGATAGGGCTCTTAGGGTTGTTGTTGAGCGTGCAGTTCGTTTGAAGCGGAGGGTTGAGCAGAAAGTCGTGAAGGCGGCGAACATGTCCCTGCTGGCCCTCTACAAGGAAAGGAAAGAGCGACCCTGATCCCCCCTCTGTGGACCCCACTATTCACCACCCGAGCTCCGCCACGAATGAGTCCCACACGTGTGACTGCGGACTAAACCAACGACCATTGTCAGGTGCCGCACCACGGAGCACCCCCTTCCTCCGACGATTAGGTACCCAGCTGGCCTCTGACCCCCAGCTCATCTCTAAATATAAACATATATATATATATATATATATATATATATATATATATATATATATATATATATATATATATATACATATATATATATATATATATATATATATATATATATATATATATATATATATATATATATATACAGTAAGTCCTCGCTAACCGGAAGTTCGCATATCGTAGTTTCGATTATTCGTAATTTAGTTTTAATGACCAATTTTTCAATTATCGCAAACATTTTATGCCTATCGTAATGTCATTGCAAGGAAAAACGCAAAAAAAGTTTCAAACTGCCTACAAAAAACAACAATCACACAGGATGCGCATAAACACACTTTCACTTTACTGCGCATGTACTGTATGCTGTACTGTACGTATTCTCTTCACGCTCGCCTGCATACCTTCCAGTATGAATCCCAAGCGACCCGCAAGTCTTTAGCCGAGCACACCTCGTTTCAAGAGACAACGAAAGGCTGTCACATTGAAGGTGAAATTGGATATAATTAAAAGACATGAACGAGGTGAAGGGACAACGGAAATCGGCCGCGCGCAGCAATCGCTGCATCGACTGTACATTCGATCATTCAAAGTTCGGCAAAGATAAAGAAAATATCACAGATTGCGACCAGTTCGAGTGCAACGACACGAACGAGAATGAGAGATGGTGCCATGCACAACATGGAGCGTTTATTATGTGTGTGGATAGAAGATCAAACTAAACGTCGCATGCCTTTATCTCTTGCTGTGATACAAGAAAAAGCGCGTAGTTTGTTAGGGCATTGACCCACGATTACGTGATCAATTACTTCTCCAATCATGTTGAGAAGTATCTCCAAGGAGAACAACATTGACAACAAATCTTTGCTGCTTGTAGACAATGCTCCTGCCCATCCTCAGCAAATGGAAGACTGGTGTGAAAACGTGCAGGTAGTATTTTTACCACCAAATACTACCTCACCTTTACAGCCTATGGATCAGGGAGTTATTGCTGCTTTTAAAGCCTATTATGTTAAGCATACCATGCTGCAGCTTATCAAAAAAACTGATGAGGACAAGCTATCAATCAAGGAGTTTTGGCGAACATTCAACATAAAAATGGCTTTGGAAAACATTAAGGATTCATGGGCGGAGGTGAGTGCCTCCACAATGAACGCTGTGTGAAAGAAAGTGTGGCCTGAGTGTGTCCACAATTTCACGGGGTTTGCTGATGTTCCGTTGATTACAAGTCAAATTGTAGACCTGGCGCAGGAGGCTGGTTTTGAAGAGGTTGACGAAGAGGACGTGGATGACTTACTGGAGTCTCATGCAGAACTCTTAAGCAATGAAGATCTTATGGAGTTGGAACAGCAGTGGGCTCTTGAGGAAGAAGAAGATGCTGTGACACCTTCATCCGAGCATCCCACCATGAAAAACCTCAGCCAAATCCTCAGCTCGTTTGAAAGTGCCATAGAATTTGTGTATATGGATATTTGTATATGTTCATCTGAAATTTTGTTCATCATTGATCACAACTTCGGTTATGGACTATAGTGGAGCTGGTACATCAATGATGTGTCGGACAAATATATTAAGAGACATCAGTGTACTTTAACGTGACTTGCAATGATATTTGTAGACAATATATGCCTGGTGTTGGCTTCTTGGTTTGGGTGGTGGGCTTGGGATCTTATGGTCCTGAGTTCAAATCCCGCTCAGCTGTTGAATTAATACTAGGTGGAGTTAACTCCACCTGTCATCCTTCCGAGGTCGGCAAAATGAGTGCCAGAATATTGGTATACTGTGTTGGAGTGGCGACCCATCCAGGATTGTGCCTAATAGCCAAGGAGACTGCTTAAGCAGCACCAATGCTCTGCACAGAGTATGGTCCCAACGGATGGATGTAGAAAATGGCAAATACAAAAATTACCCCCGTGTAGGGGTGACGGTCATCTCTATAATGTTTTTTACTATCATAATCGATGAACTGTTGCCAGATATCTCCTAAAATGACAGACTAGATAGGTTTTGAAAATGGCGACTTTCACAACTTTCGTGACCTCGTGACCTTGACCCTGACCTCGAATCCGGGAAAAATATGTCGTTGGGTATCACTCATCGACCTCCACCCACATACCAAATTTCATCAAGATCGGAAGTAAAAAGTTTTCTTTGTACCGGGAGGTATTTTTGACCATCTTCCAGGTTACGTGGCGGCCAAACGGGACGGAAATTCAAAAATCGGTCTGGTTTGATATAAAATAATATTTTTTACTATCATAATCAATAAACAGTTGCCGAATATATTGTAGAATGGCAGACCAGATAGGTTTTGAAAATGGCGATTTTTCTAACTTACGTGACCTCGTGACCTTGACCCTGACCTTAAACCCAGACAAAAGTTATATCGTTGTGCAACACTCATCGTCCTCTACCCACATACTGAGTTTCATCAAGATCGGAAAGAAAAATTGTTGACGGACGGACGTACGGACGGACATTTGGTCCGGCTTTATTAGGTCATCTCGGTAGAGATGACCTAAAAACTATATCTTTGGGATTTGAATCTGGGATTTTTGAATTCAAAATGTAGTGTCATGGAAGAGTGAGGAGATAGAGGGTAAAAAGGGGAAGAGCTGACAGTGGACCTACAGTGGGACACAAGCAAGGGAATCAATGAACAGGAAAAAGACGAGAGAGAAGATGTGAGGAAACACAGTGCTATGCAAATAAGATGGTTGGGTTGGGTTGTCATTCATGAAGGTGGAAAAGATCACAGGTAAGAATGGGGGATGACACAAGATGGTAGTGCACCACTTGCATGAAGCCCTGGAGGAGAGTGTGGAATTTAACCACCTCCGGAACGTAGTTCCCAAGGGAAAAACAAATCAGCCACAAATCACTCAAATATAATGACCCCTCGTCCTCCAAAGTAAAACCACCAAAAAAAAGAATACAAGCCAGTAGGCGACATGGTGGTCGCTACATAATTGCATACTAGTCATACAGTTTTTGACGGATTGGGCTGAAAATTTTTACAAAGAGGTTCATTATAGTGCGCATAAAAGCCTGGAAGCCGATTTTTGATTTTAGAAAAAATTATTTTTTCAATGATTTTTCAAAAATTTCAAAGTCCCGTTGCAAGGCAACGGTGGTGTCCATAGCAACGGTGCTCAAAAGTATAGAACTAGATCCTGGTATGAACCTACCTGTCAAGTTTCCTCGAAATCTGGCCTCCAGATTTCATCATCTGGCCAAATCTGGCCTCCAGAGCTGTCCATTACAAACAAACAAACAGACAAACATACAAACATACATACAGACAGACGGAAAAAGTGAAAATAAGGGTACTCTAGCGACCACCCAACATTTCTGATGTGGTACAGGACTTTGAATGTGGTATTTGGTGTAAGAGATCGTTCAATTGCTGGCTCTGCACTGCAGAGGAACACTTGCAATGTGCTTTTGCACCGCAAGCAATTGAAATTGGCTTCCATGAGTTAATGGCCACATTAGTAACGGGCTGGGAATGACGGGGAGCTGTGCTGTTTTCTCTTCCACAACGCAGTCAAGCTGAAGCATCACTCAGCTAAAAAAAAACCCAGTTTGATTTGACCGCAGTATGAAGCACCAAGGCACAGAGGAGACATCATCATTTTGTTCATGGAGGTGACACCAAAGATTTAAAATATCACTCAAAATAGTGCACTCTTTTCTCCGGGGCCTCAAAGATGCCAGTACACCATCACCTCAGTTCATTCTCCATTCCTACCCATGATATTTTCCCTCATCATTTTTATTTAACCCCGACACCTCTTCCCATTCAATTGGAGGCTGCTGCATTTCCGACGCTCTTCTCTTGTATCCACATATTTGTCGATCTCCTGTTGCATCCGTGTGTTGGCGCCACTGCCCCCATTTCATTGCATTGCCTTCTATCCTGTTACCTCGCTCGACTCTGAGCCAAGACATTGTATGCAAAAAAACAACAACACTTGATTTTTATCCTACCTGGGCATTAGTCAGGTGAGCTTATGTGATCGAGCATTGTCTGTTGGTCAGTCAGTCAGTCAGTGAGTCAGTGAGTCTGTAAACACTTCAATCATTATCGCTTGAACCAAACACAATTTTGATAAAACTTGGCCAAAGGCTTCATATCTGATGTTTAATGAAGGTGTATTTTTTGTATACAATATTGAGGCTTCAATCAGAACTAACACACAGAATGTACAACAAAGGGAGCAGGTGACAAGAGAAGTGAGAGAGGGAAGCACAGAACAGTGGGGAACAGAGACATTAGGAGATCTGTGGAAGGGAGAGGGATGGGACGGGGAACACGGGGTATACAAGATGGACACGACAGGGACTTTCAGGAAGGAAAGCAGGGAATAGGAAAGAGGTGGGTTTATGGTGGATTAATGGGGGTAGAAAAGATCATGGTTTTGGACGGGGTAAGATAAGAGATGGTGGTGAACAACTGTTCTGAAGACCTGGAGGGAGGAGTGGGATAGAAGAGAGTGTAGGAGTTTGTTCCAGAGGTGGGAAAGAGGGGAATGAAAGAGTGAGGGTGAGCAGTGATTCTTGATTTTGGTAGTTTCACCAGAAGGGGGTTACTGCCGGACTATGAGCGCCCTGCGGAAATATGCCCCCCCCCACTACGGGGGGGGGAGGAAGCAGATCACAGACAGAGCAAGGGGGCGACACTGGAGAGGAGATGGTAGAAGGCAGAATGAAAACTTTGTACGTGGTCAGCAGCTCAGGTGTGCCAAAGAAGGACATTGCACGACGGAGGATGCTCAGTCGGTGAATGGCTTTAGAGTCCCGCTTTGAAATGTGGCTTTCCCAGGAAAGATAATGGTGGATAGTGAGACTCAAAAGCTGGAATGAAAGGACTTCTTCAAGAGGATTGTTGAGAAAGTAGATGGGGGGGGGGCAGGGGGGTTTCCAGACAGTCCTTTCGGAGAGACATAGTGAGAGTGTGAGATTTGTCAGGGTTGAAAGACATGTTCCAAGTTTTGGACCAGCTTGTGATTTTATCCAGATCTGCAAAGAGAAAAAGGCTGCTGCTTGCTGATCTGAGGAACGACATGGTACGGCAGAGGGTGTAGTCATCAGCAAAGAGATCAAAAGGATTTTCCAGAGAGTCAGAGAGATCATTGATGACAACCAGAAAAAGCACTGGGCTCAGAACACTGCCTTGAGAAACTCCAGCCGAGACAGGAAGAAAGGATGAGAGAATTCCATTTAGGGCCACACGTTGACTGCGACGAGAGGAAGTCTGCGAGCCACGAGTGGAGATGTCCTTCGATACCATAGGAAGAGAGTTTGGTGAGCAGGGCAGGGTGCCAGACCGTATGGAAAGCACGTGGTATGTCTGGGGAGATGGCTCTGATCTCATTTCTGGCATTTAGGACCTCCATCTATTGCAAAGAAAGCAGAAGCAGCATGTCCAAGCTAGAGTGACCTGGTCTGAATCAAAGTTGATGATCGGAAATCAAGTCATTGGAGAAGAGAAAGGATTTGATATCAGAAGCGATGATGGATTCCATGACCTTGCCGATGATTGGGAGCAGGCTGATTGATTTGTCGTTGCAGGGATCTGTTTTTGCACCTTTTTTATGCAGAGTGGTGGTGTTAGCTGATTTCCAAGCAGATGGCAGATGACCTTGAGCAAATGAGAGGGTGAAGAGAACAGGGAGAGGGTGAGCAAGAGCAGCAGAGCCAGGTTTTTATGACACGAGGGATGATGCCGTCTGGACCGGTTGCAGAATCTGAGTCGAGGTTTGACAACAAACTCTCCACCTTGTCAGGAGAAAAAGACACAGAGTCCAGGAGCAGCTGGGTGTGACTGGGTAAGGTGGGTGCATAAAGTGATCAGTTTGGGACACAAGATTTAGAAGCAAACACAGAGTTTAGGCATTTAGCCTTTTCACGTGCAGTGTCAGTTGTGCAGCCATTTGAGAAGGGAAGGGATGAATGGGGAACCTACACCCGAAACAGACTTTACTAGACACCACCAGTATTTGGAGGCGGGAGACAGGTGTGATAGTTCCGACTTGAGATTGGAAGGATGTGTTTCCTGGCTGTCGTTAAGGTAGACACACTTGTTCCGAGCTTTGTGAAAGGAACTGAGATTGTCTTCAGTAGGATTTGCTTTCCATGAGGTGAAGGAAAGCTGTTTCAGGCCAACTGCCTTGCCATAAGCTTCAGTGTCCCATGGGCTGCAGGAAAGGTGGGACAATTGAAGATGATAAGGGATAAATCTGGGCATGAGAGAGAGCAAATTTCTTTGAAAGAATTCCCAGGATGATTTGATGCCAGAGAGAGTAGAAATGGGAGACCAGTCTTGAAGTTTTATGGCTGCTTGAAGCCCCTGCCTGTCGGTCTGAGCGAAATGCCAGACTCGTTGGTGCTGAATTGGTTCTCTAATAACAGCCAGAGATGACCACTTTAACAAGCATGTGGTCAGATGAATGTATTGGAGAAGAGGAAGAGCAGACTTTTTTCTGGGAAATTTGTCAAAATCAAATCCAGGACAGATGGAGTGATTGTGTGACCATTGACTGAGAATCGGGTCAGGAAGTTGGCAGATGGTGTCGGCCCCAGCCAACTGGCATGTCACAGAAATTCTTTGCAGAAGTGCCATGGCAGGTGAGGGAGGTATTCACACCCAGCCAACTGGCATGATGGCAATTTAAGTCACCACATATGAGGAAGAGAGAGTTTGGATGAGTTGATCGAAGTTGGTCCATGTTTTTGGCAAGCAAGTTGTCAATGGACTCATCACTGTTTGGTGGATGGTACAGCACACATATAAACAAGAGGTGGGAGTGGAGGGGAAGCTGTAGCCAGAGGTATTCCTGGGTGTGTGGAGGAGTGAGGAATAGAGTTTTTTTTATAAAGAGAGCAACTGCACCGCCAGGACAAGGCTCGGGTCTATCATACTGGAGGAGGGAGTAACCAGGGAGAGAAACTAAGGAGTCAGAGATGTCTTGAAGGAGAAAGTTTCTGTTAAGCAGATTATGTCTGGTTTGTCAGTGGCAACCTGTATGGAGAGATTAGTCAGGTTAGATCGAAGGCCTCAGATGTTTGAGGTCCACACTGTTAAGGAAGAGGGAGGGGAGGAGGCTTTGGGTGCAGGTGAGGGTGAGGATAGGACAAGGGAGGAGAAGTGGAGGTAAGGAGAGTTGTTGACATTTTGTCGGAGATTGCAGAAGAGCGAGAGGTGAGGGTTGGATGGGGAGGAGGAAAAATGGCTAGGTAGTGAAGGAATGAGTCACAGTGGGGAGTAATAAGAGAGGGGGCAAAGGGAAGTAGGAGATTGGAGGAGGTGAGGGAATGAGTTGGAAGAGAGTGGGTGTTGGAAGGTGGCAGCTTCGTAGATATGATGGGGGGCAGCTTTGAGAAGGGGAAGAGAGGGGGGAGATTTGAAGGGAGAGGGGGGAGAATTGAGGGAGAAGGGTCAGGGCGGAGCTTTTGAAAAGGGTGAAGGGGGAGCTCAGAGAGGGAAGAGAGAGAAGTTTGCTTTGAAGATGGAGGAGGTGGCAGATTTGAGAGGGAGGGGTGAGATGGAAGCTTTGAGGGTGAGGGGAGACAATAAGAGCAGATAAGGCCATGGGGGAGGAGGGAAAAGGGAGGGGTGGGAAGAGGGGAAGGATGAGAATGGGTAGTCGTATTGTGGAGATGGGAGCGGGTGGGGTGGAACAAGTTGGGGGGGTGGGAAGAGGAGAGGTGTGATTAGAGGAAAGAGAGAGCATATTTGAGATATTGAGGAGTGTACTGAATGAGAGAGTGAGATACTTGTACAGTTGGAACGGCCCACGGATGTTTGAAAACCATACAGTTTGGTATTCCAGAGAGGGAGCTGTTATTAAAGTAGAGGGCAATGGAGAGGAGCGAAGTGAGGAGGTAGGATGGGGGAAAGATGGGAGGACTCAGGAGGGGGTATAACAAGGGAGGAGTTAGGAGGAGGTATATTTAAGGAGGTCGGATGAATTTGCACTGAAGTTGGAAAAAAATAATGAATGGAAGATGAAAATGCATTGCAAAATGGTATTTTTAAAAATTTTATCGGTCAGAGATTCGTTTAAATATGTTGGAGGATGGATGGAGTGCAGAAGAATTGAGAGAATGAAGGAAGGACACATTGTAACAGATGCAATTTTTTTGACATGGGATGAAAGGTTGAAAATAACTCAGGTGTTTGAAGAATTAGAGCACAGCAGAGAGAAGTCAAAACATTTTGAGAGACTATTTTTTTTAATGAAGATGAGGGAAGAGTGGGGGGGGGGTGGGGTGGGTGGGCAGACTAAAGGAAGAGTTTGAAGAAAAAAACATCATCAAAGTGGGATTGGAAATGTGGAAGGCAAAGAAGATGGACGAGGAAGTGTCCATCAAGGAAGTCACGTGGTTACCGGAGGGAAAGGTGAGAAGGGAAAAGATTCTTTTATTTATTATTAATATTTTTTTAATATATTTTAAGATATGAAACACAGGGTATAGTTGGGAGGAATTGAGGGAGTGATGGAGAGATAGTGGGGGAAAAACTGAAGGTGATAAGGAGAAAATACAACAAACAGATCGTGCGCACAGACGGGAAGAAGGGTAGGCCTCAAGGAAAGCCGACATGAAAAGACGACGAATACTCACCAATTGGCACAAGTTTTAACACAAAACCGAACTAGAAACACACAGTAAACACGGAGATAACAAAATAACAGTAAAAACGTGACAAAAACGACTGGGAAACTTGTCTTTGAGAAAGTCGACAGAGACCCTGAAGTGGAATCACCACCGTTGCTCAAGAACTGGAACTGGGAGGGTATTGATCACATCAATGTCTACGCTCATTTTGAGGGTTTATGGGGGTGGGGGGGGGGGTTGATCCTTCAAAATAGGTATTTGCTCTCTTCTCCGGAACTACACACATGATTTCAATGAAAACCTGAGCACAATCTTCATCACTCGTGATGTACCAAAGTTTGTTCCCACCATAAAAAAAATAGGGTGGGGGGGTCTGCAGGAGGTTTGAGCCCCCCAAAATAAGTATTTGCTCTCTCCTACAAAAATACACATACAATTTCAATGAAACTTGACCACAACCTTCATCACTCATGATGTAACAAAGTTTGTTTAGGGCATAACAAAATCAGGATGTATGGGAGTCTGCAGCAGATTTGACCCCCCCCCCCCCTCAAAAATAAAATAGGTATTCGCTATCTTTTCTGAAACTACACACACAATTTCAATGAAACTTGACCACAACCTTCATCACTTGTGATGTCCCAAAGTTTGTTTACGGCATTGAAAAATGAGGGTCTAAGGGTGTCTGCGGGTGGTGGTGGCGGGGGGGGGGGGGTTAGGGGGAGGGTTGAATGACTGTTGCTCCTGATCCAGGTGAGCTTCAGGATGCACAGTCCTATATATTGGTGTCCTATATTTTTGGTGCCCTTGGTGAGGGTAATTTACATTGTGGTTATTTTACTTTTATATGACATCGGGGCTTTGCAAATCATCAACAGGAAAGTCATCCCAGCAGTGACAGGTATATCGAAGCAAACCTTGAATTGTCTCTCGAGAGCTGTGAAGCCAGTGGAGTCAGGGATGAGAAGGCTGTCCACGTACGCGTGGAGGTTCTCAGCCGATGCCTCAGTGTCCCCACACACCACGGCATGTACCAGCACATCATGGATGAATATGTACTGCTCCTGATTTGGATAGTAGGTGGGGAAAATGGAGGTGTATACTTGAAATTAACTGTTGTCATTTTTTTCTTCATCATTTTACCACCACTCAAGCCTCAACATGTTGTACACAACTTTCCACAGTCATATCACTCATGCAAAAAAGTTTACTCTCCTTCCTTAGCCACACTCTTATCACTTTCTCATTGGATTATCTTTCTTTCCACAGCATCAAGGGTCATGGAAGAGCGACGAGTTGGGGAGTATGAACTGACAAATGTGCGGTGGGGAAATCTCTCTTCCGGTTTCCAATCCTTTCCCTCTCATTCTGAGTGATGGAGTACGCCTGATGTATACACCTCATTTGTTCAGGGTGCCAGAACTAAATTCCTTCTCTTTGCAAAAGACACCATGGAATCTTTAACATCGACTAAATAATGCCAGCAGATGGGACACTCAGCTTAACGTCCACAAGAGGGATGCAACGAGCTGCTTGCTTTGTACTTTGTGATGCAACCTTTCTGCGAATCACCAATCCAACAGTTTATAGTCGGGTCAGGATTCAAACCCCGATGAAAGAGATCAAAGGAACGTGCAATCCTTCTGCACAATCCCGTCGGACACTCATGCTATCAGGAACAACAAATGGCAATAAGTGGCAAATGTGGTATGTGGAAAGAAAGATCCAAAACAACAACATCAGAAACAACTGGAACGACACTCGAGAGAGCACATACCTCTGCCAGGCTGAACAGTTTACGTTTTGTGTCCCACTGATCGGCAGGATCTGGATCCGGACCTGAACCAAAATCAAATCAGCTTGTTCTTGTCACCTACCCAACTCATCCACCAGGTTTTGTCATAATCCATCTACAACTTTTTTGGTATATCGTGCCATACAGTATATTGTTTCTGGCACCATCTCGACATGGTGAAGATCCACTTATTTGTTGTGTGTACATAGTCGGGGCTCGTGGAAGAGCTAGAATTAGTACAACGAATGAATCAGGACACAATAGGACATAAGGAACAGTTGAGAGAGGGGGAAACACCAACAGCAGAGTTGAAGGCCAAGACAGAGGCAGACTTGGACTAACATTGGGTGTGCGGAGGAATGGGGGGCAAGAGAGGATGCATGGGGTGGACAAGATGGATACAGAAGGAAACTCTCAGGAAGGAAAACTGGAAATTTGGATGGACGAGGGATTGGGGCAAAGGGGTGGGTGGGGGGGGGAGTTAACAGGTGCATAAAAGATCATGATTTCGGATTATGGATAATCTTATTTTGTGATGAACAGCTGTCTTGAATACCTGGAGGGAATAATGAGATATAAGAGAATGTGTAAGTTGGTTCCACAGGTGGGAGAGGGGGGGGGGAGGAATGAATGAGTGGAGGTGAGCAGTGCTTCTGGTGATAAATGAAATGAAATGAGTTTCATTTGAAGTAAAGGAACACACACACACACATACCTCAGTCTGTACGAGGTACTTGCGCTGAGTGCGGACGTGCTTCAGGAAGCCGAGCACATTGACCGTGCCCTGTTCCCTCATCTGGTGCAGCATGCTGTCCAAGACGATGTACGTGCCTGTCCGCCCAACGGCTGCACTGCGCAAACAGATGTACCGAAGAAGTGTGGTTAAAAGGTGAAATCTGTGTTGGAAGAAGGTAGCAGTTCAAAATATAAATTGTATCTTTCACCTTGGTTTATGTCTATGTGTCCTACTAATACAATTCTCAGTCAAAATGTATTCAGTCAAGGGATAAGAGAGATTTTGATTAAGGTTTTGTACTTGATGTACATCCAGAAACTGCACAAGAGAAGCACTTCCGGGCAGGGTCTGAGACCCATTCCACACAAGCGAACACACAAGGAAGACCAGACACAGGAGGTCACTTGACCCATCATGTCTGTGCCAAATGCACACCACTGAAACTCGATCTCAACAAGGTAACACAGGGGTGAGGGTGGAGTGGGGTGGGTGAGGAGGAGAATTGAAGTGTTGCGGGATAGAATGAGGGAGGTGGGGATCGAAGGAGGACAGTGGAGAAATGGGAAGACGGAAGGGTAATGATGGGGGGCAGTGGAAGGAATACATTTAAGAGATGAGACACCACCCTTCACAACACTGTAAATACCATTTTTTGCAAATAATACATTTTTGTTTTATTATATAAATATCCCAAAATCCAAAAAACTCAGTATGCACATAACACCCAGAAATCCCGAGCGACAAACGAGTCCTGAGCTAACGACCATTTAAACCGATGTCCCTCTACACCTCTGTCCCCTATTATTCCAAGAATCCAATTCCATGAGAAACCATCCACTGTCCCTGCTGCTACCACTTTCCCAGGACGACCGTTCCACACACACGTTGACAACTCTCTGCGAGGAACACTCCTGCCATGCCTTCGTCCTCAGTCAACCTCTAACCACAAAGTCAGGTCACTGTCCATCCTGGATAAAAGCTTTTGTGTGTCTACTTTATCTTTACCCTTTGTTATTTCTAACATTTAAATCAGATCCCACTGTAATCACCTCCTTTGCCAATTCTTTTTATTCCAGTCCGCTTGATCGGGTCCACATTTGCAGTTTTCCATTCATTCCAATCACAATGACTATCTGAGTTCACTGCACATGTTCAGCTTTATCCACCAATCAAAAATCAGATGCCAAGTTGATTCAACCACCCTTGCTTCGGATTAAAGAATGTTCAGCACATCCGGTTGTCTTGGTGTGTCTACATGTGTAATGTAAAACATGCAGGTGTGCATTCAAACCCAGAGCAATTATTATCCACGTACAATGGATGGAATGATTGGAGTATGCTAACCGGAGTGGGAGGCAAGGAGAAGTTTTGGGAAACTTTGTGTCTACAGAGTCGAAGCTCGTGGAGGAGCGATAAAACAGAATAGATCAGGAAGCAACAGAATAACAGAAGAGAAGAGGGCAGGGGTGGATGGTGGGAGGGTGGGTGAGACAATACACCAACAGCAGGTTTGAAGGACAAAATAGAGGGAGACTTGGAGAAGCAAGGGATGCTGGGAAGAATAATGGCAAGTGGAGGACGCAGGAGGTGAACAAGATAGAGACTGCCGGATACTCTCGATCACATAAGTAGAAATAAAAACTGGAAACACGGAAAAAGGTGGGCTTGGGCAGGGTTAATGAGGGTAGAAAGGATCATGGCTTGTGATGGGGTATGACATGAGATGGTGGTGAACAGCCATCTTGAAGCCCTGGAGGGAAGAAAGAGATTGAAGATATTGAGGAAGTTGGTTCCACAGGTGCGGGGAGGGGAGATGAACGAATGAGTGGAGGTGAGAGGAACAAAAACTGAGCTCTTTTGCTCCAACAAAGGGTTAACACGTGAAATTTCAGCTTCTCCTTGCTTTCTATCATGGTTACCACACTTTGATCAACACCTTGTTGATTCCATCCATTGTTTTACTTGTTCTTCGGTGAAGATCAATACAAGCCTTCAAGATCAAGACTAGTTCTCCATTCGATTTTCTGCTTCAAAGTAAGAAAATAAATGACACACTTCACATAAAAAGCATGAACACAAAGTCAGAGATAATCTCAACTAACACTGATCTTTGATATTATAGTTACAAGCATTCAGCGCACGTATAATGTAGATGCAACGTCAATGAGGAAAACCGCAATGAGGTTGGAAATGGCTCAAAGAAGTCACAAACAGATGCAGCACTCAGCGGGACGTAACGATGGTGGGGAGAATGCACGGAGCAGATTGAGATGGAACATAATTCGAAATAAATCTCCAGAAATGACAAGAGAAAATTGTTTTGAAGAATAATGCATTGTCGAAGTCCAAGTATGAAAATGGAGCCAAGGAAGACCATATTAATGCAATTGCAAAGCACATCTGTTTTGATTACGGATGTCTTCCTTCTTCATGTTCAGCATTCGTCGGCAATCCAAATGCGCTCGGCCTGCAAGCTGAGCGAATGCCACATTGCGCACGGCAACAGTGTAAATAAAGACAGATTATAAAATTAAACAGATTTGTGTGGGCAACCTCTCTGATGGAATTTGCGGCGAGTGGCCAATTGAGTTGCGCTTGTCACTGTGGGGGACGGCGCGCATATAAAACGTGATGGGTGACATGCCTGATAGTATACCGAATACCGATTAGACACCCAGGCAGATGTACACAAGAGATGGTAGCGCAATGTACATCCTGCAGCTCCAACCATACGCATCACCAATCGTAAGTGGCAGATGATGATGGGACAGCAAATTGGAATATTGAGATGTTCTCACATACTTTTGGTTGGCTAAAGAAAAAAAAAAGGAGAAGAAGATACATTCGCCTCTCATCGGGTCTTTAACATGGCAAGCCCAGTTCAATTTTGAAAAGCTGATAATATGACATGGCTTACTTCCTGTGAATCAGATTGCGATGGCAGTCGGATAAGAGGGCAAGAGGTCCTTTTAGGGATGAGAGAACAAATATATAATATAAACACACACACACGACATTGTTGGGAATAAAGTTATCCTACTACGGACTTAATAACCATGGTGTTGATGAATTAAATGAAGGATGCTTCAGGAAGTGGTGATGGTGGAGCGCTTTTGTGTGAGAGAAACAAAAGACAACTGTGGAACATAAACTTTCCAGAACAGCAGATTGCGGATGAATGGCATCGAGAGGTCATGTAGTTTATAAAGGTCACAGACAGAACAATTTTTGTTTTTGTTTCCAAATTCAATGCTCATGGAAGAGCAATGTAATTGGAGGGCAAAAGGCAACGTCCTGACAATAGGGCAGTGGGGGCAGTAGGTGGATGCAACAAGTAATGGAATGACTAAGCAGGCAAAAGACGAGAGAAAGTAGGGGAGCAAACAACATAACCTGCAAATAAAAGGGTTGTGTTAGGTCGGGTGTGATATTTGAGCCTTTTCATAGATTATAGAAATAGGACCACTGGACCTGTAGCTTATCTCGGCCCTGGCCTAGTAATGTTGTAACCCAAATTTGGTAGCATTCTGACTGGTGGGTATGGACAAGAATATTATTGAAGGAATTTACGGATATTGCCGATAATTTACTGTCCGCCATTTTGACACATTTTCGGTCATGTGATTGACATGGCCTCTGCAATTTAACATCAGGACCCGGCTTCTTCTTCTCCAGACCCTCCAGTTAGAATTCTCCCAAAGTTGGTTACAACCAGGGGTTCACATAACTGGTACACAGGTACTCATGCACAGCAAAAAAAACAAACTACATGCATACTTCAAAGATGCTAAGAAAGCTCAAAAGCGTATCACCACAAGAGATGCTTTTGATGGAAGCTTGTCAGCAAGTGTAGGTGAGATTCTTCCATGATAATTCTGGTATACAGCTGTGATTTCAAAATTTAAGTCTACAAAATTAAGTTTATAAATTTTAACAATGTAATTTATGAGTCATATTGTAAGTTTATAACGTATAAGATAAAAAAAAAATGTATCAAAGGAGAATATGTGGTTGAAGAGGAAGAAAAGGATGTTCAGGAGTGTCCGGAATGAAAAAAGAGAGAGCGGCTTAGAAGTGTCTCGTCTGGAGCGGACGTTTCCCAGAGAGCGCTTACAGAGGAGTCAGATGCGGACAAAGCTTAGACGCACTTTAAAAATCGGAGTGGCACTTGGGAAAGCAGACGAGCATGCTTGAAGCTGACAAAAAAAAAATTCCGTGAGAAGTAAATAATTTCTGATGGTACTCATTGGAGAACCGAAGAAGAAAAAAAATTGTGTGAACCCCTGGTTACAACATGAGGACTGGGTACTGACGTTAAATTGCAAAGGCAATGCTGATCACATGACCAAAAGCGTGCCAAAATGGTGGACTTGTTCAATTTTTGGGAAAATCCAACAATTCCTTCAAAAATCTTCTTCTGACCCACGAGTCAGAATGCTACCAAATTTGGATTACAACAATAGGCCAGAGCCCAGATAAGCTGCAGGGCCAGTGGTCCTATAATTATTATTATTATTATGATTGTTCAGCAAAAGGACCCAGTGACATTGTAATTCGTAAAGAGTGATTGTGGTTATTTATTGAAATTCACAAGGTTTTCGATGTTGACATTAGTGACTCTGTTGTGCCTTGCCATCAGGATGGACGTTTAGGTTTGTCAATGGTGTGATGAGATCAATGTTGATGTGAATGTGATCTTTAGAAGATGAAATTGTTGATCTATGATTGGTGTGTGGACTTCCAAGCTGAGGTTATTATAATTGCTGGCATGCCACAGGAGTGCTGCTGGGAGAATGATAATTTTGCCAAATGTGTGATATTGTGGATCGACAACGACACAACTGATGCTGTAACTAGTAACTAGTAACTGATTGACATAGTAACTAGCCATGTTTCCCTTGGCCTTATTTGATCTCACCGAATTGCTCGTGAAGTTGGAAACTGGCGACAAGGTAGCTGGAATGGTGTACTGTGGTCATACTTTTTGCAAAGAGTTTAGAGATGATGTAACTACACAAATGACTTGTCAAAATAAAATTACCAAAATATATTTTAGATCAAATAGGCGTGCCTCCCATCGCTTCGCTCATGGGTTTAATCAAAAGGCTGCATGCTGTGTTTGACAAACATATTGCATGTATATGTACGAGTGTCAACGACAATGTAAAATGATGTTGAACAGGTGAAAAAGGATCTTTGACAACACCTAAGTTGTTGTTCTTTGTGTGCTCCTTCTGTGTACTTTATCAAATTCTTCTGTTGCTTCGAGAAGTATTACTGTACAGTATTTCCCTTAGTGTGATCCTCCTGTCTTTTGGTAGAGGGTTTCTGCTGTGGTATAATAATAACTGCAACAGTTGGAACCACCACATTAAAGCTCGAGCTCCTACTTCTTCTCCTTCTGCAATCTCAGAAACATGGGTTTTTAATTGAAGCAAGTAGTTGTGATTGAACAAATTTTTTTTTCAAATTAAATCAAATAATCAATTATTAGCTTTCCAGTCGAGTAAATGGATAAACAATTTTCCAGCGATACCATTTGTATTATTGTAAAACAGCAGAAAACGCAATGGACAGAGAAAGTCGGAAGCTTTTATATGTAGATTAGATGAATAACTTTGAACGACAGGCCTGGTCAGCCAGTTCATGAAGGACTTGGGCCACCCTTCCCCCAGGCAACCCCACAAGTGAAAATAATAGCGGCTGTTGAGGAGGAAGAAGAAGAAGAAGAAGAAGAAGAAGAAGAAGAGGAGGAGGAGGAGGAGGAGGAGAAGAAGAAGAAGAAGAAGAAGAAGAAGAAGAAGAAGAAGAAGAAGAAGAAGAAGAAGAAGAAGAAGAAGAAGAAGAAAAAGAGGAAGCAGATTAGAGTGTGAAAGTAATTTTGCACAGCAAGTTTGGGGCAAATGCGCAGCACAGTCCGAGCTTTCTGGCAAGATCATTTGTCGCATAAGCTGTCAATCATTTTAGTATTATAGATGATATTATTCACATTTTGTTCTGGATCGGCAGGTTGAGCATCAGCAGCAGCATATGACGCCATCATGGCTCACTATAAACGAATGAATCAGTGCAAGTGACCACACCGACATTCAGATGTTTACAAAAGTGAAAATCCAGCATTTTTTTTTCAACACAATTAAACCATTCTGTGGCCAGCTTATGATCATTCATGAAATCGTCGGGTTTTCAGCTTTTCTCAAATCTCGGTTGGTTATGTGAGAGAACACACATGTTAACAAGCAATGTGATATATGTGGATTCGATTCCGTGAACTGTTCACTCTTTGAGTTGGAAACAAATTGCTTGCAATGTGAGCTTATTTAGTTGTAAACTTCATTACGTCCGTCATGGACCATCATTAGCTCCCACACCGTGTATAACTATCCCACATGGATCAAAAGCTTTCTGCTTTTAAGGGGAAATAAATATCATGCTGGGAAGGCAGACATGATGCATCTGTAGTTACTTACAGAAGTCAGAATAAACAAATCACAACACAAGCTCATGAGACTGAATTGCTGAAAATAAAACTTGAAAAAGACTTTCATCAATTCCTGCAATACCAAGACACCTGTTCAGATAGTGCCTAACGCAGCAATTCCAGGAGATGAGGTATGAAGGACACAACGCGAGTGAAATGCCAATCACGTGATGTGAGCTGTGGCATTTCCACCGTTTGTGAGTGGGAACAGCATGCTTGCATGAGCTAACCATCTCTGTGACCATTATGGAGGTGCTGAAATTATTGGGTCAGCAGCATGATATTATGCATGTGTTATGTCATCGCAACAGTAGCAGGTGGTGTTTGAGGGTCGTGAGGGGTGTGGTGTCATTACCTGCAGTGCACGAGGGTAGGGCCCATGGCTTCGGTCCGACTGGCTCCAGAGCGCCGGATGAAGGCCAAGAGAGCGAGTGCAGACTCACAGCTCACGCTCTTGGGCCACTTGGTGCAATGGAACTGGGTTACCATCCTCTCAACGGGTCGGACCTTCTGCGAGCCCTTGAGGGGAACACAAAGCCACATATAAAGCCTTTCGTTTTTGTGCTTCCTTTTCAGCGGTCTCACTCAGCTTTCTCTCTGTGCCGTTTGACTCATCCCGCGGGTGTCTGCTCGACACACTCTCTTTATCCATGCCCTCCCTTCACCTTTTTTTCCAATCTCTTCTACAGCCATCTTTGAACTTTCGCTTACATTTTCGTCACGTCACTCGGAATCCTCTCAAACTCACAACCTGGCTGCAATTTCTCTCCTTTAAAGAGCCATCATTTCTGTAAACATGACACTCTCATACTGAGTCCCCAGGGTAGTGTGAGTTGAGGATGGGAGGAAGGAGGTTGGGGGAGGGCACAAGTGCGAATAAAATCATCACCATCCAGTGATATTCACATTATGATAAGGCCCATGAACTGGTTGGCTACTCCTTTGCAAGAAGAATTATTTGAGGTCACTCAGTACTGAAACATTATTTTATTATTTTAAATCCATTTTTAACTGCATTTGTATGGGGGAAATTAAAGTTGATGAGCAGAGATTGACCCATTGTGAATCATCCAAGACGAGGGGTTATAATTAAATTTATAACAGCCAGAACTCATGTGGAATGAAATAGGTATAAAAACAGCCAAACAGAGTTTCCTCCTGTTTGTCCAGAGTTTTTATGACGGTCCAAATGTGGACATGCAAATGGTGGACCGAGGGAATGTCTTTCGGAGTATATACAACCTATACCCAATGTAACGTACAGCTGGAATATATTGATACACATCACAGACTTTCCTGCCAGTTGACCTCAATGTACGAGGAAGTGGGTTCCAACCCCATCTAGCCATTTGCGATGAAGAGGTTTAACCATTAGCTAAAGGAACGAACTCATCCTGGGATATAAAATGAACCCAACTTTCACATCTCGCACATGCTGCTAGCCCAGTGCAAGACATGAAGTGGGATGGCATTTATTGGCCTACTTCTTCCCCCACATGTCAACAAAACACACGTTTCACGTTTAAAAAAAAAATATATATATATATATATATATATATATATATATATATATATATATATATATATATATTAGCAATATCCCTGTGTAGTAAGAGGCGACCAGGGTTGCGTCAGGAAGGGCATCCGGCGTAAAACATGTGCCAAATCACTATGCGGATCATAACGGATGATCCGCTGTGGCGACCCTTAACGGGAGCAGCCGAAAGAAGAAGAAGAAGATATATATATATTAGCAAATACACCCCGTAACTTCACTGATGGGGACAATAAAGGAAGGGAAAGGGGGGAGAAAGAGAGGAGGCAAGTGTATGGTGAGAGGGGGGAGGGGAAGGAGAGAGGAAGAAGAATGGGGAACGAGGGGGGAGGTGGGGAGAGCGACACCTCACCAAATGTTGCTATTCACTGCAGGAGGGAGGGTTGCGTGTGTGTGAGAGAGAGCGAGAGAGAGAGAGAGAGAGGGAGAGAGAGAGAGAGAGAGAGAGAGAGCGAGAGAGAGAGAGAGAGAGAGAGAGAGAGAGAGAGAGAGAGAGAGAGAGAGAGAGAGAGAGAGAGAGAGAGAGAGAGAGAGAGAGAGAGAGAGAGAGAGAGAGAGAGAGAGAGGGAGAGTGAGTGAGAGGGAGAGTGAGTGAGAGGGAGACAGAGGGAGAGGGAGAGTGATGAGAGGGTGAGAGAGGCATAGTGGTGGGAGAGTGAGGGAGAGGGGTGTGGGCGAAATAGTGAGAGGGTGAGAGAGGGAGAGGGGAGAGAGATGGGAGGGGGAGAGTGAGGAGGGGAGAGTGTGGAGGAAAGGAAACAGGGGGGGGGGATTCCAGCAGATGTATTACCCTGCCTGTGAAACACCAGAATGACAGTTTAAAGCTGGATTGGGATTCAAAACCAGGCGAGACAGCATTGAGCGAGCATGTGTACCTCTCGCTTATCCTGCCGTGAGGTCATCAAAATGTTACATTTTTTTTTTATTTGTGTAAAATGTGGGGCCATTGCAGGTGAGTGGCCCCTGAACATTGTTTAAGTAGATCGGCTGCCCCACCCATACAGCAATTAGTGTCTGCAAATATTGTGGAGCACCTCCCGAACCATCATCTTAAATACCCACCTCCCCAAGATGCCCAAATATCAATATGTCCGAATTGGACAAATTAACACTTTTTTTTAGCATTCGGAGCTGCTGCTAAGTTCATTTCTTGAGTTTAAATTTTGTAATTTTGACTGAATACATATATATATATATATATATATATATATATATATATATATATATATATATATATATATATATATATGTACATACGAGCATGTATCGGCTTGCTATGCTATGTCATATATATATATATATATATATATATATATATATATATATATATATATATATATATATATATATATATATATATATATACATATATACATCTATATACATATATACATCTATCTACATATATACATATACAGATACATATATATATATATATATATATATATATATATATATATATATATATATATATATATATATATTTTTTTTTTTTTTAAAGAAGAAGAAGGTGCTTCCGACCAAAGATAAAAACTCGATCGATTCCGCAAATTTGAGCAAAAACGCAAGAGCAGACTCAGGCTTCGGGCAACGTTTCGCTGGCTTCACAGCTGGCTTTTCAGACACAATACACCAAATTAGCGGATTCGATCGAGTTTTTACTTTTGGTTGGAAGCGCCTTCTTGTTCTTTAAAAATGTGCAATCCCAATCACCCAATCTTATACAGTATGTATGGATGTATATATATATATATATATATATATATATATATATATATATATATATATATATATATATATATATATATATATATATATATATATATATATATATATATATATATATATATATATATATATATATATATATATATATATATATATATATATATATATATATCTCCCCCTCTCTCTCTATCTGTATCCGACCCCTATCTCTCTTTCTGTCCAACCCCTCTTTCTCTCCACCTCCCTCTGCTCTGCCTCCTCTACCTCATTGCCCCCCTCCCCATCTTCCACCCCTCTCCCAACCCCACTTAATATTCCCGTCACTGAAGCGACGGGTCGGATTTGCTTGTCTTATGGATGATTTCAAGTGTTTGCGTGTTTGTTTGTTCCTTTTTCATGGCCAAATTGTAGCACCTTGAGACCAATAATGTGGGTGGAGGTATCTCAGAATCTGACTAAGGTTTTAAGCTTCCACATGTTGGCCTTGAAGGAGCCTGGTGTTGGCGCAGTGGTTAGGGCAGTGGCTTGGGACCCAAAAGGTCCTGAGTTCAAGCCCCGTTGGGACACTGAATTTATATATATATATATATATATATATATATATATATATATATATATATATATATATATATATATATATATATATATATATATATATATATATACCAAGTCGAAAACACCAGGGGGTTGACTCAGCCTGCCATCCTTCCGAGGTCGGCGAAATGAGTACCAGTTGTACTGGGCCCGGTGTGTGCCCCGGGTAGAATAGGTGTACCATATCCCTGTGTGTCATAAGAGGTGACCAGGGTTGCGTCAGGAAGGGCATCCGGTGTAAAAACCTATGCCAAATCATTATGCGGACAACAAAACGAATTTCCATACCGGATCGGTCGAGGTCCGGGTTACCAACGACCGCCACCGGTACCGGTGGTCAGCAGGGTACCAGTGGAAATTGTGCTACTGCTGGGCGAAGGAGGAGAAGGAGACGGGGAAGGCGAGTCCGGAGGCAGTGGAAGAGGGGGAAGGGTAGAAGTGTGGAGGTGAGAGTTGGAACTCTGAATGTTGGGACGATGACTGGCAAAGGGCGAGAGTTGGCTGATATGATGGAGAGAAGAAAGGTGGACATACTGTGTGTACAAGAGATCAAGTGGATGGGGAGTAAGGCTAGGAGCATTGGAGGTGGTTTCAAACTGTTCTACCATGGTGTGGATGGGAGGAGAAATGGTGTCGGGGTAATCCTGAAGGAAGATTATGTCAAGAGGGTATTGGAGGTGAGGAGAGTGTCTGACCGAGTGATGAGTGTGAAGTTGGAAATTGAAGGGGTGATGATGAATGTCATCAGTGCATATGCCCCACATATGGGGTGTGAGATGGAATATAAAGAAGATTTCTGGAGTGAGTTAGATGAAGTGGTTGAGAGTGTATCCAAGGATGAAAGAGTGGTGATTGGAGCAGATTTCAATGGGCATGTTGGGGAAGGGAATAAAGAGGATGAGGAGGTGATGGGGAGGTACGGTCTCAACAAGAGAAATGTGGAAGGGTAAATGGTGGTCGAGTTTGCAAAAAGAATGGAAATGGCCATGGTAAATACGTATTTCAAGAAGAAGGAGGAACACAGGGTGACATACAAGAGTGGAGGAAAGTGCACACAGGTGGATTACATCTTAAGCAGGAGATGCAACCTGAAAGAGATTAGTGACTGTAAGGTGGTGGCAGGGGAGAGTGTAGCTCGACAGCATCGATTGGTGGTCTGTAGGATGACTTTAGAGGTGAGGTTGAGGAAGAGAGTGAGGGCTGAACCAAGGACCAGATGGTGGAAGCTGAAGGAGGAAGACTGTTGCGTGAAATTTAGGGAGGAGGTGAGACAGGCGTTGGATGGTGGTAAAGATGGGTGGGATGATTGGGAAACGACAGCAGAAGTTGTGAGGGAGATAGCTAGGAAGGTACTTGGTGTGACATCTGGACAGAGGAAGGAAGATAAGGAGACTTGGTGGTGGAATGAGAAAGTACAGGAAAGTATAAGGAAGAAGGGGTTGGCGAAAAAGAAGTGGGATAGTCAGAGAGATAAAGAAAGTAGGCAGGAGTACAAGGAGTGTTGGCGAAAGGCAAAGAGAGAGGTGGCAAAGGCCAAGGAAAAGGCATATGACGAGCTGTATGAGAAGTTGGATACAAAAGAAGGGGAAAAGGATTTATACCGATTGGCAAGACAGAGGGACCAAGCTGGGAAGGATGTGCTGCAGGTTCGGGTGATAAAGGACGCAAATGGGAATGTGCTGACAAGCGAGGAGAGTGTGTTGAGAAGGTGGATGGAGTACTTTGAGGAGCTGATGAATGAAGAAAATGAGAGAGAGAAGGTTGGAAGAGGTGGAGATCGTGAATCAGGAAGTGGGGTGGATCAGTAAGGATAAAGTGAGGACTGCTATGAAGATGAAAAGTGGAAAGGCAGTTGGCCCAGATGGTATACCAGTGGAGGCATGGAAGTGCTTAGGAGAGATGGCAGTGGGGTTGTTAACTAGATTGTTTAATAAAGTCTTGGAAAGTGAGAGGATGCCGGAGGAGTGGAGATTAAGTGTACTGGTTCCGATTTTCAAGAATAAGGGTGATGTGCAGAGCTGTGGAAATTACAGAGGGATAAAGTTGTTAAGCCACACCATGAAGTTGTGGGAAAGAGTAGTGGAAGCGAGGTTGAGAGGAGAGGTGATGATCTGTGAGCAGCAATATGGGTTTATCCCAGGAAAGAGCACCACTGATGCAATGTTTGCTTTGAGAATGTTGATGGAGAAGTATAGGGAAGGCCAGAAGGAGTTACATTGTGTGTTTGTGGATTTAGAGAAAGCTTATGATAGGGTGCCAAGAGAGGAGTTGTAGCATTGTATGAGGAAGTCGGGAGTGGTGGAGAAGTATGTGAGGATCATACAGGATATGTATGAGGACAGTGTGACAGCGGTGAGGTGTGCGGTAGGAATGACAGACCGGTTTAAGGTTAAAGTGGGATTGCACCAAGGATCAACTCTGAGCCCTTTCCTGTTTGCAATGGTGATGGACAGGTTGACGGACGAGATCAGACTGGAGTCCCCATGGACTATGATGTTCGCGGATGACATCATGATCTGTAGGGAGAGTAGGGAGCAGGCTGAGGCGAGCCTCGAGCGGTGGAGGTACGCACTGGAGAGAAGGGGAATGATAGTCAGTCGGAGTAAGACGGAGTACATGTGCGTAAATGAGAGGGAGGGTGGTGGTCTGGTGCGGTTGCAAGGAGTTGAGGTGGGGAAGGTGGATTGGTTTAAATACTTGGGATCAACTGTCCAAAGTAACGGAGAGTGTGGGAGAGAAGTGAAAAAGAGAGTGCAGGCAGGATGGAGTGGGTGGAGAAGAGTTGCAGGAGTGATTTGTGACAGAAGGGTCGCTGCAAGAGTGAAGGGGAAAGTATATAAGACGGTAGTGAGACCAGCTATGTTGTATGGTTTGGAGGCGATGGCACTAACAAAAACACAGGACGCGGAGCTGGAGGTGGCAGAGTTAATGATGCTGCGATTCTCGTTGGGAGTGACGAGGATGGATAGGATAAGAAATGAGTATATTAGAGGGACAGCGCAGGTAGGACGGTTTGGAGACAAAGTGAGAGAGGCGAGATTGAGATGGTTTGGACATGTGCACAGGAGGGAAGCGGAGTATATCGGGAGAAGGATGTTGAAGATGGAGCCGCCAGGCAGGAGGAGAAGAGGAAGGCCAAAGAAGAGGTTGATGGATACGGTGAGGGTGACATGCGGGTGGTTGGAGTGTCAATGGAAGATGTGGAGGATAGAGCGAAATGGAGACGGTTGATCCGCTGTGGCGACCCCTAACGGGAGCAAGCCGAAAGAGGAAGAAGAACATGTTGGCCTTGAAGGCCATTATGAGGCCACCAAAGGCCGCTCGAGACTGTATATTGCGATCTAGGTGAATAACTCAATCGCTTTTCAATGTCGCGAGCAATGGCAAGTCAAAAGAGCCCCAGCAAGCAGAAGTGAATTGCTGAAAACTCACACACAGCGCATGCGCAACATCATTTTGAAAGTCCCTTCTTGGTTGGTGGACGTGAAAGATCCCATGGTATCTTTCAATTTCCAGCATTTCACACAAATTACAAATTCCTGCCTCAATCAGCTCCAATGGTATGTCAGGCCTGTCCAGCCACTCCAAGAAAGACCTGAGGCAGAATCTTTTCCCCCCTGGCCGATTTGACAAGGTGGGGAAAGAAGAAGAAGAAGAAGAAGAAGAAGAAGAAGAAGAAGAAGAAGAAGAAGAAGAAGAAGAAGAAGAAGAAGAAGAAGAAGAAGAAGAAGAAGAAGAAGAAGAAGAAGAAGAAGAAGAAGAAGAAGAAGAAGAAGAAGAAGAAGCATGAAGTACATACCCCCTGCAACGGCCAGGTATTTTATGATAGTTTTTCTGGAAGATTGAACTCCTACACCCAAAGGCGCAATGATTGGGGGGTGGGCAGACGGGGTGACCACCCCGAGCATGAAGTGGATGGGGCGCCAAATGACAACCTCATTGTGTATAAATTGTAATAAACAGACTCGTGAGAGCACAAGAAGCAACTATCAGAACCACCTTTTACATTTTAAACTCCGTGCTCCGTGTTAATGTGTCATGTTGATGTTTGCAGTTTACTTCAGCATTCATTTGCCTTTCACCAAGCCCAGGTCTGCTTGGACCAGGGCACGGATTATACTTCGTTATTATTATTATTATTATTATTATTGCCAAATGGTACTAATATTATTGTTGTTGTTAATATTATTAGTTTTAATAAATGCTTTGTTACAATGTTATCATTTTCTTCATTTTTACCCTTGCCAGAGGAGAGGGTATTACATTTGGGTTTTTGTTTGTTTGTTTGTCTGCACAGAACTTCAGTGTTTTCTCTGCAACCGCTTGTCGAATTGAGACTAAATTTTCATGTTGAATGTTTTTATTGATAATTATGAGGTCATAGGACACGTGGAGTAACAGCCATGTTGGAAAAATGGAAAAAACTTTGGACCTCTGTATCTCTGAAACCACACAAAGGAAAAATTGAAACTTGTCATTAAAAAAAATCCCTTATTCCCCATGAGGAGAACTTGTCATGTGCCATCATAGGTGTCTTTGTTATGACGTCATAATCATTGCATTTGTAGAATGCTACATCTGATCAGTATGACAAATTTTGAGGGTCATCTGTTGATAAAATGGTCCGCAGAAATTTTTTTTTTAATGATGACGTCATCGGACACATGATTTGGCAGCCATATTGTTGAAAATTTTTATTAAAAAATCTTTTCTGAAATGGCTGAACAGATAGAGGTGAAGCATTACACGTATGACCACCTGTACGTGAGAAACAAAAGGTTCTCACTTAAGACATCATAGGCCCCTTGGTCTGGCAGCCATATTGAATTGAGCAAAAATCTTAAAAAAAATTATTTCTCTTGAACTGCTTAATCAATCGACATGAAACTACAATTATGATCTTGTCGTCATGGGGAATACATGTTTTAAATTTCAACTTGATCGGACGCATGGTCTGGTTCCGGATTTTAATGTTTTTTTGATCTTTTTGTTTTTTTTATTATTTTTTTTAAATAAGGCTCACTTGGCTGTGCATGGATGGGTTTGAGGGTAGAGGAGTAGCAGCTGAAATGCGAATCCTATCCTGGTTCCTCCTGCTGACTCCATCTTTGCTTTTTGCTTGTTTGGGTTCCTCTCCATTGACTCCAATGCAGGACTGTAGCTATTTGATGTTCCATTTGATTTGAATTGAATTTATTTCAATCCCATTCTAAATTCAATGGAATAATAATTAAAAAAATATCATGGGTGAGGGTCAGGTGTCCAATCAAAGCAGGGTTGCATCAAAGCGGGACATGTTGGCAACCCTTGATGACGTCATCGGTTATCACTGACATTAGATATAAAGTGGCAGTTCTAGTTGTGTGTCATATTAATTATGTAACACATCAGTAGACAAACACCACACAAAATACACCACAAAACTACACAAACACCACACAAAACAAGTCCTGGCGAGGGTCTGCAATCTCTGATTGCTCTTTTTCTTGTTTATTTTGTAATTATAATGCTATGCCATGGAAGGACCTATTAAACTGCTCTATACAGTATACACCTGAACATGTCAGGCATTTGGGAACAAGGGAATTATTGCAGATTCTTTGTAGTTAATTAGCCAAATCAACTCAGGAGATAATGACTAAATCTAAATCCATTCTCATTTTGAACAGCTTCCAGGGTTCTGCTGCTGAGCCTGCTGGGGAATCTGAGAGTTCCTTCATATGGCCCCCCAATAGAAATTCCTGACTGTGCCAGTGCCTGTGTGGCAGTATTATTGACCTTTTATCCCCAGGTGCCACAAACCCTAACTACGCCACTGCCCACACCCCATTCAAAGATGTACATTTTGGAGTTTGGTTGATAAGATGTTTGAGCACTGGGCAATACTTCAACACTGGGTTCTATACATCCCTCTTTAACTCGAACATGAGTGTTGTTTTTGTAACGATTTACAAGCACTTCAGTGAAATATGCTATGGCAAGTCAAAATCATTAAGTGATCCCATTAAAAAAGCTTTGCATGTGTACATAATACGCATGGGTAAATGGGCACAAATAGGTTCTGCTTGTATGCTTCCAGCAAGAAAATGACTTTCCACTGGTTACGAACAGCGCAGGTAAATAGAACTACACCCCGCATATCATTCCGCTCAGCAAGCCATTCTCCAGCCATTGGGTGCTACCCTGAATATCTCATCAGACACATCACCTGGGTTTTACAAAATGGAGCAATATGTCAGTACGAACATTATAAGATGATTAAAGGTTACATTGAGGAAGCTTGATGACAAAGAAAGATGGATCTGAAAGCAATCAACACACAAAGCTGTAATTGGTTTGTCACCAAAAAAACAGATATTATTATAATGTTTGATCCATTTCATTACAGAAAGTGCTTTGTGTGCTTTGTCGTTTGGCTAATGAACAAAGGGGTGATTGTGTACAGGGCTCTAATGGGAACTGTACTTACAAGGCTCTTAACGAGCTTTTGTAGAGCATGGTAAAATGGTTAATGGCAAAATGGAAACGGCGGATAAATTGAGGGTAAAGATCTTTGTGAACAGAGAGACTGTATTAACCAAAGTATTCGCATGTAGCACAACCAAACTCGAAGGAACTTTGCCAATTTGCACCTGCATTGCTCTCCATATGCAAAGGACAATGGTATTTTAAAAGGTGTCCTTTTGTGACGTTTCTGACAATGCTGCATGGCTCGCTTATGTGGAAAACGATGATGATGGTCCCGGCATCAATCAGCTGAACAATGTCCCTTGACATACTGCTGGATACGTTTGATAATGGTTCAAGGATAAAGTTGAGTATCTGCAGTGACTGAGCCCAAAGCCCTCTTCTTTTTTTTTTAGAGTTTAGACCCATTCAATGTACTATGGATCGTTGAGGAACGTTGTGTGAGAGCCAGAGTCATCAGGGTGCAATGCATGACTGAATCTCCATTTGCTTCCACGCCTCAATAACCTCACGGCTTTCCTTGGCATGGTTATTGGATGGAATGGTCATGGCGTGAGACTATTGAGGCGTGGTGGTCTGAGGCCCGCTCAGTCAACAGGCATATTGACCTCAACCCGACATACCAAGCCAGATGCAGTCACCTACACAAATATTGCAGGCCTACGGCAACAACCACTCTGCACATGGGCTCCAGTCCGGAAGCCAACACGCTGATCCAAACTTCTGTTCTCTCCCCTCAACCCATCCTCAACCCCACTGGTGGAATGACAGCCAATCAGGCACTCAGACACGTGCACACAGGACAATAATAATGCAAACTCAATTTTTAAACGGAAATCGTTTTCATAAACTGCCTCTGAGGACGGAAGCCAGATCGCTCCCAAAACGTCAGGCCCAATAAAAGGTTTTTTCCTCTTAATGCTCAGTATGTGTTCTCTCCAATTTAATATAATTCCTGAGCTGCACATTTTTCAGCACATTCATGGACTAATAGATACAAACTGTCACTTTAATGACAGGATTAGGTTGGGGGGGGGGGGAGAAAGATGGAGGGAGGTAGAGAGAGGACGGAGTGGGGGTTGTGGGAGGGAGAGGATAGATGGGGATTGTGAGGAGGGGTGCAGGAAGGGTGGGGAGCGAGGAGGGGATGAGGAAGGGGGGAGGTGGGAATGGGGGGAAGAGTGAGGAAGGGGGGAGTGGGAGGAGGTAAGTGTGAGGGGAGGGGTTCTCAACTTGTGTTTGGTGGTGGGACTTGTGAAGAAGGGGGGGGGCTTCTATATAAAACTAGTTGGGATTCAAAACTATGCATGGTGAATTCAAAACTATGCTGCTAGTCCTTAACAGTCCCCTTAACAGAGCGGGTGGAGTGGGGGAGTGGGGGAGAGAGGGACAGGCGGAAGGGGGAGAGAGGGAGAAGTGGAAGTGGGCAGGGAGAGGGGGAGGGAGAGGTGGTTTGGGAGGAGGTAAGTATGAGGGGAGGAGTTCTTGACTTGCATTTGATAATGGGACTTGTGGAGAAGGGAGAAGGGGGTGGGCGGTGGTGCAGGATTGAACTAAATAGATTATGTTAAAACAGCGCATCAATACAACATGAGGGAACCGCCCAGAGATGTCCACAGGGGATGGAGAGGGGAGGGGTTTTTGGAGGAGGTAAGCATGAGGGGATGGGATGGGAAGGCAATGTGAGGGGAAGGGAATGCAGTGTGCAGGGAAGAGAAAGGAAGGCAGCATGAGGGGAAGTGAAGGGAAGGCAGTGTGAGGAGAAGTGAAGGCAACATGAGGGGAAGGGACGATGGCAAGAGGGGAGGGGAAGGAGAGGGCATTCAGATCTGGTGACTGAGAAGGCCATGATATGTAGATAACATCAGTGTCATGCTCATCCAACCCCAAGGTGACCACATGTGCTTTGTGGATGGAGGCATTGGAGGGGGAGGGGGGTGGGGATCTCCTCTTGCAGCCATGCCAGCCCAGATTATGGGCAACCAAGCCTGAACAGCAATTATATACGTTTTAGCATGCTGGGATGTTATTGGCTTCATTAACACTGAACACATGGGCCATACATGTGTGGAAGCCGTTGCTTGGTGTTTATTGTTTACCCAGGTGTTTCCATGCTTTTTTGTCCACTACATATATATATATATATATATATATATATATATATATATATATATATATATATATATATATATATATATATATATCATGCATATTGACATTTAGTGTTTTCATAATCAGTGAAAATATAGCATTTTGTTTTTTGTTGGCAGTTGCCCCACGTGGCTCAGGGCAATAATTTGTAATTTGTTCACGGTGCCGGTGATAACTTAACTACTCTTAATAAAAAAATACATTGTGGGATTTTAACATTCACCATATCATGGTCGCAGATGGAACAACCAGTTTATCATCCATCTGAGGGACAGCACAATTTGTGATGCAATGCCTACATTTGAAATAAACCTTTATCCCAGTTTATAGTCGGGTTGGGAATCTAACCCTGAGAAAACAGCTCAGAGGAAAACAGGCTATTCATGTACCATCCTGTCTGAGAATATTTTTTTTTCAAATAACGCTTTACAAAGCAATGAAATATACAGCATATGCTTAAATGATGCAGTACTTGCATCATCAGAACAGAGGTATTTCATCTCAAAATCTAACTGGATGCACACTTTAGAACTGCAAACAGTTATGCCGAGGCCCAAACCTCCCTTCTTTGATTGGACACGTCACACATGACCCATGACGTCATTGGTTTAAAAGTTGTTTTCTCCATGGATAGTCGGTCACATATATAAAAGTCTTGCATTGATCAGATGAGGTATATTTTTCTATCCAATATGGCTGCTGGACCACATGACCAATGGCATTTAAATTTTCAACCTATATTCCCCATGATTAGTCAGAAAAAGAAAAGAAGCTTCACATCAATCAACGAGAAGGGCACTCGGTAGAGCGCATACCTCCACCACGTAATGCCTGATCCACGAGAACAAATCGGGCCCAATACATTTTTGAGATATCATGCTATGTTTCGTTTTTGGCACTGTCTTTCAAAGGTGAAAAATCACTTGAAAAATTAAATAACTCCCGTATCCAGGTCTAGATTTGGATCTTCACCATAATCGAATCAATTCTTCATTGTCACACTTCCACGTTCCTTTTTGTCCACACAATTTCTGTCCAGATCCGTCTACAACTTTTTGAGATATCCTGCACACAAACAAACAGACAGACAGAAAGACAAAACATAAACTCCTTCACCTTCGGTGACAGAGGTAATAAAACGGTTCAAGAGAAGCAATTGTTTTAAGGTTTTCCCTTCAATCCAAAATGGCTGCCAGACCACATGACCCATGAAATTTAAATTTTCAAACTACATTCACCATGGCTCGTCGATCATATGCATTAGGTTTTGCATTTAATCTGGTAAGTCATTCTGGAGAAGAAATTTTTTTAAAGGTTTTATATATATATATATATATATATATATATATATATATATATATATATATATACAGTATCTCACAAAAATGAGTACACCCCTCACAAATATGTAAATAATTCAGTGTAACTTTTTAAGCAGCTGTGCTTGAAGCAAAAGCTTAGAGTTGATGACAGAGTGGAGATTCTGCAATATATATGCAGGCACAAAACTGCCATTCCATAAAAACAATGTGGCATATTACAAATATTTTTGAAAGAGGAGGCAACAAAAGTGAGTACACCCCTGCTATTGTCTGCAAAATAAGTAAGTCAAGCATGGTAAAACAGCTTCCATTTTCATCATTTTCTGCATATTTAAGTCAAAGAGTGTTAAAGGTACAAATATGCACCAAACAATACACACAATGTCCATAGAGCTGCAACCTCCCTGGTATGTTAAAAGTGAAGATGTGTACTCAATGCAGTGATTGTCTATCTGCTTGCTGAAGAAATAATTGCATAGGAAATACTGTACCAATCGCCATTGAGAAAGCAGCATGGCTCCTCATGGTGAAGAGCTCTCGAAAGATGTCAAAGATCGAATCGTTGCCCGACATAAAGATGGTCAAGGATACAAGAAGATCAGTGCTTCTTTGAAAGTAAGCCCTAACACCGTGGCCAAGGTCATCCAGAGGTTCTCCAAGAAGCCTACAACAATGAGTTGCGCTCGCAAGGGCAGACCAGCAATGATGACTGCACGTACTGTTCACCAGGTTCAGAATCTAGTCCTCCAAGACAGACGACAAAGTGCCGCCAAGATTGCTGAAGAGATTTCTACAACTTCTGGTCAGTCCGTTAGTACGCAAACCTGAAGCAGAGCCACAAGAAAGCTCACAAACAGTTTGCTGAAACACATCAATCCAAGCCCCTGGACAACTGGCAACATGTCCTCTGGTCTGATGAAACGAAGATCAATTTGTTTGGATCTGATGGAGTGCAGCGTGTCTGGCGGCAACCTGGGGAACAGTACCAAGACCAGTGCGTTATCTGTACTGTCAAGCATGGTGGTGGTGGTGGTGTCATGGTTTGGGGATGCATGAGTGCTGCCGGTACTGGAGAGCTCAAGTTCATCGAGGGAAACATGGATTCTACGATGTACTGTGACATCCTGAAGGAGAAGATGTTACCCTCCCTGCAAAAACTTGGTAGAGGAGCTGTATTTCAGCACGATAACGATCCAAAGCATCGTTCCAAGAAGACAACTGCCTTTCTGAAGAAGTCGAAGGTCAATGTATTGGAGTGGCCAAGCATGTCACCTGATCTAAACCCAATAGAACACCCGTGGGGCATCCTGAAATGTATGGTTGAGGGAGGAAAGGTATACAACATCACGCAACTTCGAGAAGTCATTGCAGAGGAGTGGAACAGGATCCCAGCAAAGACATGTGGAACACTGGCCAACTCCATACGGAGTAGAATAGCTGCTGTGCTCAAAAACAGTAGTGGACATACAAAATACTGAAAACAATAACGCTTCAATGTGAGAAAGTACAGAGGGTGCACTCACTTTTGTTGCCCCCCCCCCGGCCCCTTTTCACAGATATGCCCAGTATGCCACATTGTTTCCACAGAATAAATGTTTTGGGCCTGTACATGTATGACAGAATGTCTACTCGATCATTTCTTTGAGTCTTGTGTTTATAATAAATCAAAGTAAAAAGTTACAATGAAATATGTACATTTTTGTAAAGGGTGTACTCACTTTTGTGAGATACTGTATATATATATATATATATATATATATATATATATATATATATATATATATATATATATATATATATATATATATATATATATATATATATATATATATATATATATATATCCCTGTGTCATAAGAGGCGACCAGGGTTGTGTCAGGAAGGGCATCCGGCGTAAAACCTGTGCCAAATCAGTATGCAGATCATAATGGATGATCCGCTGTGGTGACCCCCTAATGGGAGCAGCCGAAAGAAGAACAACACATATATATATATATATATATATATATATATATATATATATATATATATATATATATATATATATATATATTCTCTCAAGTGAATGTATATGGAATGAATGTATATTTCTGGGTTTGGAGCATCGGCAGGTCTCTTTCAGGGCTCTCTGCTGATGATCTCAAAGTTAAGTTTCCAGTCGTTATCTGTCCCGCTTTAACTGTTTATTTTCTCACCTACATGTTTTAGGGTGTGTTCGTAGTTCGGTTTTGTTTCAAAAATCGTGCTATTTTGTGAGTTTTCGTCGACCTTGTCTTACCGGGTGCTTGAGGCCGACCAATCCTTCCCCTCGGTGTATGATCAGGTTTATTTGTATTTTCTCCCCATTCCCTTCAATTTCAATCTTCCCAGCATCCCACAACCCTCCCAACTGAACACTATTTCTTGTCTTAAATCACCCCCCCAAAACTACCTTTCTCCTTGCAGACTCACAAGTCTCGATCCTTCTTCTTCTTCTTCTTCTTCTTCTTCTTCTTCTTCTTCTTCTTCTTCCTCCTTCTGCCGGCACACCATCTTTATTCCACTGAGCTGACCCTCTCTTGCCATTACCTTCACGATTACTTCCGATCTACAACATTCCATTCCCGAATCTTACCTGTTCTTCAAAAAATAATAATCTTCCTTGTGTTCTTTCGATCTCCACACCTCCTGCAACCAAGTTTCTCTCTATCTAATCTTCCTGGTACTTTTCATCGACCCAGCAGCTTCACACTGCGTTTACCGTTCCAAATTCACCACACACTTCCACGACTTTACTTCAACCTTCCCTTTTCCGAATGTTACATAATCCTTATTTAAAATAAATAATTTCACTTTTGACTATACACCTCCCATAGCCAAGTGCTTCTCCCGTAACCACGTGATCTTTTACACCCCCTGTGTTTCCCGATCCAATTTCACCATTCACCTCACGATTTTTTCGACAACACTTCCATGAACAAATCTGATGAAAACTCTCTCAAACAATAATAATAATAATAATAATAATAATAAAAACAAAAACTATCTCTTATAATGCTTCATCTTCCTCTTTCACACGTGTGGTACTCTTCACTGTATCATAATGCACTACTCCTACTATTTCAACAGACTGTTCTCAATTCGATCTTTCCTTCATACCTTGCTGAAAAAATCCAACTATTACAGCGTTGCTTCTCTCCATTCTCTGGATTCGCCTTTATTGCATCCATCAAGAAACGGGTTTAATCGCATCTCTGACCTAAAACATAAAAAAACCCCAGTTTGCTGTGAATGTTCGCTTTCCATCAACCATTCTTTTTTTTTCCAATTTCAGTGCCAACTCACCCCTCACTCTCAAAGCAACCATCACACACTTCTCCCTCCAAGCCTCCCTCTCAGCTCTCTCAAAAACTCCCCCCTCACCTTTCTCCCTCAACTCTCCACACTCACCCTTCTCCCACCACTCACCGCCCTCACTCACCCTTATCAAAGTTGCCCCACCTCCCATCCACAAAGCTGCCTCCTTCCCCTGCCCTCTCATCTCCATCTTCACTCCACCTCCACAAATCCTCAACTGCCTTCTTCCCCCTCTCTTGTCCCCCCCTCTCCTCCAGCACCAGAGAGCCTTTTCTCCTCCTCATCCAGCCCCCTCCCCTAGCTATTCTGCAATCCCCACATTCTTTCAATAATCCTCCTTACCTCCTCCCCTCGTCCCTTGTCATACCCTCCCCCTCCCCCCACCCCCTGCACACAAAGCCTCCTCCCCTCCCTCTTCATTAAAAGTGTGGACCTCAAATATCCGGGGCCTTCGCTCGAACCTTTCAGATCTTTCCATACAGGTTGCCACTGACAAACCAGACATAATCTGCCAAACAGAAACTTTCCTCCACCAAGACATGTCTGACTCCCAAGTATCTCTCCCTGGTTACTCCCTCCTCCGGTATGACAGACCTGAGCACCGTCCTGGTGGAGGAGTTGCTCTCTTTATCAAAGACTCTATTCCTCACTCTCCATGCACTGCCCTCACTCCCCCACACCCCCAGGAATACCTCTGGCTACGGCTTCCACTCCAATCCCACCTCATGTTTGTATGTGTACTGAACCGTCCACCTAACAGTGATGACTCCATCTACACCTCACTATCTGAAAACATGGTCCAACTTCTATCTTCTCATCCAAACTCTCTCTTCCCATATGTGGCGACTTCAATTGCAATCATACCAGTTGGCTGGGTGTGGGTACCTCTCTCAACTGTCATGGCACTTCAGCAAAACCTTTCTGCGACTCATTTCTGCGACTGACTCAATCAGTCAACTTCCCTACCAGGATCTCAACCAATGGTACTCCATCTCTTCTGGGTCTTATTTTTACGAATTTCCCTGACAATATCTGCTGCTTTTCCTCTGCTCCAATCGGTTCTTCTGACCACATCCTTGTCAAAGTGGACATCTCTCTGGCTATTATCAGAGAACCACCTCACCACCGTCGAGTCTGGCATTTCATACAAGCCGACTGGCAGTATCCAAGCAGCCATCAAACTTATAGACTGGTCTCCGATCGCTACTTTCTCCAACATCAACTCATCCTGGGAATTCTTTCAAAGAAACTTACTCTCCCTCATGCACAGATTTATCCCATCTCGTCTTCACTTGTCCTACCCTTCCTCCCGCCCTTGGTTCACTGAAGCTTGTGGTGAGGCAGTTGTCCTGAAACAACTTGCCTTTGCCTCATGGAAAGCAAACCCAACTGAGGGTAATCTCAGTTCCTTCCATAAAGCTCTGAACAAGTGTGTATCTACCCTCAGGAGAGCCAGAAAACAACATCTTTCTGAGCTCAAGTCTGAACTTTCAAACCAATCTCCCACCTCAAAATCCTGGTGGCGTCTAATCAAATCTGTTTCTGGTGTATGTTCCCCCTCCATCCCTCCCTCACCTCAAATGGCCGCACTGCTGATACCGCACGTGAAAAGGCTGAATGCCTAAACTCGGTGTTTGCATCGAAATATTGTGTCTGAAACCCATCACGTTCTCCACCCACCTTGCCCAGTCGCACCCAACTGTCCCTGGACTCTGTGTCCTTTTCTCCTGACACGGTGGAGAGCTTGCTGTCCAACCTCGACTCCGATTCTGCAACCGGTCCAGACGGCATCAGCCCACGTGTCCTAAAAACCTGCTCCTCTGCTCTTGCTCACCATCTCTCTGTTCTATTCACCCTTTCATTTGCTCAAGGTCATCTGCCATCTACTTGGAAATCAGCAAACATTACAGCCCTGCACAAAAAGGTGTTAAAACAGATCCCTGCAACTACAGACCAATCAGCCTTCTGCCAATCATCAGCAAGGTTATGGAATCCATCATCGCTTCAGACATTAAATCTTTCCTCTTCTCCAATGGCTTGATTTCCGATCATCAATTTGGTTTCAGACCAGGTCACTCTACCCTGGATATGCTGCTTCTGCTCTCCCAACAATGGATGGAGGTCCTCAATGCCAAAGATGAAATCAGAGCCATATCCCACGACATAATGCGTGGTTTTCACACGGTCTGGCACGCTGCACTACTCAACAAACTCTCTTCCCATGGTATCCAAGGCCATCTCCACTCATGGCTAACAGACTTCCTCTCCTGTCGCAGTCAACATGTGGCCCGAAATGGAGTTCTTTCATCCCCTCTTCCTGTCCAGGCTGGAGTTCCTAAAGGTAGCATTCTGGGCCCAGTTCTTTTTCTGATTTTCATCCATGATCTCTCCGACTCTCTGGAAAATCCTCTATTTCTCTTTGCTGATGACTCCACTCTCTGCCGTACCATCTGTCATTCCTCAGACCTGCATGCAGCAGCTTCTTCGCTCACTGCAGATCTGGGTAAAATCACAAACTGGTCCAACACGTGGAACATGTCTTTCAATCCGGACAAATCTCACACTCTCACTATGTCTCTTCGAAAGGACCGTTTAGAAAACCTCCCCCATCCACTTTCTCAACAATCCTCTGCAAGAAGTCCTTTCTTTCAAGCTTCTGGGTCTCACTATCTGCCATGACCTTTCCTGGGAAAGCCACATTTCAAACCTGGCCTCCAAAGCCAGTCGCCAACTGGGAATCCTCCATCGTACAAAGTGCTTCCTTGGCCCACCTGAGCTCCTGACCACTTACAAAGCTTTCGTCTGCAGCCTGATGGAGGACTGCTCTCAACTCTGGGCTGATACTCCTGCCCCCCCCCCCTTTCTCGGCTTCCCGCTGTGGAAACCAAGGCATTTCAGATCATTGGCATCTCCCGCGATGAGGCTGAGTCTTTGGGCCTCACACTCTCTCTCACCGCAGGTTGGTCGTTGTTCTTTCTGTCTTCTACCATCTCCTCTGCAGCATCCCCCCCCCCCCACCCGCTCTCTCTGCAATTTGTCCCCACCATATTTCCACAGGGCACCCAAGGTCCGCCAACAACCCCCTTCTGATAAAACTACCAAAATCACGAATCACTGATCACCTTCACCCTTTCATTCCTCTTTTTCCCCGCCTTTGGAATAAACTCCCTCACTCTATTCAATCCCATTATTCCCTCCAGGCCTTCAAAACAGCTGTTCACCACCACCTCTTATCATCCCCCATCCAAATCCTCGATGTTTTCTACCCCCGATAATCCACCCAACACACCTCCTTCAAATTCCCTGCTTTCCTTCCTGAAAGTCCTTGTAATGTCCATCTTGTATTCCCCATGTTCCCCGCCCCATCCCTCTCCCTTCCACAGATCTCCTTATGTGTCTGTTCCCCACTGTTTTGTCCTTGCCTCTCCTGCCCCTCTTGTCTCATGCCCCCCTTGCTGTGCATTGTGTGTTAGCTCTCATACGAGCCTTGACAAGGTGTACAAAAAACCCACAAAAACGTGGTTTCAGAATGCATTGAAGTCAAACAAACACACAAACACACAAACAGACACACAGACAATCCTCAAATTGTAGTATGATGGCTTGTTATTCTGTAGATCTTTACTTCATGCCTTTGGATAAGAACAAAATTTTAACGTTAGAAATCGATGTTTCTCTTTGAGTGGTAATTGATTAAAATAGTCTTGATTATTATGTTGGAGGCATACTCGACTTTGTCAAGGCTCGTATGGGTTTGCATTGATGTGCAATCTCAATGATAGTTTTTATCAACTGAAACAAGACAAACTTATATGCTAACCGCAGTTGTAAGCAAAGATATATGCCAACTTCAGTTGGAAGCAAAGATGTATGCTAACTGCAATTGGAAGCAGAGGTATATGCCAACAGCAGTGGAAGCAATGTACATGCTAATATCAGTTGGAAGCAAAGGAATATGCTAAATTCAGAAGCAATGGTAAATGTTAACTTCAGTTGGAAGCAAAGGTATATGCTTATCGATGAACATGTCTTTCAAAACTATGAGTATGTCTTTGAAGATGTCTTTCAATCCTGACAAATGTCACACTCTCACGATCTCTCTCTGAAAGATACAAGGCCTTCATCCACAGCTTGATGGAGTACTCCTCTCCCCTATGGGCTATCTCGCTCTCCTGCCTCACATCTTGATGCCGTGGAAACTAAAGTCTTCAAGATTACTGGAATCTCTCGTGATGAAGCTGAATCTATTGGTAAGGTGGCTTATAGGAAATGCCGTTACAGGCTGGACAAAAGCACCAAATTTTCCACAGAATTTCTTTGAGGTACTATGACTAATTTCAGAAGGGTAGCCATCAAAAACTACTTTACCAAGACCACACGAGGAGGCACTCAAATTTGACACGAGAATTTTTCTGAAAAATTATTGTAAGTCACATGTCCTTCAGGTATTACATAATTTTCTGTCTCTATATATGTATAAAATCAATATGTTTCAGATTGAGGTTCTAGAAATAGTGATTTGCAATGAATACATCTAATATTTACATTACAGGAAGGCAACAAAGGTCGAAAAAAAACACTACAAGTAGGTGAAGGATTTATATATGCAGGTGACATGAGTGTTACCAAATTGTCTCTTTGTAATAATTACTTTTGTTGGTGTTTCAGATTGAAGCTGCACAATAATGGACTGGACACTTTGTGTTATTTGTCAAAGCAAACAACTGAGGCCTTAAAGTTCCCCTTGGACAGTACTAATCCAGGAGAAGCATCCGATATCTATAATCGCTTTCTCCAAAATGTGGCTTAATTCAGAGCAATAAATGCCTTACCAGTGAAAATTCACTTTGGGAGTCATGAAAGCAGTGACAGCTTTGTTGAACATTCTGCCAAATGGCATGCAGCCTGCCATATAAAGTTCAACAATACTACTAAACTACGAAGATCTAAAAAGAGGAAGATAACTCAAGATGAGGTTGCAGAAGATAAAGAGGCACATATGCGAAGGATCCAACACCAGGCTATGGATGTTCAAAGATGCATGTTCTGTAAGAAGGTACATAACCTGAATGAGTTCCAGACTATATCAGCTGATAAGAATATACAACAAATGGCCACAGACAAATAGGACACTGGTCTTTTTTGGCAAAAATGGTTGGAAGAGACCTCCCCGCGATTGAGGTGAAGTACTACCTGGAATTTCTTTCCAAGCTCAGAAACCAACATCGATCATTTCAGTGAAATAATGAAAAGTTATCTGATACTGAGGATAAGATGACAACGTCTAGGGCATTGTTGATAAGTTATATTGAAAACTCTGCTGAGAATGGAAGGTCACCTCTTGTTCAGGCTATCTGAGCTACATAGTCTTTAAACTGACTGTCTCAAAGATTTAGGCATTCATATAACTGTGCAACAAGACCAGGTTGAATGAGAAATTATTTGATTATTTTCCTGACATTCAAGAACAGTTTGATGGAGAAATAACATTCATGTACTTAAAGATGGTTTGGGAATTTTATTAAGGGATGCGATGAAAAAAACGTGATTTTGAAAATGCTCAAGTCCTGGCAAATGCTGCCAAAATCATCCGTGATGATATATTTCAGCATGAGGGTTTCAAGTTTGCTGGCCATTTCCAACCAGGATGTCAGCAAGACTCAGTTTCATCCGGCCTTGCGTCACTCATATCGATGATTCTCAATGGGACAAACCTGATAAATCTAGATAAACCGGAATCTCAGGCTTGTCTCACTACATGTCAAACTATTTTATACACAAAGAAGAGAGCAACAGTGTTCTCCTTATTTTCCAGACACCCACAGGAACGTGAGCCACCACTACCAATCTACACAGGTATTACCATCCCTGTAATGACCAGAAGCAAAAGTGTCATTCAGCACTTATACCAGATGAGTCTGTCTATTTCCTATGACAGAGTATTGGAGTTGGAAAAACATCTAGCTTTATCTGGGTGAGCACTTTGAAGATGATGGTATGGTCTGCCCTGCTCATCGACGCAAGGGAATCTTAATTGTAGGTGCTTTGGATTACCTTGACTGCAACCCAGCTCTAAAACTGCTTAATCATCATTTCATGGGACAGAGATCAGCATTTTTCAGTTCCCGAACAAACATTGAGTCTGGAGAATCAAGAAACCTGTGGCAATCCCACTAAGTGGCAAAGGTACACATACTCTTCCTGAAATGTTTGCATGTGTTCCAGCTGTTGCTCTAAAGACTGCAACATAAAGTAGCTTTCAGAGTTGCCTGGCTTTTGCAAAGTATCAGGACAATTCTCGGTCAAAACATGTTTTGCAGATAGCCTGTGTCAAACTGCAATCATGAAGAAGCAGATAGTAGGATAGTGGTCCACATATTCCATGCCTTGGCCCAGGGTGCGAAGAAAATTAACGTCTGCACAGATGACACAGATGTGGTAGTGATTCGGGTTGGCAAGTTCCATGACTTCACTATCAACCATCAACATCCACAAATAGACATGTGGGTGGAATCTTTGTTTCTGTAACACCAACGCCATATGTTCCACTCTTGGAAAGTCCAAGTCTCAAGCCTTGCCATTCTTCCACACACTAACAGGGTGCGACACAACTTCAACATTCTAAGGGAAGGGGAAGAAATCAGCATGGAATGCACGGGAATCATTTGAAGAAGTTACAGAAGCCTTTCTCGATCTGTCTCAACACCCATTTGAATATGTGGATACTGACTCTGAGGTGTTCAGGAAGATTGAGAGACTGATAGTAGCCATCTACATGAAGACAAGTCCTCTCAGTTCTGTAAATGAGGCCAGACTGGAACTCTTCTGTCAAAACAGCCCATCTTTGCAAATAATTACTCTCACTCAAGTAACAGCATTCACAATTATGTATCAAAACATTTTTTATGAGAAATAATCAGTTGTTTGATGTGTGTGTATACATAAGTATATGTATACTGTATATGTATATACTGTATATATATATATATATATATATATATATATATATATATATATATATATATATATATATATATATATATTTTTTACATTCAGTTCTGGAAAAAAATGAGACCACTCCAAAAAAAATGCAATTCAGCATCTCTGCATGTAAGGCAGCCATTCCATTCCAGTCTGTTGAATTCCAACACAGGCACACCCCATTCTACTTTGTGAGGTACTGATGAGGTGATCACCTGAACCGAATCTTATTTAACAAGGAAAAGTATAAAAACCACTGCTGTGATCATCACTATCCTCTTGCAATAGGACCAGCTGGATGGCAAAAACAGTGCTAGTAGTACCTCAAAAGGAATTGGAATCAAAAAAATAACTATTGACCATGCCAAAAGAGTTGAAAATAAAAGTTTTGAGTGAAGAAAAGAAGGGTTCAATCCTGGCTTTACTGGCAGAGGGATACAGTGGGCGTCACGTTGCTTCCATCCTTAAAATTTCAAAGACGGCAGTTAATAAGAACAAGATCAAGCAGCAGACATTGGGGACAACAAAGCTACAGACTGGCAGAGGGTGAAAACGACTTGCCACTGACAGGGATGACCGCCAACTCATTCGAATGTCACTCAACAACCGTAGGATGACATAAAGTGACCTACAAAAAGAATGGCAAACGGCAGCTGGGATGAAGTGCACAGCGAGGACGGTTCGAAACAGGCTCCTTGGGGCAGGGCTGAAGTTGTGCAAAGCTAGAAAAAAGCCCTTCATCAATGAGAAGCAAAGAAGAGCCAGGCTGAGGTTTGCAAATTACCATGAGGATTGGACCGTAGAGGACTGGAGTAAGGTCATCTTCTCTGATGAGTCCAATTCTCGGCATTGCCCAACACCTGGTCGTCTAATGGTTAGACAGAGACCTGGAGAGGCCTACAAGCCACAGTGTCTCGCAACCACTGTGAAATTTGGTGGAGGATCGGTGATGATCTGGGGGTGCTTCAGCAAGGCTGGAATCGGGCAGATTTGTCTTTGTAAAGGACTCATGAATCAAGCCACGTACAAGGTTGTCCCAGAAGAACACTTGCTTCCTTCTGCTCTGACAATGTTCCCCAACTCTGAGGATTGGTTTTTCCAGCAGGACAATGCTCCATGCCACACAGCCAGGTCAATCAAGGTGTGGATGGAGGACCATCAGATCAAGACCCTGTCATGGCCAGCCCAATCTCCAGACCTGAACCCCATTGAAAACCTCTGAAATGTGATCAAGAGGAAGATGGATGGTCACAAGCCATCAAACAAAGCCGAGCTGCTTGAATTTTTGTTGCAGGAGTGGCATAAAGTCACCCAACAGCAATGTGAATGACTGGTGGAGAGCATGCCAAGACGCATGAAAGCTGTGATTGAAAATCAGGGTTATTCCACAAAATAGTGATTTCTGAACTCTTCCTAAGTTAAAACATTAGTATTGTGTTGTTTAAAAATGAATATGAACTTGTTTTGTTTGTATTATTTGAGGTCTGAAAACACTGAATCTTTGTTGTTATTTTGACCAGTTGTCATTTTCTGCAAATAAATGCTCTAAATGACAATATTTTTTATTCGGAATTTGGGAGAAATGTTGTCAGTTGTTTCTAGAATAAAACAAAAATGTTCATTTTACTCAAACACATACCTATAAATAGTAAAACCAGAAAAACTGAAAATTTTGCAGTGGTCTCTTAATTTTTTCGAGAGCTGGTATATATATCTATGGATATATATATATATATATATATATATATATATATATATATATATATATATATATATATATATATATATATATATATATATATATATATATATATATATATATATATATATATATATATATATATATATATATATATATATATATATATATATATATATATATATATATAATATATATAAATACACATATATACATACATATATATATATATATATATATATATATATATATGTATGTATATATGTATATTTATATATATTATATATACATTTACATATATATATATATATATATATATATATATATATATATATATATATATATATTTATATATATATATATACATCGCGTGATTTGGTATGACAACGTTCGCAATGATGCCACAGCGAATTAACAATCTTTATGTGATGCAGATGCAGCTCAACACCAGCAAGCACGTGCTGCTATGTCTCCATCTCACCTACAATCTCTGCGTGATGCTAATGCAGCACATCAGCAAGCTCGTACTGCTATATCTCCCTCTCGCCAGCAATGTCTATGTGATGCTGATGCATCTCAACACTGGCATGCACATGCTGCTATGTCTCCATCTCGCCAGCAATCTGTGTGTGATGCCAATGCAGCTCAACATCGGCCAGCATGTGATGCTACGTCCCCATCTCACCAGCAATCCGTGCATGATGCCGATGCAGCTCAACACCAGCTTCATGAAAATTGGCATCAATATGTTGCACCTGAGGCAATCAGGAATCTTTTGCACTGACAATGCCCCTCTGTTGAATCTTTTTGTCTGGTACGGCAATACAATCTGGATAAAACCACTTTTTCTGATCTTGCCGTATATGAACATACTAATGGTCTTATGGACCAATCATGTAGTCATTGCAACGCAATGATGTAGAAAAAGGAGCGATCGCGTTTGCGATGACTATCAATAAAAGCCATGGTCAGAGCCTGTGGTGGTGTCGAGTCCTCCTTCCCACCAGTGTTTTTACACATCAACAGCTGTACGTTGCAGCAAGTAGAGTAGGAGATGCACTCGATATGCGCATCTTTGCTAACCAGAATGAATTCCGGATAAGGAGAAGGACTGAACATGTTGCAGGCCTATGAACACGCAATGTTATTTATCGTGAGATTGTATAAACTCAGGAGCAGATCCACAGTGACATTTGGAGGGTCAATGACTCCCAAGAAAATGTTGTATTTTTAAACTTAAAATGGACTAATTCGGCTCAGTAAGTAAACAAAACCTTTTATAATTAATGACAACAAACAAAAGCTAAATGTAAAAACTGAATTACCAGGAGCCCCCATTCTCCCTTCCCTTACCTGGATCCACCACTGAAATAAAACGTTTTAAAAAAAAAACTTATCATCACTGTTGTTTGTTGTTACAAAGCATAAATTAGGCCAATGTCAACAAAGCCGATGCCCCCAAAATGCTAATTCACAACGTTTGTTTCAGTGCGATGTATAAAACATGCTTCCTTCCTCATTTTCACTTTCATTCACCATTATTGACACTTTTATTTTGCAATTTATCATATATTTTCACTTCAACGTCTGATCTCTCGGAACATAAAGCAAATTAATTATATTATATTTGGGCAATAAGCGTGCGGATGACTAAAATTAGCACAGACTTGTTAGCAGTAAACATAAACTTCAGGGAGCATGCGAGGCAGCACATCGTTGCCCATACACCGCCCAAATAAATGGAGAGTTTTCCGCGGAACTCCGGTCCGTGGTTCCCTGCTGGTGTTCGTGAAATTACAGTTACTTATTACATGTCTACATCACAGTAAGAACTTGTTGTGCTGTATCCAGATTACCTTCAATAATTTCAGAATGTGGACATTATCAACTTTTGCCATGTTTTCCAACAAAATTTGATTTTTTTTTCATGACTCATGAAAAATGGATGTTTATTTGGTACTCGAACATGGACAGTATCCAGAAAATGATACTGCTCTTAATTATATATGATTTCCTGTGAATACATGATTACTTCATACATATTATGAATTCCACAGTTATTCCTAAAAATCCCAAATTTAGCCAAAATAATTGAAATATTAAAGAGCAAATATAAATAAAACTGTCAAAAACATTAAGACGACAAGAGATATTGTCCACCATTGTCCCCCCGATTTGCAGCCATCACATGTGTGAAGCATTATACACTGTCTTTTATATTTAAAGTAAATAAATGTCCAGGTGACATCTATATCAGTTTAATTTTTTGCATTGTTAACTGTTTGGTGTTGATTTTCTTTCCAATAACTGTTATAAAAGACTGACTGAGGACATATGTCATATGTGTGGGTAATATCCTTTGTTTAATTTAACTATCACCTCCTGAGGTCTCATTGTCCTATTTCTGGATGACTACCCTTCTGAAATGAATCATTATGACGTAAGGAACATTGATGGAAAATTTGGCACTTTTGCCCACCCAGCAACAGTATTTCCAAAAATTTCATTAAGCCACCTGACTATACAAGTCTATCACTTTCCCATCGCAGACAGGTTGGTGGTCTCTCTGTCTTTTACCGCCTCTTTTCTGGTCTTGCACCTTCTGCTCTTTCCATACTTTGCCTCCCTCCCTCCTCCCCCTCCCCCCCCCAAGGTTTCTGCAGGGCTCACACAGTCCACCATAAACCACCTTCTGATGAAACTACCTAAATCCAGGATCAACTGCTCACCTCCACTCATTTGTTTTGTTTTTTTCCCCCACCTGTGGAAGCGACGTCCACATTCTCTTCACTCACATTCTTCCCTTCAGATGTTCAAGACAGCTGTTCACCACCATCTCAGATTGTCCGCAATCCAAAACCATGATCTTTTCTACCTTCATTAACCCCCAACCCCAATTGCTCCTCATTCCAATTTTCCCTCCTGTGAGTTTCCTTCTGTGTCCATCTTGTCCACACCATGTATCCTCTCCTGCCCCTCATTCCTCTGCACACTCAATGTTTGTCCAAGTCTGCCTCTATCTTGGCCTTCAACTCTGCTGTTCATGTTTCCCCCCTCTCTCAACTGTTCCTTTTGTCCTGTTGCAACTTGATCTGTCCAGTGTACAAATACCTGCTCTTCCACGAGCTGCAACTATGCATCAAAAAAAAAAAACTCGGTTGGAAGCAAAATTACATGTTAAATGCAGTGGGTGGTAAAGCTATAAGGAGTAATGGTTATAATGTCCATTCTGAGTCTGGGAGGTCGGTGATTCAAACCCCGGCCAAGTCATACCAAAGACTTCAAGAATGGTATGTGTTGCTTCCTTGCTTGCTACTCAGCATTCTAAAAGGAATAGAGAATGGACGAACAACCATAAGTTGGTAATAGTGCGGGCTTTGATGTGCCTAATTGCCTCCTCTGCATTGAAGTTACTTGTAAGGGAACTCATTATTATATGCTGACCTCATTTGGAAGCAAACGCATGTGCTAAGCATAGTAGGGAGGAAAGAAAAGGTTACAATTAAAAGTTTTATGAATGTAAAGGTTAACGGCATCTGCAGGATGTATTGAGGCATTTGCATCTGCCAATCACTAATCTTTGGTGCTTTTATTACACGTCATTTATCACACCAAATGCACCATTACTTCCTCCGTATTTGACAGATTTTGTGTTTCGCGGACAAATGGCAAACAAGAAAAGCTCAGGGTTTGATGTGAAATGAGAAATGAGTGTTTAATGTGTAATGTGGTGGAACGTGCAGAAAAAAAAAATCGATATTTGAACGAGATGTAAAACTGTAATAGCCAATCACCTTGATAAGTAGCGTTTACAAAGATGAATTACCAAAGGAGGTTTAATAAAGCATATAAATGTTTATAAATATGACGTTTAAAATATCATTATTAATGGATTGTATCAGAGATGAGATGGTTGAGTTTGTGGAGTGGTTAGCAAGGTTAGGTTGGTGGGGTGTTTGGTTGCGTAGGTCAGGTGGTCTGAGGGATCCCACATGGATTGCACTTACAAGGTTCTTCATGAACTTCCACAGACCATGGTGGAATGATAATGGCAAAATAAAAACATCGGATAAATTGAAGGTGCTGGGCATCCTCTGTCGATCTAAGACCTCCTGGGAAAATCAAAGTGATTCACAGTGTACAAAGCCTTGTCGGTAACTCAATGGAGTATTTTTCTCCAGTATGGATTGGTGCCCAGCATTAATCTTGGATTCATCTGTGGAATCTAAAGCTCTCAAAATTATTGGAATTTCCCATGATGTGGCCGAAGCACAACGTATGTTGCTTTCATATAGCGAGCAGGTAGGTGGTCTCTGTTTTTTTTTTTTTACCGCCTCTTCTCCAATATTGCATCCGATGACCTCTCACTCCACCGAGTCTCCTTCTCAACTGCAGCAGGATGCACACGTTCTCCAAGCAACCCAAACTTCCAAAATCCAGGTTGACTGCACACCTCAACTCTTTTAGTCCTCACTTCTCCCATCTATGAAATTACCTTCCAGAGGCCGTTCTGTCTCACTCTTCCATCCAGGGCTTCAAGCCAGCGAAACAACATCTGTCATGTCATCCCCAATAATTCTGACCCATGATCTTCATTACCCACATGAACCCTCCCTAACCCAATCATCTTACTTGCTACTCTCAGCATTTCCTCCCCTCCTCCCTTTCTTCTTATCCTGTTACCCACTGTCAGATATACAGCACTTTGCTCTTCCATGAGCCTCGTTCCTGCAAAGAAAACAAAGAAAAAAAGGAAATATCTGTGTGAGCACAGATATTATATCCACAAAAGTATTGCAACAGAACAACCAAACTTGAATGAATCTTGCCAACCTTCACCTGTGTATTTTACCACAACGCACAACCGTGTGTGCCATCGAAAAAGGCTTGGCAGGATTCTATTTTTATCAGTAAATGTTGATAAATATCAATTTCAAATCACACTTACCTTCACAGATCGATCCCTGTGTCGTAAGAGGCGACCAGGGTTGCGTCAGGAAGGGCATCCGGCGTAAAACATGTGCCAAATCACTATGCGGATCATACGGATGATCCGCTGTGGCGACCCCTCACGGGAGCAGCCGAAAGAAGAAGAAGAAGAAGAAGACTTACCTTCACAGATCGACGATAAAGAAATTCCACAGGTAATAGATTAAATTTATCCAAAGGGGACATGAAATAATTTCCATGGATGGTAAAAACTGCACTGTAACAATACTAGAGGTGTGTTAAGTTACCAAGCAGCAAGCGAGCGCTTGCCAAGCAGCTTTTTTTAATCAACGGTTTCCAATGGAGTACTTGCTTGAGTCCTTAAGCCACTTGGTGAGCACTCTACACGAAGCTGAACACACCCCACATCATGAAGCATGCAGTGAAACATACCAGCACACATGGATTCTTCAAGAAATAGCGAAATAAACATAAGAAAACCGATATCTCAGTTGTGCATATTGTTTGAATACCTGCCAGGAATTCACAGGACATAGACTGTTGATATTTAGCGAAGACAGGAAGGGAAGTAATTAAAGTATAAAAAGGAATTGTTTGCTTCGGCATATGTTCCACAGCGGTCTGTGGCACCATGAGTACTTCACATAAAACAATTTGCATTGGTGGCACAACTTTAAATCACCTCCACATAATATCTGCTCACAAAGCTCCACTCATACACACTGTTCCCAAAGAGTCCCATATATATATATATATATATATATATATATATATATATATATATATATATATATATATATATATATATATATATATATATATATATATATATATATATATCTCTCTCTCTCTCTCTCTCTCTCTCTCTCTCTCTCTCTCTCTCTCTCTCTCTCTCTCTCTCTCTCTCTCTCTCTCTCTCTCTCTCAGCCTGTGGCTGCTGGTTGCATCATTGGTTGGGACGCGGCTATGCCGCTGATGTAGTGTCCCCCTTACCAGTACACTGGTGCTCGTTTTGCCGACCTCGGAAAAATGACAGGCTGAGTCAACCTCCTGGTGTATATTAATTCAGCGGCCGACGGGGCTTGAACTCAGGACCCTAGGATCCCAAGCCACCACCCGAACCAATAAGTCAACACCAGGTTTAGAGTCGCAGCTAAGAGTATATGATGCAAATCCCATCAATACAAACAAACCCCAGTGAATGGAAACAATGGATCCAGATGAGCCTTGCCTTCTTGAGACGAGCGTTCTGCAGGATGAATTGGCGAACGGTGTAGTTGAAGGTGATGCGAGTGGATTTCAAAGTAACCAAGATGCCCCCGCACTCTTCGCTGGCTTCCAATGGCCAATATTGATCAGCCTTTTTCTGTGGGAAGAATGCAGGGTTGACAAAGGCCAGAGGTTACATTGAGGACCAAAGAACAAGCAATGTAATTGGCAAACAAATGGCAGGCAAGCGAGATAGAAATACAGGCAGAGATACATATGGGAAATTGAGCGACGGCCAGAGAGGTTACTAAGACACTGCGTAAACCTTTGGCAGATTGAGAGCATGCCAACAGAGCAGAAACACGATGGAAGAAGCTGTCTATTAGGCAGGAAGAGAAGTCAGAAGAGTGTAAATCACACACAAGCCACAAATAATGACTTGGCGATGGGATGTCTCTTGGGATGTTTGGTTTATTTGGTATCGGAATGGAGATGGAAACAGTGGGTGGGTTAACCAACGGCAAAGCAGCCGTTTTCAAGCTGGTGCAAATATTAATAAGAACACAATTCCCTCACAGAGCCCGAAGCTCAACATTTTAATTGAAAAAGTTATTTTTTTTACTTCTTTCCAACCCATCTGAGACTCCATGAACACATACTGGAACATAGAGTGCATTCCAGCCTCGATGCTGACTTCTCTGTGTTACGAACATTATTCGTCAGTCAATTCAAGCCAAATCCGATTTCCCAACAAATCAAACGCACTACAAAGAGGCTTTTTACTTTCAAAATAAATATATTATTCTTCACCCTTGCATTTTAACTTCGTGTCACTTGAGTTTAAGGAGGTTTCTTTAATAAAAAGTTTCAGCACATGAAGACCCGATGCTGTAGCTAATCAGCTGATGACTTTTTTTCATGACTAACACGTCTTAAGTGGCCAACAGACTGGAAATTGAACATTGTTAAAAAAGTGTTTTTTGACCATGGAGCATCCTGAAATAGGACTATCTTAAACATGGTACTGTATTTGTATACATAATCTGCGAAGGAAAATGGCCAGGAATAAACAGAACTGTTGAACAAATATGTGTAGCTGTTGAGCTCAACCACGTAAACCTCCTCTATCAGGTTGGAGCAGAGAAGATCTTTACAGAATGAGAGACATCTGCTGAGATTGCAAGGCAGACGGTGGTGATACGAGTTTCCTTGCAAGGAACTTTGGAGCAGGAGGAGGCCATTCGGCCAATTAAAGTTTGCGGTATTATTACCAACTTGTGGTTGTTTGGTCCATGATCTATCCTTTTACATTGATCAATGAAGCAGCCGTACCATTTTTAAAGTGTTTGGTATGACCCGGCCAGGGTTTGATCTCTCAGACTCAAAGCAGACGCTCTAACCCATTAGAGATATGCATCTTCTGCAGTAGCACAACACTTCTTTTCTATCAAGACATATATATATATATATATATATATATATATATATATATATATATATATATATATATATATATATATATATATAGTGACTCATTAATTTTTCTTAACTCAGTAATTCATAAATTTGTATCTTTTGTGTGAATATTTGTAATAAAGCAAACAAATGAACTCCAGTAGCCAATCGGTTGCATCCTTTCAGAGAGCGAATCAATGGACGAGATGCTAAAAAAGGCAAAGGACTCATGGTAGTTCGTCATCGTGACATGTCAGAAGCTCACGCACTTTTTCTTACAAGTTTTCCTCATCCTTGTTCACGAGTCATTCAACACGTCAATATTTAAAAGTGATTTTTGTTCGACATCACCAAGGTTATTGAGCAAAGGGGATTTTGTTTGTTTGGCGAAACAACCATGATGACAATGAATGAGTCTCCTCTGCTTGCCCTCTTCGACGCCATTTTGAAACTGCAGCGGCTAAACACCAAAAAATCCTTCCTTCTTCACCAACCGCTGGAGAGACTACGACGGGTAATCATCAGCCAGACTTCATTGGCAACATGTCATTTCATTTTAAATGTGAGTGAGATTTATTTTGTGTTTATTTAAGCATCATCATCATAACCTGCAAACTGAATGGAATAATCACCACATTATATGTGTGTGTGTGTGTGTGTGTGTGTGTGTGTGTGTGTGTGTGTGTGTGTGTGTGTGTGTGTGTGTGTGTGTGTGTGTGTGTGTGTGTGTGTGTGTGTGTGTGTGTGTGTACACAAATATATTTAATTCTTAGATACTTTTTTCATAAACTTGAATACAATTTTTTATATACTTAAATATAATATTATGTATATATATATCTGTGTATACTGTATCTATATTGTTGCGAATTCGTGCCCGCCGGCGTGCGGACGGCCACGTAACTCAAATCGCGGCACGTCGCCCACCGGACGGACAATTCAGTCGTGACCCTCTCGGACCAACGCCGGGAGCTAGTCACGGGTGGGCCTTTTCACCTCACCACGATCGTGCCAATCGGCCACCCGCGTCGGATAGGGTTGTTCGCCAAACTTGACCTACCTAAGTACTCACGCGGATGGTAAACCGGGCGATCGTACCTCGCCGCAGGTCGACTCTGAACACGAGCCGCTTGGGCGGCCCGTTCCGTACTATCGGGATAACCGAGCGGTGTTATCGTCGACCTCGACGGTTCAGATTATTTACCGGGCGTTTTGCACCAACTACGAAACCTTTACGTGAAGCAGGATGGAGATTCAATTAGAGAAAAGACGAAGCGAAACGGGAAAACAGTTCACACAATGCACATTTATTTCCCGGCACAAGGAAAGCACGTATATACAGCCATACAGTCAAAATGCACATAAAGCAACCAAAACAATAAAAGCAACAACGACGCAGAGTTAATACCGACTACGCTCACACACGGCAACACTTATACAGCTTTACTTCGCAGACGGCGCCAACACACATTTACACAAAAGCAAAGGAAAGAAGCCACCCTCATAGACAAGGAGGCAGACAGGCCCGTAGGCCAAATGTGCGTGGGACCTAGAGGAGCGGCCAGGTCCGCGAGACCGGGGGGGGTGTCCTACCCACGTCCTCGTGACGCGCTGGCGGGCGAGCCGCAAATGTGAACGCGCGGCTGTGCCTCGACTCCGTGCTCCTTGGCGGGTTTCGTTGGCACGACGTTTGGAGTGGGGTGGGAACGGGGCCCCCTTTTGCACTATCTCAGCGCGGGGGGAAAGGGGGAATTGCTGATGCCCTGGGGGAGGAGAATGGCTGGCTGGCTTGGGTCCCGTGACGAGACGAGCGATTCCCCACACCGTAACCTCGTCGCCAAAGGCTCTCAAAATTCCTTAAGAGGCCCCTCAAAATTCGTTTTCATGATTATGGTAGTTATCTAGATTAATATTTCGGCACGCCCCTTTTTTTGTTCCACCATCAGATTTTTGTTTAAGCATGAAATGAAACAAGCTTTGACATATATAGTAACAATATTATTGTCTTCCTTAAGAGGCCCCTCAAAATTCGTTTTGATGATTATGGTAGTTAAACAGTTCATGGTCTCCATTTGCAAAATGGGAGGAATTATTGCACAAAATAGAAATAAAAATGTTTCCCATTTTTTAGAGGACCACTAAGATGAGTTCGGCTCATAGAATCACGCTCCATTTGGGAAGAAAACAGTTGAGTTCATACCTGACTAATTTGCACTTTCCATGTGCCGTAGTTTCTTCACAAAACCATGACTTTCTGACCAGATAAAATCTACAAGATATGAATATGTAGACGAAACTGATCCGGCCTTTTGGATCACTTTAAAGTAGGGTGCCCTGTAATTTTAATGCGCTCTATGGATCCTCCGGAACTCACGAATGGCACACGTTGTGTAGTCACGAAACTACATGGTAATGTAATCGAAGTGGAAAACTTGAATGATAATCAATGGATAAAAATGATATTATATATTGTTTAAAATACATTTATGCCATCTGTCTTTTACCATATGTTGCCAGTGATGCCCGTCGAAGACGAGCACCTTTACTAGTATATATATATATATATAAAGCACTTTCGAACCCCTGACTCACTGACTGATATTAAAGATGGGTACCTTCTGGGTGATGTAAAAAGCTGAAATTTTGCGTGCCGATGGACATCGAAGCCAGTTCACCAGAAATAACAATCATGGAATCATCGGACAGCATCCATAAATGAAATAATAAATAAAATAAAAAAATTAAAATGAAAAAAATGCAGGTGAGTGACCCGAGACAAAGGGGTAGCGGGGTAATTTTGTGTGCCAATGGACATTGAAGCCGATACACCAGGAAAAATCACAGAACCGTTGGAAAGCATCCATAAATGAAAATAGTGTTACGGCTGTGGAAATTCGCATTACACCATGAAGGGCCCGTAGGTGAGATATCTCTAAGTACATGTGTAGTTAGCCCAAACCCGTTGTATAGAGGGAATTTATGTGATTCATCCGGGCTGCGACGCTTTGAGATAGCCGTTTTTCTGTTCTATCTTTATTTTGAACCAACCACATCTCAAACGCAATCACACAACAACCACCACGCCAGCCATCGTCACCAACTGCAACCACGCTCCAACCCTCGGACAACAACAACGCCAACAGCCACGACCTTTAACTTCACAACTCGCTCCCACATCATCGCATCACCGCCATTCCCAAACGGCACCATAACCATCAAACCACCACCGAAAACCCTCCACCACCTTCGCCTCTCTCCTTTTACGGCCATTCCCGCACCACCTGTGAACACTGAGCGCCGGGCTGTCTCGGGCCTGTTCGGCGATTGGTGCCGAACGCACCGAGCTGCGAGCGAAAATAGCGGCCTTTCCGAGGGAGAATTCGGATCAAGAACGCTGCACACCCACTTCTGATCCTTCCAATTAGCGAGCGTGGGGCGGCTTGGCCCCGCCTCCAGGCGCGTCTGTGTGAAATCGATATATGCAAATTCTAGGATCAGGGGAGGTCCACGCCCACTTTTCCTCCATCCAATTGGCGAGCGTGGCTCCGCCCCAGAGGTCATCCTGATCCGGATATTTGCGTATTGTTTTCTCCTGCCGGCCTATAAAACGGCGAGCGCAAGGCGAATCAGGGGAGAGTGAGTCGAGTCATCGGTCTGGCAGAGAGTCGAGTCGGGTGGAGGGTCAGTCGAGTCGGGTGGAGAGTTGAGTCAAGTCGGGTGAAGAGTGAGTCGAGTCGGGTGGAGAGTTGAGTGGAGTCGGGTGGCGAAGTCATCGGAGTGGCAAAGAGTTGGGTTCTGGAGTCGACTGAGAAGAGTTGCAGGAAGAGGCAAAGGAGCTTGGGTCCGAGGCGAGCAGGATGGCGGTCGGCGACGAGGTCGCGGTGTGGGATCACTCGTCGCGGGACCCAAGCCAGCCAGCCATTCTCCTCCCCCAGGGCATCAACAATCCCCCCTTTCCCCCGCGCTGAGATAGTGCAAAAAGGGGGCCCCGTTCCCACCCCACTCCAAACAGCGTGCCAACGAAACCCACCAAGGAGCACGGAGTCAGGACACAGCCGCATGGCCACATTTGCGGCTCGCCCGCCAATGCGTCACGAGGACGCGGGTATGACCCCCCCCCCGGTCTCGCGGACCTGGCCGCTCCTCCAGGCCACGCGCACAATTGGCCTACAGGCCTGTCTGCCCCCTTTTCTATGAGGGTGGATTCTTTCCTTTGCTTTTAAGTAAATGTGTGTTGGCGCCGTCTGCGAAGAAGAACTGTATAAGTGTTGCCGTGTGTGCGCGTAGTCGGTAGTCACTCTGCGTCGTTGTTGCTTTTGTTTTGGTTGCTTCATTGATATGTGCATTTTGACTGTTTGGCTGTATATATGTGCTTTCTGTGTGCCGGGAAATAAATGTGCTTTGTGTGAACTGTTTTCCCATTTCGCTTCATCTTTTCTTTATTGACCCTCCATCCTGCTTCATGTGAAGGGTTCGTAGTGGGCTTAATACACACAGTAATTAATCGGAACCGTCAAGGCCGAAGATAACATCGCTCGGTTATCACTGTAGCACGGAATGGACCGCTTAAGCGGTTCGTGTCCGGAGTCGACCTGCGGCAAGGTACGATCGCCCGGTTTACCATCCGCGTGGGTACTTAGGTAGGTCGAGTTTGGCGAACAACCCTATCCTACGCGGGTGGCCGATTGGCACGATTGTGGTGAGGTCGAAAGGCCCACCCGTGACTGGCTCCGGGCGATAGTTCTCGGAGGGTCACGACTGAATTGTCCGTCCGGTGGGTGACGCGGTCACGATTCGAGTGACGCGTCCGTCCGCACACCGGCGGGCATGAATTCGCAACAATATATATATATATATATATATATATATATATATATATATATATATATATATATATATATATATGTATATATATATATATATATATATGTATATATATATATTAGATGGCAGACCCTCACCACTACTTTTTTTATACCTTGTCGAGGCTCGTGTGAGAGCTAACACACAAAGCACAGCAAAGGGGGGGGGGAGCATGAGACAAGAGTGGAGGGAGTGGGAAGGACAAAACAGTGGGGAACAGAGACATCAGGAGATCTGTGGAAGGGAGAGGGATGGGGTGGGGAACATGGGGAATAGAAGATGGACATTACAGGGACTTTCAGGAAGGAAAGCAGGGAATTTGAAGGAGGTGGGCTTGGGCGGATTATCAGGGGTAGAAAAGATCGAGGATTTGGATGGGGGATGATAAGAGGTGGTGGTGAACAGCTGTTTTGAAGGCTTGGAGGGAAGAATGGGAATGAATAGAGTGAGGGAGTTTATTCCAAAGGTGGGGAAAAAGAGGAATGAAAGAGTGAAGGTGAGCAGTGATTCACGATTTTGGTAGTTTTACCAGAAGGGGGTTGTTGGCGGACCATGAGCGCCCTGTGGAGATGTGGTGGGGACAAATCGCAGAGAAAGCAGGGGGGCGAGGCTGGCGAGGAGACGGTAGAAGACAGAAAGACCACCGACCAACCTGCGGTGATTGAGTGAGAGGCACAAAGATAAAGCCTCATTGCGGGAGATGCCAATGATCCAAAATGCCTTGGTTTCTACAGCGTGAAGCTGAGAAAGGTGGGAGGCAGGAGCACCAGCCCAGAAGGGAGAGCAGTACTCCATCAGACTACGGACAAAAGCTTTGTAAGTGGTCAGGAGCTCAGGTGGGCCGAGGAAGGACTTTGCACGACGGAGGATTTCCAGTCGGCGACTGGCTTTGAAGGCGAGGTTTGAAATGTGGCTTTCCCAGGAAAGGTCATGGCAGATAGTGAGACCCAGAAGCTTGAAAGAAAGGACTTCTTCCAGAGGATTGTTGATAAAGTGGATGGGGGGGTTTTCTAAATGGTCCTTTCAAAGAGACATAGTGAGAGTGTGAGATTTGTCCGGATTGAAAGACATGTTCCATGTGTTGGACCAGTTTGTGATTTTATCCAGATCTGCAGTGAGCGAAGAAGCTGTTGCTTGCCGGTCTAAGGCATGACCGATGGTACGGCAGAGGGTGGAGTCATCAGCAAAGAGATATAGAGGATTATCCAGAGAGTCGGAGAGATCATTGATGAAAACCAGAAAAAGAACAGGGCCCAGAACGCTACCTTGAGGAACTCCAGCCTGGACAGGAAGAGGGGATGAAAGAACTCCATTTAGGGCCACACGTTGACTGCGACAGGAGAGGAAGTCTGCGAGCCATGAGTGGGGATGGCCTTGGATACCATAGGAAGAGAGTTTGGTGAGCAGGGCAGGGTGCCAGATTGTGTCAAAAGCACGTGATATGTCCAGGGATATGGCCGGGATTTCCTGTCTGGCATTGAGGACCTCCATCCATTGTTGGGAGAACAGAAGCAACATATCCAGGGTAGAGTGACATTGTCTGAAACCAAATTGATGATCGGAAATCAGGCCATTGGAGAAGAGGAAGGATTTCATGTCTGAAGCGATAATGGATTCCATAACTTTGATGATGATTGGGAGAAGGCTGATTGGTCTGTAGTTGCAGGGATCTGTTTTTGCACCTTCTTTGTGCAGGGCAGTGATGTTTCCTGATTTCCAAACAGATGGCAGATGAACTTGAGCACATGAGAGGGTGAATAGAACAGACAGAGGGTGAGCAAGAGCAGAAGAGCAGGCTTTGAGGACACGTGGGCTGATGCCGTCTGGACCGGTTGCAGAATCTGAGTCGAGGTTTGACAGCAAGCTCTCCACCTTGTCAGGAGATTACTTTTGTAATTACTTGTACCTTGTAATTACTTTTGTGTGGTGTATTCTGTGTGGCATTTGTGTGCTGGTGTGTTATGTAATTAATAAGAGACATAATTAGAACTGCCACTTTATAACTGCTGGCAGTGATGACCGGTTAGCAAGACGTCTCGCTTCGTTTCAACCCCACTTTACTGGACACCTGACCCTGACCCATGACGCTTTTTTTATTATTATTATTATTATTATTATTATTATTATTATTATTATTATTCACTATTCAATTGAATTTAGAATGGGATTAAAATAAATTCAATTCAAATCAAATGGAAGACCAAATAGGTACAGTCCTGCATTGGAGTAATCAGAGATCAACCGAAACAAGCAAAAATATCCCCATCAGAGATGGGGAATCCCCCGCCATTGAAACATTTTTTTCAAGATGGCCGCCCCAGTCGGCCATCTTGGATCCGGCCATGCCCAAAATCAATAGGGTTCTTCCTTTTCAGGTGGTACATGTGTGACCCAAATTTCAAATCGATATGGCGAACAGTTTATGAGTTATCGCACTCACAGCTATAAATGTTGACGCCCAGCCAGCTGGACGGACGGACGGACGGACGACCCGGGTGACAATAATATCCCCCTTCCGCCACGCGGCGAGGGATAAAAAGCAAAAATGAAGTCATCAGGAGGAACCTGGATAGGATTCGCATTTCAGCTGCTACTCCTCTACCTTCAAACCAATCCAGGCACAGCCAATTGAGCCTCATTTAAAATAAAATAAAAAACCCAATCAAAAAAATTCAATATTTCTGGCTGCCAGACCATGCATCCAATCAAGTTGAAATTCAAAATATGTATTCCCCATCACTACTAGATCATAAACATGAAGTTTCACATCGATTCAAAGAACATTCGGTGAAGCGGTTCCAAAGAAAACATTATTTAACATTTTCTTCAATCCAATATGGCTGCCAAACCATGTGACCTATCAATTATTCCACAACAAGCTTGTACACCCATGGCTTGGGAAACATTTATATGAAGTTTCCCTTCGATATGTCTGGCCGTTCTGGAGAAGAAGATGTTTTTATGGGTTTTAGGGTAAATCTAATTTGACTGTCAAACCATGTGACCTATGACATCATTTGTGTGAACCTTTTGTCCCTCATGAATCGGCAGTCATATGTGTAAACTTTTGCCTCAACTTGTTCAGCCACTTCAGGGAACATGTTTGAAGGTTATTATTATTATTTTTAAACAATATGGCTGCTGAATCACGTGACCGATGACCTCATCATATTTTTTTCTGTGGACCATTTTATCCCGAGATGACCCTCAAAAATTTTCATACTGATCAGATGTAGTGTTCTACATATGCAAATATAGATGTCATAACAAAGGCACCTATGATGTCATAAAAAAATCACATTCCACATGGAGAGTACTTGCCATTGGCCAAGTTTCAATTTTTTGGAGCTTGGAGTTCCAAAGTTTTTCCATTTTTCCAACATGGCTGCAACTCCATGTGACCTATGACATCATAATTATCATTACAACTTTCTATGCGAGTCGTCGCCCCGAAGGTAAAAACTTCGTCTCAGTCCGACAAGCGGTTGCAAAGAAAAACACAAAAGTTCTGTGTGGACAGAGAGACAAACAAACAGACAGACAGACAGACAAACGGACCCAAATGCAATACCTTCTCCGTCGGCAAGGGTAATAAATGAAAAAAAAATCAAATGCAGGTGAGCGACCCAAGCCAATGGGGAAACATGGGTTTGTATGCTTACACAATGTGTAAGCACACCCCACTAGTACTTATATATAATTATATACATATATAAATATATATAAAGAAAATATATAATTATATTCTTATATATATATATATATATATATATATATATATATATATATATATATATATATATATATATATATATATATACATATACAGGTCTGGAAAAAATTAAGAGAACACTGCAAAATTATCAGTTTTTCTGGTTTTACTATTTATAGGTATGTGTTTGAGTAAAATGAACATTTTTGTTTTATTCTATAAACTACTGACAACATTTCTCCCAAATTCCGAATAAAAAATATTGTCATTTGGAGCATTTATTTGCAGAAAATGACAACTGGTCAAAATAACAACAAAGATTCAGTGTTTTCAGACCTCAAATAATACAAACAAAACAAGTTCATATTCATTTTTATAGAACACAATACTAATGTTTTAACTTAGGAAGAGTTCAGAAATCAATATTTTGTGGATTAACCCTGATTTTTAATCACAGCTTTCATGCGTCTTGGCATGCTCTCCACCAGTCTTTCACATTGCTGTTGGGTGACTTTATGCCACTCCTGGCACAAAAATTCAAGCAACTCGGCTTTGTTTGATGGCTTGTGACCATCCGTCTTCCTCTTGATCACATTCCAGAGGTTTTCAATGGAGTTCAGGTCTGGAGATTGGGCTGGCCATGACAGGGTGTTGATCTGATGGTCCTCCATCCACACCTTGATTGACCTGGCTGTGTGGCATGGAGCATTGTCCTGCTGGAAAAATCAATCCTCAGAGTTGGGGAATATTGTCAGAGCAGAAGGAAGCAAGTGTTCTTCCAGGACAACCTTGTACGTGGCTTGATTCGTGAGTCCTTCACAAAGACAAATCTGCCCGATTCCAGCCTTGCTGAAGCACCCCCAGATCATCACCGATCCTCCACCAAATTTCACAGTGGGTGCGAGACACTGTGGCTTGTAGGCCTCTCCAGGTCTCCGTCTAACCATTAGACGACCAAGTGTTGGGCAAAGTTGAAAATTGGACTCATCAGAGAAGATGACCTTACTCCAGTCCTGTATGGTCCAATCCTTATGGTCTTTGGCAAACCTCAGCCTGGCTCTTCTTTGCTTCTCATTGATGAAGGGCTTTTTTCTACCTTTGCACAACTTCAGCCCTGCCCCTCGGAGCCTGTTTCGAACCGTCCTCGCCGTGCACTTCATCCCAGCTGCCGTTTGCCATTCTTTTTGTAGGTCATTTTATGTCATCCTATGGTTGTTGAGTGACATTCGAATGAGTTGGCGGTCATCCAAGTCAGTGGCAAGTCGTTTTCGCCCTCTGCCAGTCTGTAGCTTTGTTGTCCCCAATGTCTGCTGCTTGACCTTGTTCTTCTGAACCGGTCTTTGAAATTTTAAGGATGGAAGCAAAGTGACGCTCACTGAATCCCTCTGCCTGTAAAGCCAGAATTGAACCCCTCTTTTCCTCACTCAAAACTTTTCTTTTTCAACTCTTTTGGCATGGTCAATCGTTATTTTTTTTATTCCAATTCCTTTTGAGGAACTACTTGCACTGTTCTTGCCATCCAGCTGGTCCTATTCCAAGAAGATAGTGATGACCACAGCAGTGGTTTTTATACTTTTCCTTGTTAAATAAGATTCGGTTCAGATGATCACCTAATCAGTACCTCACTAACTAGAATGAGGTGTGCCTGTGTTGGAATTTAACAGACACTGGAATGGAATGGCTGCCGTACATGTAGAGATGCTGATTTTAATTTTTTTTGGAGTGGTCTCTTATTTTTTTCCAGAGCTGTATAATATATATATATGTATATATATATATATATATATATATATATATATATATATATATATATATATATATATATATATATATATATATATATATATATATCTTCTTCTTCTTTCGGCTGCTCCCGTTAGGGGTCGCCACCGCGGATCATCCGTATGATCCGCATAGTGATTTGGCACATGTTTTACGCCGGATGCCCTTCCTGACGCAATCCTGGTCGCCTCTTACGACACAGGGATATGGTACACCTATTTCTTTAACCGGGGTATACACCGGCCCAGTATTACTGGTACTCATTTCGCCGACCTCGGAAGGATGACAGGCTGAGTCAACCCCCTGGTGTATTAATTCAGTGGTTCAACGGGGCTTGAACTCAGGACCTTTTGGATCCCAAGCCACTGCCCTAACCACTGCGCCAACACCAGGCTCATATATATATATATATATATATATATATATATATATATATATATATATATATATATATATATATATATATATATATATATATATATATATATATATATATATATATATATATATATATATATATATATATGTACCTTTAATACATTTTCTGAAATTTATTTTTCACTTGGAAGTTTTGGGTTATGATGTGTAAATAAAGGTGGAAAAATTCTGATTTAATTTAATGAAACAGTTTAATGCTGTTAGACTTTCTGCAGGCACTGTATATGTATGTATATATATATATATATATATATATATATATATATATATATATATATATATATATATATATATATATATACTGTATGTTGTCGTGTCCTGACCGATTGACACTGGCATTGGACGGATGAACCAGAGTGGCTGTTACCTACCGTCTTCTTCTTCTTCTTCTTCTTTCGGCTGCTCCCGTGAGGGGTCGCCACAGCGGATCATCCGTATGATCCGCATAGTGATTTGGCACATGTTTTACGCCAGATGCCCTTCCTGACGCAACCCTGGTCGCCTCTTACGACACAGGGATATGGTACACCTATTTTAACCGGGGTATACACCGGCCCAGTATACTGGTACTCATTTCGCCGACCTCGGAAGGATGACAGGCTGAGTCAACCCCCTGGTGTATTAATTCAGTGGCCCAACGGGGCTTGAACTCAGGACCTTTTGGATCCCAAGCCGCTGCCCTAACCACTGCGCCAACACCAGGCTTCGGCTGTTACTTCCCTTGTACTGCATCAATTAATGAAGCTTCTATCACACACACACACACACACACACACACACACACACACACACACACACACACACACACACACACACACACACACACAAACACCCACACACACACAGACACACACACCCACACACACACAGACACACACACAGACACACACACACACACACACACACACACACACACACACACAGACACACACACACACACACACACACACACACACACACACACACACACACACACATACACACACACACACGATAGCAGAAAGCAATGAGAACCTTCACTCTTTTAAAAACATGGTTTATGTCTGAACGATTAAATAACCAGAGGATGCTGGAATCATGATGTAGGATTACAACAGTAGGTTGGGGAGGAGGTAAAAAGGGGGGACATGGAATAAATAAATAGATAATTAACTATTTACCAGGAAATGGTGGAAACACGATGGAGGAGTACGATAGTGGGTTGGTGAGTTGGAAGAAAGGGGGAACACAGAACAAATAAAAAGATAATTAACTCTTCACAAGAGAACTAAATAACGATAAAGGCACCACACATCATATTCAAGCACAGACAGGGATGGGGGACGAGAACCCGAGTGAGGCCTTAGCTGCAGGTGGACGAGGAGGGAACAGGTCCACAGGCAGAACGACGAAGCACACAGGCAGATCGTCAGGATGATGAACAGGCAGGAACAATGAACAGGGCATATGGACAAGACACGAGCAGGTGGCAGGCAAAAACTATCCCCGCTCAAGTAGATTGTCCACTGACTCTCTTTCTGGCAAAATCCCCATTATCCTATCTCTCTCGTGAGAAACCCAAAACTCCACCCTCTCGGAGAGGCAGGCCTCGAGCTGATGAATCTACTGCATCAACATCCTCAACAACATCAACACCAACTCCATCACCAAGAAGAAGTGCAAATGAACTAGCATGTCCTCTCACTCTCACTCTCACTCTCACTCTCACTCTCACTCTCACTCTCACTCTCAATGCCAATGAATTTTCTCGGGCCAATGGGGAGCGAGGTGAAAGGTCGAAGGGAGGGGGTCAAAGATGAGAGGGCGAAGCCACGGGGCTGATATAAGCGACCGTGTTCGTCAGTCCAGTGAGTAGTAGAGTCGAGAGAGAACAGAGAGTTAAGACTTCGCGGGCGGTGGAGTTGGCAAGAAGGAGCTGGTCGTCGTGTGCGTTGGAGTCGGAGCGGAGGGGACGGAGCTGTGGAGAGGCGGCGAGGGCAGACGAGGGGGTGATCGCGTCGTGCAGGGAGCTGCACCCCAGGGAGGCCGACAGCGCGACCTGGCCGAGGTGGAGATGCTCGTCGCGGGACAATAAGAATCCTCTATACCCCGAGCATCAGCAACCCCCTCCTGTTTCCCCCCCCCGCGCTGAGATAGTGCGACCAAGGGGGCCCCTTTCCCACCCCCTACCAGACACTGCCCGCGAGGCCCGCGGAGTTGAGGCACCATCGCCGCTCCGCGTCTCATCACCAGACGGGTAGGCCCGACCCGGTCTCGGCCTCAGGCCCGCCTCATCCTTGAGGGTATTCTTTCCTTGGTTTTGGGTATGTGTTGTCGGCGCCGTCTGTGAAGTAAAATTGTATAAGTGTTGCCGTGTGCTCGTGTAATCGGTATTAGATCTGCATTGTCGCATTTGCTTTTTGTGTAAATTGCATTGTGTTTTTCTTTTCTGTGTGCTTTTGGTGGAATTGAATATGTGTGCTTTCCGTTCGTCGCGAATAAATGTGCTTTGTGTTGAACTGTTTCCCGCTCGCTTCGTCATTTCCTTCATTGAATCCTCATCTTGCTTCACGTAAAGGGTTGGTAGTGGGCTGAATATGCCCGATAATTAATCGAACCGTCGAGGTCGACGATAACACCGCTCGGTTATCCCGATAGTACGGAACGGGTCGCTTAAGTGGCCCGTGTCCGAAGTCGACCTGCGGCGAGGTGCGATCGCCCGGTCTACCCTCCGCGTGGGTACTTAGGTAGGTCGAATTTGGCGAGCAACCCTATCCCACGCGGGGGCTGATTGGCTCGATCGCGGTGAGACCGAAAGGTCCACCTGTGACTGGTTCCCGGCGTTAGTCCGAGAGGGTCACGACTGGATTGTCCGTCCGGTGGGCGACGTGCCGCGATTCGAGTTACGTGGCCGTCAGCACGCCGGCGGGCGCGAATCCGCAACAATATATATATATATATATATATATATATATATATATATATATATATATATATATATATATATATATATATATATATATATATATATATATATATATATATATATATATATATATATATATATATATATATATATATATATATATATATATATATATATATATATATATATATATATATATATATATATATATATATATATATATATATATATATATATATATATATATATATATATATATATATATATATATATATATATATATATATATATATATATATATATATATATATATATATATATATATATATATATATATATATATATATATATATATATATATATATATATATATATATATATATGTATATATATATATATATATATATATATATATATATATATATATATATATATATATATATATATATATATATATATATATATATATATATATATATATATATATATATATATATATATATATATATATATATATATATATATATATATATATATATGTATATATATATATATATATATATATATATATATATATATATATATATATATATATATATATATATATATATATATATATATATATATATATATATATATATATATATATATATATATATATATATATATATATATATATATATATATATATATATATATATATATATATATATATATATATATATATATATATATATATATATATATATATATATATATATATATATATATATATATATATATATATATATATATATATATATATATATATATATATATATATATATATATATATATATATATATATATATATATATATATATATATATATATATATATATATATATATATATATATATATATATATATATATATATATATATATATATATATATATATATATATATATATATATATATATATATATATATATATATATATATATATATGTATATATATATATATATATATATATATATATATATATATATATATATATATATATATATATATATATATATATATATATATATATATATATATATATATATATATATATATATATATATATATATATATATATATATATATACACATATATCTTTGTCATATCAAACAAAATTCCTTAAGCAATCTACTATAAATTCTGAATTTAAGCTTGTATACATCTTTACCCAATATATGAGACATAAAAATATACCTCCTTGCAATTAAAGGTGGCAAAGTGTGCTGTGATACTTGCTTGGAAAGTTGAAAGGAGAACAGGAAGATGAAGGTGGATCACGCAAGTAGGAATGGTGGGTTATTAAAGGAGTTATTGAATCAGGAAACTAAATTTAATTGTTTAAGTGTGTACAGAAGATTGCATAAGGGCAGAAGGAGGAGTATACTTTGATGGACGAGGATACTTTGAAGCCGGGTCGGTCTCCATTCCATCCTCTGCAACCGGCATATGGAGGTATCAACCAACGGCAGAAGCAAGACATTATTCTGGGCAATACTCTTAGCAAATCAATGTTGAGTACATTACCATTGTGGAATCTATATTTGTTTGACATTTGTACAAACAATATACCGATGATGAATCTACAAAAATGTATAAAAATAAGAAGCCAGTGACCGTTTTTTTTTTCTTCTGTTTTTGCCTCGTCTCACAAAGCTTATTCATTCCTGAAGTTATTTACAAATTGGCATGTCTGAGGATCAAGATCCCTCCCTCCCTCATCAGCCTTATTCCCACCGCAGACACATGGAAATCAGCAGGTACTGCATTTCCACGTAATTGACCCATCCAGGTTGTCAATGTGAGCTCAGCTGCATTATAAACTGACCCTTTTCCAAAAGCATGCAGATGGTTGATTGAATGAAGATCAGCCAATCAGTTGATGGGTGAGCACATACATTTTGAGTCAAACCAAAAGGATTATTGTTGTCCATTTTTCGGCCGACGATAATCCTAATTATTATTTTGCACCTTTAAAAAGCACTGAATATCAGGCAGAAGAGATGAAAGAGGTTGCGAATGATTAATAAGATGACAAAAGAATTTATCAGTTCTAGACGTTGACCATCATCGCTCAAAGACGTTGCATTCCTCTCTGGCCTCGCAGAGCAACTCATACCATGGACTTGACTGCTGAGCCCAGTCAGGTGAGTCGAGCCCGTGGTCTGACGTGAGTTGCTGCTATAATTACATATTTACAATAAAAATGTTACAAGTAATTGTTGACCACAGTCTTTAGCGGTGTATCTGTTTACACAATAGAAGGATGAAGAATGAACAGCGATGAACAAAGTAAACTGAACAGGACTTCGTTTTCATATTTAGTCTCAGACATTGTTTATTAATTTCAATAAGCTTTCACATATTTGCTTTCCATAAACAAGTGTTTCATGACAATTGGGAAAGTTTGAGACGACGATGCCAGGAAGAGGAATGGGCTAAGACAGGAAGAAGATCAAGCATGGTTGGCTGGTAACTGTTGAAACAAAGCCTGCATAACTTTATATTGACTGCTTCTCGTGGCTTCAGGAGGTGTTTTTGATGTTCAAAGTTAGAAGGTATTGATGTTACAAGCAACTGCATTGTTTTGACTGAATGTGCCCATCTCAGTCATCAATGTGTCAAGTGAAGACACGAAAAACGCTGCCTCTCGCGAAGAACCAATCCCGGATGGGTCGCCACTTGGCTACTGGGTGTGGAAGTGTTTGCTGAGCAGACATGGGACTCAAACCAACTCGACAACTTAACCGCTCTCATGTATGGGTGTGCAGAGCGAAATAAACATTTATGTAAAATTTAGGGACACAATATTTTGGCAGCGTTCACAAATCAAATTCATAATGAAATCGTAACTAGAACGCCTATCGGAAGAGACCTCCGTCAGGCTGAGCAGTTTATGTTTTGTAAACAGATTCGGATCTTCACCAAAATCTAATCAATTCTTCCTTGTCGTGCACCAACTTTTCCTCCATGTTTTGTCCGAATCCATCCATTACTTTTTGAGATATTGTGCTATATACAGTGTTTGGCTCTATCTCTCAATGGTGAAAAATAATTTTTTAAATTCTAGTATCTGGATCCGGATCCAGAACATCACCGAAATCTAATGGAATTGTCCTTGCAAACACCCCCAACCTGTCCACAATGTTTCATCCAAATCCATATGTAACTTTTTGAGATATCCTGCTCACAGACAGACAAACGAACAAACAGACGAGGGCAAAAACATAGCCTCTGTCCACCTTCGGTGGTGGGGGAAACAAAGAAAGGAAAAGTGATGCCCCTAAATGTCAAAAGTACAAATGTGGTAAATGGGCACTCCAGGTTGAAGTACCTTGCTCATTCCACATCACCACTGCTCAGACGACGAAAGGTGAAGATTGCACCGGATGTCATTTTAGAGCGTGAGACTAACACTGATTATAGCTTCATTGCCTGTGCTACAAACAGATCAAAAGGTTCCCCCCCCAAACAAATTCATAGCATGAAAACGTGACTTCCATTTCAATTACATCAAGAAATTTACCCACTGCTGGGAAAAACGTGCGCCGCTGCTGGGAACAATCGGAAAAAGGTGTAATCATCGCAAGGCATTTCACTGGTGCAGAACCATTCATCCCTGCAATGAATTCCCAAAGCCATTGAAAGTGAATTCAACATAAGCAGTTTTCATAATGCCGACACCTATTGTTCCGAGAGTGGGAGCAGAGAATGGACAAGCGAAATCAACGTAAACGGTTTCAGGGCACCTATATTGACTGGCATAAACCTAAAAACGTCAAAAATTATTGCCACTTGCAATTATTTAGATTGTGCACATGCATGGCTGCGCACCTGGCTGTGGGTTTGTATAATTTTTGGAAAGCGGGACTATGGGGCTTGTGCAGTGACCCCACAAGAACGGGGCAGCAATGTACTATTTGGCCAATGTACCAGCACACAATGGCATATTCTTTTTGAAATGCACCATAGGATCTTTAACATCCACCAGTGAATACCCGTGCATGGATGGAATAGCCGGCTCATGTTCCTACCGGAGGAGTACAGTGTGCTCAATGATGCGATCCCCTGTCTACGAACCACAAGAGGTTACAGTTTATGGTCAGGTTAGGAACAGAGTACAGAAAAAAAAATCTCAGCTCAGCTCAAAGGTCAATTCAATGTCATGCATCACTTTAAATAAATGATTAAATTATTTTACAAACATATCGATGCGATGTCCAATTTCATTCTGTCCAATACATATGCATGAGTTGTTCAACTGTCAGTAAATCCATATTTTGTTTCCTTATGGATTTTTTCCCCCTCTCTACAAGAGCAAGGCTCATAGAAGTGAAAGGTTGAAGTGACAGTGTGTGGTATTAGTGCAACAATTGAGCATAATCAATAAGGGAATGAACAAACAGGAAGAGAAAGAGGAGGGGATGAAACACTAAAACGAACAAGAAAGAGGATTGGGATTGCGTTCGGAAGAGTTAATGGTGTAATAAAGATCATGGGACGGAGTTCGCAAAAGGTGGTCGTGCACTGCGTGCTTGAAGCCCCAGAGGGAAGAGTGGTGGTCGTGGTTGTATGGCAGCTTAGCTGCCAGGGTAGCTACCATTTCCTGAAGCACAACTGCGTCACTGATGCAGTGCCCCTCGACCAGGACACACACTGGAACTGGTACTCATTTCGCCGACCTCGGAAGGATGACAGGCTGTCAACCCCCGGTGTATTAATTCAGTGGCCGACAGGGCTTGAACTCAGGACCCTAAGATCCCAAGCCACCAGCCTAACCACTGAGCCAACACCAAGCTTAGAGAGAAGAGTGAAACAGAAAAGCTTCAAAGTAAAAAAGAGTTGAGGTGTGCAATTCACCTGAATTTTGGAAGTTTAACCATAAGGCGGTTACTGGAAGAATGCGTGAATTCTGGCATTGCTCGGGAGGGTCAGAGGGAGCATTGCTGTAGAAGAGGCAGGAAAAAAAAAACCACCGACCTGCCTGTGATGTGAAAGTAACAGACAATGTGCTTCGGCCTCATTGCGAGATATTTCAATAATGTTGAGAGCTTTAGATTCCAAGGAATCGAAGAGAAACAGATGTGATGCTGGAGTGCCAGCCACAAACAAAGAACAGTACTCCATTGAGCTATGGGCAAAGGACATGTAAACTGCAAGTAGCTCTGGTTTTTTTCAAAGGAAAGACTTAGATCGATAGAGGATGCCCATTCTGTGCCTGGCTTTGGAGACCAGCTTTGCTATTTTATTATCCCAGCAGAGATCATGACTAATGGTGAGGCCAAGATGTTCAAGAGACTGAACCTGTTCCAGCGGCTGACCATGGAAATCTGTGGACCGTTCTGGGGTGATAAGGTGATACTGAGATTTTTCTCGGATTGAAGAACATGTTCCGTTTTATCAGACCAGGGTCAAATCATTTCCAGATCAGCAGAGAGAAAGTTACAGCTGCTATCCCCCTCACAGAGGGATGGAGGTACTGTGTGATGTGATGTGGAGTTGTCTGAAACATAGGAAGAGAGGGTTTTCAAGGGCATAAGAGAGATTGCATATGCAGAAGAGGAACTGGACTGGGCCCAAGACAAGACTGGGCTAGGCTTTACCCTTCGACAGAGAAAAATATACTGTTGGAAAAATATGCCCAGGCAGAATCAATGTCATGTGCTGTGAAGATGGTGACCCATTCCTTTTGTGGAAGGACAAACTGAAGTCCCAGCCAGTTGGCCTGTGAAAACAGCCATATTCTGCATCAGTGAGGCATGAGGGATAATTTGAGCTTTGACAAGATAGGAGTCAAAAGAGCCAGGAGAGGTGGAAGAACAGAAGAGATTGGATGGAAAGCTCAGCATTACTATGTCCAGGAGGGAGCATGCATTGGTTGTAGAAATCCAGTTTGGGAAGTTTACAAATTAGGTCATTGACAGAAGGCCTTTGCTGTAATGTCCTGGCTGGTTGTTGGCTTGTTGCAGAGCTAACACCCAGCCAGCTGGCATTGTGAGAGTTGAAATCTCTGGGTATGAGAAACAGAAAATTAGAATGGATGGTTAAGAGATGATCCATATGGAAGGTACCATATAGAGACTCATGGATGGTAAACCACACAGACAATTTTTAGGTGGTTGCAGAGAGGCATATGCAACCAGAAGGGAAACCATGGAGTATAGAGGGGGTTGTATAGACAATAAACAATGAGCATTAGAGTTCTTGACATCAGCGGTAACACCACCTCCATAATGGAGGAGGGGCCTGCCCAAGTCCTCTGTGTGATTTATGTGCAAGCTCCAATATGAAGATTCAAAAATAAATAAATAATAAAGGGTCTTTGCTATCAAATCAGGTGTTCGGAGTGGATGATCAAAGTGACTGAATTCATAAATCAACGATCAGAGAGGTCTAAGGGAACTGCACAATTAATTTGTTTTTTTAAAGAGGTTTTCATAGCAGCAAGAGAAAAGAGAAGAGAGAAAGGGGAGTTAGGTATTAAAGCAGAAAACCTAGAATGGCACTCGGTTGAGCGCATACCTCCACCAGGCTGAAAAATGTACATGTTGTATGTCATGCGTGGCTCATGCATGGCTCTGGTATGAGCCACACAGGTATGAGCCAGACAGGAATGACAGATCTGAATCCGGACCTTAACCAAAATCGAATCGGCTTGTTCTTATCACCGACCCATCTCATCCATCAAGTTTTGTCATGACCCGTCCACAACGTTTTGAGATATCAGGCTGTATATAGTTTTTGCCACGATCTCTCAATGGTGAAAAAACACTGCAATAATTATATTATCCAGATCTGGATCTGGATCTTCACCAAGATCAAATCAATTGGTCCTTATCACAAACCCAACCTGTCCACCAAGTTTCATCCAAATCCGTCAATAACTTTGTGAGATATCCTGCTCGTGGACAGATAAACACAAAAACACAATATTTTTTTTTTAAATTCTCGTATCCGGATGCGGATCTTCACCAAATTTAATCAAGTCATAATTCCTACACGCCAAACCTGTGTGCCAAGTTTCATCCAAATATGTCCATAACCTTTTGAGATATTGTGCTCTTTATCGTTTTTGGCCATATCACTCAATGGTGAAGAATCACTTAAAAAATTCTCGAATCCGGATCTTCACCAAAATTCTAAATCTGTCCACCAAATTTCAGCTGAACCCATCCATAACTGTTTGAGATATCCTGCTTGCAGACAGATAAGACTGACAAACAGACAGTTGTGAAAATATAACCTCCGTCCACTTTTGGTGGCAGAGGTATTCGCGAGGTTGAGGCAGTTTATTCCTGATACGTGAAACTCCCTGCAGCCCATGCCGACAGAAAACAGACTTTTTGGAACGCCAGCCGCATTTTCCATCAAATCATCACGTAATTTTATTTTTTTTTAAATCTCCATGGGGAGGCACTCGGATGTTGAAAGTTTCGTGTCAATTGCTCAAGCAATTGCAAAGAAAACAAATTTAAAAGTGAATAAAGGTGAAAAAGTGAGGATGTGGGCACCGAGTAGGAGTAATAAAGTAAAATAAACAAGAAAAAAAGGGGTGGGAGATTAAAAACAAAACAAAAAAAAACAAAACAAAAAAACCAGACAGAGGATGACATTATAAAAAAAAAAAAGAGTCGGGTTAATAAAAACTCAACTGCACCCCAATAAGATAATGAGGTACATGAAAAATGCTCACTAATCTCCTTCGGAGTTAATGTGTCGAGTTTGAAAATAAAGTTTGTTCCTTGCTTCTTCATCTTCTGGCAGCCTAATTATCACCACTCCAAGAATGTTGCACTTATGGGTCAACAACTCTGGCTGCCTTATTGTTTCTGCTCGTTGTTGTCCTCCTGAAATGATTTGTAGTTATCGTGACAAGAAGATAGCTGTTCTCGTTCAATCCCTCCCTTCTTTCATGTCCCTTATTCAAAATATTTGACCAAGTTATCTTTCCCGTCAACAGTTAACTTTTTTTCCACGATGGATCATTCCTAATGATGTCATTCCTCATGACGAGGGACTTCGAGCCCTCAAAAACCTTTTTGCAATGGGATGCTGTCGAATTTTATTTAACATTGGAGCTCTACTTCATTTATGCAAACTTGTTCTCACTCTCAATTGCCTTTCTTTTTCTGCCAAATTCCACAAAGGCACAATAATTGGGGTCGCTGTCAGCCCTAAAATAGCTCGTAGATCTTTTAAATCTTTTTTTAAATAAAGTAGATAAAAAAAAATATTTTTGTTCGTTATGCAGAGGAACAAATGTTTGATCAGTTTGAGAATCCCAAAGGATAATTTTTTGGCTGCGACGTAGTAGAAAGTAGATGACGCACGCCAAAGGTACAACATATTTCTCCAGACACAAACGGTTCATCACTTCTGTTAATTTCCTTCATGCTGCTCTCAATTTCATATGGCAGATTTCAGATACTTCTCTCACGTTTCTCGACATTAATGTTTCCGTCAATGACCTGGCCACCACTGTCCATTACGTGCCGACTGATTCATACAGTTAACTGCCATATTCATCATCTTACCGTTCCCTCGTTAAACGTTCTATTCCACATTCTCAATTCTTGAGCTCCTCTGTTTGTACAGCGATGATTCAATCTTTATTTTTTTTTTTTTTGGTATAACTTGTCGAGGCTCGTGTGAGAGCTAACACACAACGCACAGCAAGGGGGGCGTGAGACAAGAGGGGAGGGAGTGGGAGGGACAAAACAGTGGGGAACAGAGACATTAGGAGATCAGTGGAAGGGAGAGGGATGGGGTGGGGAACATGGGGAATAGAAGATGGACATTGCAGGGACTTTCAGGAAGGAAAGCAGGGAATTTGAAGGAGGTGGGCTTGAGTGGATTATCAGGGGTAGAAAAGATCGAGGATTTGGATGGAGGATGATAAAAGGTGGTGGTGAACAGCTGTTTTGAAGGCCTAGAGGGAAGAATGGGATTGGATAGAGTGAGGGAGTTTATTCCAAAGGCGGGAAAAAAGAGGAATGAAAGAGTGAAGATGAGCAGTGATTCGTGATTTTGGTAGTTTTACCAGAAGGGGGTTTTTGGCCCACCTTGAGCGGCCTGCGGAAATGTGGTGGGGACAAATCGCTGAGAGAGCAGGGGGGGCAAGGATGGAGAGGAGACGGTAGAAGACAGAAAGACCACCGACCTGCCTGCGGTGAGAGAGTGAGAGGCCCAAAGACTCAGCCTCATCACGGGAGATTGCCTTGTTTCCACAGCGTGAAGCAGAGAAAGGTGGGAGGCAGGAGCACCAGCCCAGAGGGTAGAGCAGTATTGCATCAGGTTTCGGACGAAAGCTTTGTAAGTGGTCAGGAGCTCAGGTGGGCCGAGGAAGGACTTTGCACGACGGAGGATTCCCAGTCGGTGACTGGCTTTGGAGGCCAGGTTTGAAATGTGGCTTTCCCAGGAAAGGTCATGGCAGATAGTGAGACCCAGAAGCTTGAAAGAAAGGACTACTTCCAGAGGATTGTTAAGAAAGTGGATGGGGGGGGGGGTTCTAAACAGTGCTTTCGGAGAGACATAGTGAGTGTGTGAGATTTGTCCGGATTGAAAGACATGTTCCACGTGTTGGACCAGTTTGTGATTTTATCCAGATCAGCAGTGAGCGAAGAAGCTGCTGCTTGCCGGTCTGGGGGATGACGGATGGTACGGCAGAGGGTGGCGTCATCAGCCAAGAGATAAAGAGGATTTTCCAGTGAGCCGGAGAGATCATTGATGAAAACCAGAAAAAGAACAGGGCCCAGAACGCTACCTTGAGGAACTCCAGCCTGGACAGGAAGAGGGGATGAAAGAACTCCATTTAGGGCCACACGTTGACTGCGACAGGAGAGGAAGTCTGTAAGTCATGAGTGGAGATGGCCTTGGATAGCATAGGAAGAGGGTTTGTTGAGCAGGGCAGGGTGCCAGACTGTGGCAAAAGCACGCGATATGTCTAGGGATATGGCTCGGATTTCCTGTCTGGCATCGAGGGCTTCCATCCATTGTTGGGAGAGCAGAAGCAGCATATCCATGGGAGAGTGACCTGGTCTGAAGCCAAATTGATGATCAGAAATCAAGCCATTGGAGAAGAGGAAGGATTTTATGTCTGAAGCTATGATGGATGCAATAACCTTGCTGATGATTGGCAGAAGGCTGATTGGTCTGTAGTTGCAGGAATCTGTTTTTGTACCTTTTTTGTGCAGGGCAGAAATGTTTGCTGATATTCAAGCAGATGGCAGTTGACCTTGAGCAAATGAGAGGATGAATAGAACAGAGAGAGTGTGAGCAAGAGCAGAAGAGCAGGTTTTTAGGACACGTGGGCTGATGCCGTCTGGACCGGTTGCAGAATCTGAGTTGAGGATTGACAGCAAGCTCTCCACCTTGTCAGGAGAAAAGGACGCAGAGTCCTGGGACAGTTGGGTGCGACTGGGTAAGGTGGGTAGAGAAAGCAATGGGTTTTGGAGACAAGATTTAGATGCAAACACCGAGTTTAGGCATTCAGCCTTTTCACGTGTGGTATCAGCAGTGTGGCCATTTGAGGTAAGGGAGGGGATGGAGGGGGAACATACACCCAAAACAGATTTGATTAGACGTCACCAGGATTTTGAGGAGGGAGAGAGGTTTGAAAGTTCAGACTTGAGCTTCGAAAGATGTTGTTTTCTGGCTTTCCTGAGGGTAGATACACACTTGTTCCGAGCTTTATGGAAGGAACTGAGATTGCCCTCAGTTGGGTTTGCTTTCCATGAGGCAAAGGCAAGTTGTTTCAGGACAACTGCCTCACCACAAGTTTCAGTGAACCAAGGGCGGGAGGAAGGGTTGGACAACTGAAGACGAGAGCGGATAAATCTGTGCATGAGGGAGAGCAAGTTTCTTTGAAAGAATTCCCAGGATGAGTTGATGTTGAAGAAAATAGAGATAGGAGAACAGTCTATAAGTTTGATGGCTGCTTGGAGACCCTGCCAGTCGGCTTGAGTGAAATGCCAGACTCGACGGCGGTGAGGTGGTTCTCTGATTATAGCCAGAGAGATGTCCACTTTGACAAGGACGTGGTCAGAAGAACCGATTGGAGCAGAGAAAGAGCAGCAGATATTTTCAGGGAAATTTGTCAAAATCAGATCCAGAAGAGATGGAGTACCATTGGTTGAGATCCTGGTAGGGAAGTTGACCGATTGAGTCAGTCCCAATGAGTCGCAGAAAGCTTTTGCTGAAGTGTCATGACAGGTGAGAGAGGTACCCACACCTATCCAACTGGCATAATGACAATTGAAGTCGCCACAAATGAGGCAGAGAGAGTTTGGATGAGAAGATAGAAGTTGGCCCATGTTTTCAGATCGTGAGGTGTAGATGGAGTCATCACTGTTAGGTGGACGGTACAGTACACACATAAACATGAGGTGGGAGTGGAGGGTAAGCCATTACCAGAGGTATTCCTGGGGGTGTGGGCAGTGCAAGGAAAGTGAGGAATAGAGTCTTGGATGAAGAGAGAAACTCCTCCACCAGGATGAGGTTCAGGTCTGTCATACCGGAGGAGGGAGTAACCAGGGAGAGATATTTGGGAGTCAGACACGTCTTGGGGGAGGAAAGTTTCTGTTAGGGAGATTATGTCTGGTTTGTCAGTGGCAACCTGTATGGAAAGATCTAAAAGGTTTCAGCGAAGGCCTCGGATATTTGAGGTCCACACTGTTAATGATGAGAGAGGGGAGGAGGCTTTGGGTGCAGGGGTGGGAGGGGAGGGGGAGGCTAGGACAAGGGATGAGGGGGGGAGGTAGGGAGGGTTGTTGAAGGAGTGTGGGGGAGGCAGAATGGCTCGGGGGGGGGGCTGGATGAGGAGGAGAAAAGGCTCTGCGGTACTGGGGCAGAGGGGGGTCAAGAGAGGGGCAGAAGGCGGTTGAGGATTTGAGGAGGTGGAGTGAAGAGATGGAGGTGAGAGGGCAGTGGAAGGAGGCGGCTTTGTGGATGAGGGGTGGGCAACTTTGAGAAGGGTGAGTGAGGGGGATGAATGGTGGGAGAAGGGTGAGTGGGGATAGCTGAGGGAGAAAGGTGAGGGGGAGTTTTTGGGAGAGGTGAGAGGGAGGCTTGGAGGGAGAAGAGTGTGATGGTTGCTTTGAGAGTGAGGGGTGAGAGGGGTGAGTTAGCACTGAAATTGGAAAAAAAAAGAATGGTTGATGGAAAGTGAACATTCATAGCAAACTGGAGTTTGTAAAGTTTTAGGTCAGGGATGCGATTAAACACATTTCTCGATGGATGCAATAAAGACGAATTCAGAGAATGGAGAGAAGAAACGCTGCAGCAATTGGATTTTTTCGGCAAGGTATGAAGGAAAGGTCAAATTGAGAACAGTCTGTTGAAATAGTAGGAGTAGTGCATTATGATACAGTAAAGATTACCACACGTGTGAAAGAGAAAGATGAAGCATTACAAGAGATCGTTTTTATTATTATTATTATTGTTTGAGAGAGTTTTCATCGGATTCGGTCATGGAAGTGTTGTCGAAAAAAACCGTGGAGTGAATGTTGAATTTGGATCGATAGACGCAGGGGGTGTAAAAGATCACGTGGTTATGGGAGAAGCAATTGCTTTGTATAGTCAAAAGTGAAATTATTTATTTTAATTAAGGATTGTGTAACATTCGGAAAAGGTAAGGTTGAAGTAAAATCGTGGAAGAGTGTGGTGAATTTGGACAGTAAACGCAGTGTGAAGCTGCTGGGTCGATGAAAAGTACCAGAAAGAGTTGAGAGAGACACGTGGTTGCAGGTGGTGTAGAGATCGAAAGGATACAAGGAAGATTATTGATTTTGATGTATTTTTGAAGAACAGGTAAGATTCGGGAATGGAAGGTTGTAGATCGGAAGAAATAGTGAAGGTAATTGCGAGAGAGGGTGAGCTCAGTAGAATAAAGATGGTGTGCCGGCAGGAGGAAGAAGAGGAGGAAGAAGAAAGATCAAGACTCGTGAGTATGCAAGGAGAAAGGTATTTTATTTTATTTTATTTTTTTGGGATTTGAGACAAGAAATAGTGTTTAGTTGGGAGGGATGAGGGATGTTGGGAGGGATGGGGGACGTTGGGAAAGTGGGGAAGATAGAAATTGAAAGTAATAGGGAGAAACTACAAATAAACACAATCATATACCGAGGGGAACGATGGGTAGGCCTCAAGCACCCAGTAAGACAAGTTTGAAGAAAACTCACAAAATAGCATGATTTTTGAAACTAAACCGAACTAGGAACACACAGTAACATGTAGGTGAGAAAATAAACAGTTAAAACGGGACAGATAACGACCGGAAACTTAACTTTGAGATCATCAGCAGAGAGCCCTGAAAGAGCCCTGCCAACGCTCCAAACCCAGAACCGGAAGCAACTTCATTTGAAAGTCTGACAAAATGTGGCAATTATTTACGAAACCTGCTTATTCCATCCTGTTTTTCCCATTTGGATGGTGCAATGGACTGTGCCCGCAACATTGACAGACGGACCGCTTCATAACAATAAGAGCTGAAGACAGATGAAAGAATTCCACTCACATTGACTTCTCACAGCAGTAACGTTGCAGTCAACAACATCATTCAGTCATTACAGAACAATCCTGATACTGCTTCGATTTTTCCACAAATGCCTCCTGTTTCTTTTAAGTGTGACAAGAATGTGTAATTCCATGGTTTAAGGCCCAATGCCGCCTGACCCCCAACCGGGTAACGGTGTAACACCTGCTTTTTATATAAAACAAAATAAAATAATTCACCTCAAATTCAGGACTAAAAAAAGCTCCCTTTAACTTATTGACCACTTCGACAGTGCATTTCCATCAGTGTTCTATTTTGCATCTGGTATATACTTTGCAACAAAGTATCCATCTGGGAGACAGGGCGAGGGCTGCCATGAAGCACAATCTGACTCCACTAAGCCAATAGTTCAACACATCAACCCTCCAAGGCATTCCACCAGCCAAATGCTCCCAGTGGAGTTTCTATTAATCATGTCCTTATGAACACCTGCAAAGAACGAATCGAACCGCATTTCCCTCTTTTGCTCTGACAAAGGGCCAACCTTCAAAATGTCAGCCAAACCTCACAGCCGACAGTGGGAAACATACTCTATTCGGCTTTTGGTTGATAAATGTGTCCACTGACATGACCTGACACTCTCCTTAACAAAGACTAGTATGACATTGCTAATGAAGTTTTAGCTTGCATGATTGTCATCCACTCATCCGTAGTGATAAGACAACAATAAAAAGAAAACAAAACCAATGTGAAAGTGACAAAATATGAAGACACAACACGACTGCAGTTGGGAAAACGAAAAAAGCAGAAAAGAAAAATCAACAATGGCACATACACGTTTGATCAGCCAGAACCAAAAAAAGATACCTGGCCGTTTTCCACCAACTGTGTGAGCATAACAATGACTCCGATGTGCTGCTCCCATATCATGCGCCAAAACTCCCCCGCTGTGGAACGTTGAGGCCCTTGGCTCACAATATACGCCTGCGGGCGGTTGTAACCCTGCAGAACACATGCACCTCCTTATCAGGTCGACAACCGTTCACACTGGCATACGGGTCTCGTTAAAAGCATTTACAATTTACCGCAAGTCGATGGTGTAAGCAGTGTTGGGTGAGTGCTAAAATCTTGTTCAAGTGAGACTGTTATTGTGATAAAAGTAGGCCTCAAAACCATCAGAGTCTTGAAGAGCAAAACTACCTTTATAATCGGTTTCCCAAATATAATCCACCACTGAAGACATGGAGGCATTCTTGTATCCAAGTTTACCAAGCTGGAGGACTACGTACCCTTTTTATTAAATATATACTCCTTGATAAATTCTCCAAGACAAGACTTCAGGCCAATCATTTTGAAGACAAGTTCAAAAATTAACACGAGAAGGACTCTTTTCAAACCGTGGTATCACAATTTCCACTATTAAGTGGAAAAGGGGACACAAGCCATCATGCAAGATAAAGCTACAACTAGATTTGGAGTAAAAATAAACAATGAAATTTAAGCTTGTCAATCAATGCCCGTATTACATAATGCAGAAGTGGCAAAGGTCTTGGTTATAAGTTTGCCTCAAACGCCTTTGACAAATCCTTCTCCCAAAAGCATCGTGGCTGTCGAGCACAGAGCTAAGAAATATTCCACCCAACTATCCTGCTATAAAATGAGACGAAGCCTGACATGGTGCCAGCATGCCTCGCACCACTCAGCCCTCACATCGATGTAGTTGGCGTTAATGAAGCCACCATGTTTGCTTTCCTTCCCTTGTTGTGTGCATAGCCGCACCTGTGTGTGGTCATCTGAAAGCAGAGAAGTGAAAGAGAGAAACACACACACACACACACACACACACACACACACACACACACACACACACAGTGTTAGGCAGACTTTTGATAATGTGGTATGTAGGATAGGAAAAGTTTGTATGGTGATATTTGGGGTAGGCAGAGTTTTGAAGTGGAAGGAAGTTCACACTTAAGTTGGTTCAGGTAAGTTATAGATAATGTGTTGAGCATGGGTGAATAAAGTAACAGTTTCATTAGGTTGCAATCACATTGGGCAGATGTATAATGTCACTTTCATTTCACTAGAGAAAGTAAAAAGACAAATGGGGATTGGGGGGGGTGTTGGGGGGCAGTGAGACCATATTGTTTTGAGTGTAAGCAAACTCAGAAGACAAATTAAGTGCAATGTTCATCCTCCAACTCAATACAGTCCACCACCACTCCTTCGCCCCACCTACCCCCCCCCTCCGCCATGCTCATCTCTGCCTACCCGGCCCCTCTAATTTTGAATGCAGACAGCCTAAGCAGATCACTCAACACTAATGCTATCAAACTGCAACTGGTAATTCCAAATCACTTTGCCATTTCACGTTGGCCATCTGTTTCTGCTCCTCTGGGAATCAGTTGTCAACTAATTATAATTCAGTTTCACCTCATGATGTATATCAAATACAAAGCACACAGTGTTGGCCAGATGAAGATTCGCAAAGAAGATGTAAAAGCTCATGTAAGGATGTTGGCCAGATTAGTGGCATGAGTGGTGGCAATAAACAGCACAAAGGGTAATACAAAATGTTACTGCACAGGGAGGTGGGATGGATGGTCGGGGGTGGGGGGGGGGGATAGGGAGGTGCAATAATGAATCGAGTGAGTTCTGGATAATGGTGAAGGGGTGTGCAGCAGTCTAATTGAGTATGTGGCCTTTTAGAGGTCATTCCGAACAAGTGGACATCACGTACAGGCGACGATGCTGACGTAGTGGTTCTTGCGCTTGTTTTTAGGTCGACACGTGTTTGTGCCAAAGTCTGTGGTACAGCGCTGGATTTCCTGCACCAGAAATCACATTACATTCCACATGAGCTTTATCATGACCATTATAATATGCAAAAAAATCCTTTGATTTATTTCAAATGCTCATTCAGAATATTCAATCCGTGCATTGGAAGTACATCACAATGGAGTCCCAACTGGGTTTATCAATGTGAAATAAAATATGAGTTTAATAAAAAAAAATAACCTCAAATTCCTCTGTGAAGCGTGATCCTGCAGCATGCATCTCCGCCACATGTTTTGGGAACTGCTTCACCGGAATAGCTTCCACCTCTTCTGCACGCAAGGAATTTGGGACAAGGAGCAGAGTGAAAGGGATCAGGAATGAGGAGGATGGAGGAGAGCAGCAGTGAGGAAGGTGGAGGAGAGCAGGAGTGCGGAAAGGGGGGGGGGGAGATTAAGAGTGAGAAATGTTGAGGAGATTAGGAGTGAGGAAGGTGGAGGAGATTAAGAGTGAGGAAGGTGGAGGAGATTAAGAGTGAGGAAGGTGGAGTAGATTAAAAGTGAGGAAGGTGGGGAGATTAAGAGTGAGGAAGGTGGAGGAGATTAAGAGTGAGGAAGGTAGAGGAGATTAAGAGTGAGGGAGGTGGAGGAGATTAAGAGTGAGGGAGGTGGAGGAGATTAAGAGTGAGTAAGGTGGAGGAGATTAAGAGTGAGGAAGGTGGAGGAGATCAAGAGTGAGTAAGGTGGAGGAGATTAAGAGTGAGGAAAAGATAGAGATTAGGAGTGGGGAGGGTGGAGGAGAGAGAGAGTGAGGAAGGTGGAGGAGATCAAGAGTGAGTAAGGTGGAAGAGATCAAGAGTGAGTAAGGTGGAGGAGATTAAGAGTGAGGAAGGTGGAGGAGAGCAGGAGGAGTGAGGAGGGTGGAGGACATTAAAAGTGAGGAAGGTGGAGGAGATTAAAAGTGAGGAAGGTGGTCCAGATGAAGAGTGAGTAAGGTGGAGGAGATAGAGAGTGAGGAAGGTGGTGGAGATTAAGAGTGAGGAAGGTGGAGGAGATTAAGAGTGAGGAAGGTGGTGGAGATTAAGAGTGAGGAAGGTGGTGGAGATTAAGAGTGAGGAAGGTGGTGGAGATTAAAAGTGAGGAAGGTGGTGGAGATTAAAAGTGAGGAAGGTGGGGGAGATTAAGAGTGAGGAAGGTGGAGGAGATTAAGAGTGAGGAAGGTGGAGGAGATTAAGAGTGGGGGAGGTGGAGGAGATTAAGAGTGAGGAAGGTGGAGGAGATTAAGAGTGAGGATGGTGGAGGAGATCAAGAGTGAGTAAGGTGGAGGAGATTAAGAGTGAGGAAAAGATAGAGATTAGGAGTGGGGAGGGTGGAGGAGATAGAGAGTGAGGAAGGTGGAGGAGATCAAGAGTGAGTAAGGTGGAGGAGATTAAGAGTGAGTAAGGTGGAGGAGATTAAGAGTGAGGAAGGTGGAGGAGAGCAGGAGGAGTGAGGAGGGTGGAGGAGATTAAAAGTGAGGAAGGTGGAGGAGATTAAGAGTGAGGAAGGTGGAGGAGATGAAGAGTGAGTACGGTGGAGGAGATAGAGAGTGAGGAAGGTGGTGGAGATTAAGAGTGAGGAAGGTGGAGGAGATTAAGAGTGAGGAAGGTGGTGGAGATTAAGAGTGAGGAAGGTGGTGGAGATTAAGAGTGAGGAAGGTGGTGGAGATTAAAAGTGAGGAAGGTGGTGGAGATTAAAAGTGAGGAATGTGGGGGAGATTAAGAGTGAGGAAGGTGGAGGAGATTAAGAGTGAGGAAGGTGGAGGAGATTAAGAGTGGGGGAGGTGGAGGAGATTAAGAGTGAGGAAGGTGGAGGAGATTAAGAGTGAGGATGGTGGAGGAGATCAAGAGTGAGTAAGGTGGAGGAGATTAAGAGTGAGTAAAAGATAGAGATTAGGAGTGGGGAGGGTGGAGGAGATAGAGAGTGAGCAAGGTGGAGGAGATCAAGAGTGAGTAAGGTGGAGGAGATTAAGAGTGAGTAAGGTGGAGGAGATTAAGAGTGAGGAAGGTGGAGGAGAGCAGGAGGAGTGAGGAGGGTGGAGGAGATTAAAAGTGAGGAAGGTGGAGGAGATCAAGAGTGAGTAAGGTGGAGGAGATTAAGAGTGAGGAAGGTGTAGGAGAGCAGGAGGAGTGAGGAGGGTGGAGGAGATTAAAAGTGAGGAAGGTGGAGGAGATTAAGAGTGAGGAAGGTGGAGGAGATGAAGAGTGAGTAAGGTGGAGGAGATAGAGAGTGAGGAAGGTGGTGGAGATTAAGAGTGAGGAAGGTGGAGGAGATTAAGAGTGAGGAAGGTGGTGGAGATTAAGAGTGAGGAAGGTGGTGGAGATTAAGAGTGAGGAAGGTGGTGGAGATTAAGAGCGAGGAAGGTGGAGGAGATGAAGAGTGAGTAAGGGGGAGGCGACAGAGAGTGAGGAAGGTGGTGGAGATTAAGAGAGAGGAAGGTGGAGGAGAGCAGGAGTAGTGAGGAAGGTGGTGGAGATTAAGAGTGAGGAAGGTGGTGCAGATTAAGAGTGAGGAAGGTGGTGGAGATTAAGAGCGAGGAAGGTGGAGGAGATTAAGAGTGAGGAAGGTGGTGGAGATTAAGAGTGAGGAAGGTGGTGGAGATTAAGAGTGAGGAAGGCGGTGGAGATTAAGAGTGACGAAGGTGGAGGAGATCAAGAGTGAGTAAGGTGGAGGAGATTAAGAGTGAGGAAGGTGGGGGAGATTAAGAGTGAGGAATGTGGAGGAGATCAAGAGTGAGTAAGGTGGAGGAGATCAAGAGTGAGGAAAAGATAGAGATTAGGAGTGGGGAGGGTGGAGGAGATAGAGAGTGAGGTAGGTGGAGGAGATCAAGAGTGAGTAAGGTGGAGGAGAGCAGGAGGAGTGAGGAGGGTGGAGGAGATAGAGAGTGAGGAAGGTGGGGAAGATCAAGAGTAAGTCAGGTGGAGGAGATCAAGAGTGAGTAAGGTGGAGGAGATTAAGAGTGAGTAAGGTGGAGGAGATTAAGAGTGAGGAAGGTGGAGGAGAGCAGGAGGAGTGAGGAGGGTGGAGGAATAAGAACAAGGATGGATGACAGAGTAGGTGATGTCACACAAACTAAAGTTATCTTAAAAACAACCACATGTTTATTTGTGAAAACCCTATTTATAGTTTCCTTTAAGTCACTTTGGTCTGATATTGGCATCGATCAAACAAAAAAACTGACAATCATTTAAATGACCACCAACAGATGATCAGAAGCTTTAAGCTTGATTTTTACCTGTGACATGACACATGTCTATAAGAGCTCCTCATTGCTGTTGTTGGTGTTAATGTTGTTATTGGTGTTCTTGTTGGGGGGGGGGGGGTTGATTTTTAAAATGTGCACCCATTGGTCAACCAGCTGCCAGACCCCACCCCATTTGTCACTTGATTCAACCCACTTGGCACCCAGATGAAATGACATGGCCACCATCTTGGGCCTAAGATATCAGGCCTGAGGCGTTACATCGTTTTTGAATGACCATATGTTAGGGTTCAACAATCCGTGACCTTGTGACGAATCAGCTCGTTCTGAGATAACTGTGATGGAGGCTGACATGGATAAGAGGTATCGAGTTTATCTTTTCATAACGAAGTAAATGTGTGATTTCCAATCACGCTGTTCATCCTTTTAGAGTGCTTTAAATGCATGTTTCTCAATCAGCCCGTTACCGGATTTTGTCGCAAGTTGTCACCACAGTGCTGTCATTGTTATTCTCCTTTTATTGTGATTTAATGTATATGCTGCTTTTAATCAGCTAAAAACAAGCAAATCAATCAGTTTTTGCTTATTTTGAAAACAACTTCAGTGCAATTTGTATTTAGCCATTTTATCCAGCGCACACGCAACAGTTTGGCTACATTAAGGGCCATGAGAAATGCATTGTGTATAATTGCCTTACATGCAGCTGCACAATTAGCATTTGAGAGACTGGAAGGGCACTCTTTGACGTCGCCAGATATGCTTCCACACACATATTATTCCATCATTATACAGACGTGTACAAAGTATAATTTAAATCACTGAACCCAGATTCAAAATATTAAATCATCCTGGCTGCCAGACTATGTGTCCAATCAGATTGAAATTTTAAACATTATATTCCCCATGACGACTGGATCATGATTGTGAAGTGAAAGTTTCACATTGATTGATGAAGTGGTTACAGATAAATAATTTTAAAAAATATTTTCGTTGAATCCAATATAGCTGTCACACCATGTGACCAATTACTGTAATTATTTGTGAAAACCCTGGTATCCCCGAGGCTTGTCCAAAAGCCATGTGGGTGAAGTTTTTCTCTTTATCTGTCGAGCCATTCTGGAGGTTTTTAAAGGTTTTTTCTTCCAAAAATCATAGCTGTCAAAAACATGTGACCTATGAAGTCATAGGTGGAGAACTTTTTGTTCCTCATGGATTGGTGATCATACCTGTAAAGATTCACCTCAATCTGTTCAGCCATTTCGGAGAAGATTTTTGAAGGCTTTTACGTAAAAGAAAAAATTGGCGATGATGTCATCAATTTTTCCCCCCATACAATTTAGCCTGAGATGGCCCTCAAAAATTTTCATACTGATCGGATAAAGCATTCAATGTATGCAATTATGACATCATAATGAAGCCACCTACGACATCATTAAAAAGTCTCACTTATTTCCCATGGGAAATACTTGGCATGTGCCATGTTTCAATTTTTTCCATGGAGCAGTTTCGGAGAAACAGAAGTCCAAAGTTTTTCATTTTTTTTCCAACATGGCTGCCACACAATGTGACCGATGATGTCATAATTATCATTATAACATTCTCAACTGGAAGGGCACTCAGTAGAATGCATAGCTCTGCCACATAATGCCTGATCCAGTGGAATATATCGGGCCCCATAAATTTTTGAAATATCACGCTATATTGTTACGAATCTGGCAGCCATGAGCACACAACATTCAGGTCCTTATAGAACAGTTATATCGGTAAGTACGTGTTTATATTTAGGGTCCCGTCCCTAGTATAATGGGAATTAAATGTGCATGTGCTGCGGAGTTATTTTATAGCTAGGATTTTTACACTTATAACAACAACACGCCTTCGCCTCGCTTCCTCAACCCGACACCATAGGGTCCGCGGTGGGCGGAGTTCAAGGCGGAACCTCGCGGCGGCTCTCACCCAATCGGGGTGATGCGAGTGAGGTTGCCGTCCTTCGACCAATGGGACTCCTCCATTGTGTGAGGGGCGGTCCGCGTGATGTCACCACGCCCCTGGACCAAGCAACGGACTTGGTGCCCGTTTTGGCCAGTGACAGAGGCGACGAGAGATTTTGTGCGCCAAAACCTTCCAGTGAGGGAGAGCGGGTCGCGAGAAGGCTCCCCCCCCCCCCACCCGGACAAGAGGGGGATATAGTTTCGGCGCGATCGGACTGAGGGAGAGAGTGCTGAGACCCGACGGTGTGTGAGTGAGGTTGCGATCGGTCCAGCACAGTTGTTGGGCCAGAGTTGTGTTGAGGTCCAGCGGAGGTTCAGTCAAGGTCACGTCGCCTGGTCGCCTGGTCGCCTTGTCAGCCTTGTCAGCCTCGTCGCCTGGTCGTCTCGTCTGGCCTGCCGGCGTTCTGTCTGATCCATCTTCGCGCCGGCTGGCGTCCATCATTGCATTGTGTTGCGGGTTCGAGTCCCGCCGAACCGGATCATTGAAAACTGCATGAGGCGGGGAGGTGCGAGACAGGTTCTCCCCTTCGGCTCACCTTCCCTTCGAGCTGAAGGGCTGAATAAAGACCGCGGTCATCATTTCTTTTGGGTGTGTCCGTGTGTGTCTGTGGGCCCAGTCTATAAGTAGCAATTGTTTAAGTGCCTTGTACATTATTTGCCTTGCTTAGTTGGATAACTCTGCTCCTTGTGTATTCCCTTCCCCCCATTATAAATAAATCCCGTGTTAAATGTTTCAACCCGTTTCTGTGTTTCTTTAATTTGTTTAGCACAGTGCGTGTTGGGAAATTGGGAAGCGGCAAATTGTGCATTTCGACTGACGGACCTCGGTAACCATCCGCTGGGGTTACGCACGGTTCGAGCACGATAACGGCTCGTTCCGTTTGAGCTCCGCCGAAGGTGAATTCCCCCGGTAATTTGGACGATGTAGGTATTTAGGTAAATTGAAATTGGCAATCGACCCTACCCCACGCGGTCGACCTATTGGCGATCTTCGGTCCGATAAGGGACCCGTCGACTCCGGAGTTATCCGGGGTGACAACCTATAAATTCCAGGTGTTGGGTGGAGCCGACTCTACTGCTCCACCTCGCGGTCGTGCTCGCCACTGAAACTCGGCCAAACAACAATATATCGTTTTTGGCCCTTTCTCTCAATGGTGAAGAATCATTTTAGAAATTAAATAACTCTCGTAACCAGATTTGGATTTGGATCTTCACTGAAATCGAATCAATTCGTTCTTGTCACACAGTCAACCTGTCCAAGTTCCAACCTGTTCCAAAAATCCGTCCACAAATTTTTGAGATATTGTGCTATATATCAGTTTAGCCCTATTTCTCAATGGTGAAGAATCGCTTAAAAAATTATTGCTTCTGAATTCGGACTCAGATCTTCACCAAAATTGAGTTAATTCTTCCTTCACACACTCAACGTGTCCACCAAGTTTCGTCCGAATCTGTCCACAACTTTTTAAGATATCCTGCACACAAGCAAACAAACAAGAAAAAGACATTGTGCAGAGCACGATACTTGCAAAATCCACCACCCCCCTCTCCAAAAGTTTCCATGGATACAGATACATCAAATTGTGCATTTCATGAAGATCAAAAATGACAATCTTAATCAAAGCTCAGGCCAATCAGATAAAAATCGAAATTTTGAAATTTTTGAAATTGATGATTTTAGGAGCTTGACCTTGAGCTGACCTTTTTACCTCAAAAATAGTTGGTTTCCAAATTCAGTGATGGACAATGCAATTGCTTCTTAATTGTCATGTTAATCGGATGAAAATTGACGATTTTTCAGATTAAATTTGATGATTTTAGAAGTTTGACCTTGAGTAGACCTTTGACATATTGACCTAAAAATAGTTGTTTTCCCAATTCAGTGATGCACTATGCAATTGCTGTTTAATTTGCAAGTAAATCGGATGAAAATTGACAATTTTTCAGATAAAACTGGACGATCTTAGAAGTTTGACCTTTTGTATTTTGACCTCAAATAGTTGGTTTCCGAATTCAGTGATGTAATATGCAAATCCTGTTCTACTTTCAAGTCAATCGGATGAAAAATGATGATTTTAGAAATTTGATCTCAAAATGACCTTGGACCTTTGACCTCAAAATCAATAGCCTTCTCAGTTGAGACGACCTCCGCAACTTGGTAAACTTTCATGATGATCGATTTAAAATTGTAACCTGTAGGCGATTGACAAACAGACAGAGAAACAGACAAAATAACAAAATCGACTGATCAATATCCTTGAGATTTTTCGAGTAGCAAAAAAACAGACAAATACACAGACAGGGGTAAAAACATAACCTCCTTACACCTTCGCTGGCAGAGGTAATGAGTCGTCTCACTGATGGTGAAAATTCCGTGTCAATTGGATAAGCGGTTGCAGAGAAAAGAGAGAAAATTAGGATGGACAGATGGACGGACAACCCCCCCAAAAATGCCTCTGGCGACTTGGGCAGCATAAAAAAGGACTCTTGATCATCTCAGCCGATATTGTTTGGTTTTGTTGGGTTTACTTGGTTGAAGCCAAGCACATGCTTGCTTTCTTCAACACCTGTTCATAAACCATGTTATTTTTGCCCACTGTTCTGTTCATGACGATGTAATTGAATTATGTCATTACTTTTGACATCATTAATGTGAACTTAACCCGCCCCATCCCACACACTATCTGATGAGTTGTGCTGTTGGACAGAAGGGTATTCATGGAACCACCAACTCTCAGAATAAATTAAGGAACTATCATCTGTATGCACAATGTGATTCTTTGCTTCGTACGAATGTCTGCCTGTATTGGGCATTGTAATAGCTGATGAAAGGTTGGGTGCTGTAGGTTTTAATCATCAATGGCAGGCAGATATGCAATCATCTGCAGAGGCAGATTAAGATTTTTTTTGAGACCCTGGGCACAAAAAAATATTTTGGCCCAAAACGCCCCCAAAAAGAGTACTCCATGTTATTGTCACGCAAAAAGGCCCCAAAAAAGAGGACTCCATGTTAGTTTTTGCACTTGCTTAGATGATGTTGCTTTCGACTCGACTGCAAAAAAATCCAGAGGAATTCTCAGGTTTTATTGCTTTTTTGTCCCCATGGAAAAAATACCATGTTGAGGTGTTCCATTACCAATTACTTCGCAGCTCGCCAAGTGGCTTAAGCACTCAAGCAAGCAGTCCAACAAAGCCGTTGATAAGGAACGGCTGGCTTAGCAAGCGATAGCAAGCTGATTGGTAAAGGCACACACCATCGATGTGCTCGACCAAATAAATTTTTCGTTTCTGAAACGACAAAAGTTAATTTTGGGTGATTTTCAACCCTTTTCCCCTTTTGTTGAGCTATTGTCCACTTTTCAACCTTGCTGGGGTAGTTTTGTTTTGTTTCAACTTGGGGGCAGGTGTGCTGGTTTCAAAAAAAAACTGCAACATACCATGGGTTCATCAATTTACTAATGAGAGATTATTTTGTGATTGTACAATAAACTGTAATGTGGACTTGCTGAACAATATCAATATGTATTTACATTAGGAATTGTACAAATTTTATTTTGATTATTGTTGCATTTGTGTACATTATTTAAATATAGTTATTATTCAACTTGCTTTCTCTATTAACCTCACCCCTTAATTTTGTAAAAGTCCTGTCTAGTTAAACATCAGAGAAAACTTTTTATTTTTAAAGTTGATTCATTAGGTCACAGTGCTTTCTTTACTCAAGAGGAAGCATTCCCTTTGTGCTGTGTTTATCACCACTCACAAATTGATATGCTTTGTCAGCAAAGTGAGACCCCACTCTCGGGTCCAGAAACATTGTGAATCACAATCGGTCATGTGAGGCCCCATGTTATCTTGGGGCTCTATGCAATTGCATGGCTCTCACGCCACCTCTGCCCGGGACACATGTTGAGCTGATATGTTTTGCCGGTAAATTGAGACCCCACCCTAGGAGTCTGAGCCCAAGTTGAGCTCAGGACCCCTGGGCATGGGCCCTGCGTGCCCATGCATTAATCCGTCACTGCAGGACTGTATCCTGATTTTAGCATGACATCGTTTTATTAATAATAATCTATTACACGAGTATGGATGGAGATTAAACGTACACGAGTGCATATAGCGGGGCAGAATTGAATGCATGAACCTCCATTCAAACCAATCTTTAGATAATGGAGGGAAAGTATGTTGTATGTTTCATTAATCCTCCAAGAGGATTTAGCCTCGGAAGCTGAAACTTTCAGGGATCAACAATGGCACCCAGAAGTTGTGCCGGGACAAGTTTAGTTTGATTCCTTAAGTTTTGCAAAAAATATATTTTTTCACTCATCTTGGCATTTTCCTCCTTTGGGGGGGGGGGGTCAAGAGGGGAATTGGAATTATCTGAGCTATATAACCATGATGTATTGAATATGCACAGAAGCAGTATGCATAGTTTTGCTTCAAATACATAACCTGGGTTATTTTTATTTTTGGGAGCGACCGAGGCAGTGATCTGTTGCGTATACATCATCCAAACAAAGGGCTGTGTCAGAAGAATGTGTTGCACGCTTGGAAGATCACCCGAAGGGTGGGTTCTCTGCTAGTGAATACAATTGGAACAAGAATAAGAGCAAACAGAGATTGCAGACCCTCGCCAGGACTTCTTTTGAGTGGTGTGTTTTTTATAAAATAGATTTCAGGGTAAAACCAATATGGCTGCCAAACCATGTGATCTATGATATCATATGTGTGAACTTTTCTTCCTCATGGACAGGCGGTCATATGTGTAAAGTTTCACCTCGATATGTTCAGCCACTTCAGAGTAGATTTTTGAAGATTTTTTTAACACAATATGGCCGCCGAATCACGTGACCAATGACATTATGAATATTTTTTTTTCTGCAGACAATTTCATCCCTAGATGACCCTCAAAAATGTTCATACTGATCGGTTGTGGTGTTCTACATATGTAATTAAAACATCATAATGAGGGCACCAATGACATCATAAAAAAAAGACAATCATTCCCCATGAGGAGTACTTGCTCTGTGCCAAGTTTCAATTTTTTCCTTGGTGCGGTTTCAGAGAAACAGAGGTCCAAATTTTTTTTTTCCCATTTTTGCAACATGGCTGCCACACCACATGACCTATGATGTCATAATTATCAGTAAAACATTCCACATGAGTAGAATGTTTTACTGATAATTAATGTTATTGTTTTACTGTTGCACCAATGGTGAAAAATTCGTCTCAATCCGACAAGCGGTTGCAGAGAAAAACAGGAAAGTTATGTGCGGACAAAAAACAGACAGACAAACAGACAAACAGACAAACAAACAAACAGACCAAAATGCAATACCCTCTCCTCTGGCAAGGGTAATTCATGTGCAAATCCTGGTTGACAATGATATTTCTGCCGTGAAGGTTTACGTTGCATACATATCAGCAAATTCAATCTGTTCACAGTCCATGTAAAGTCCCTCCATCAGTTGTTAAATGTTCTTGCACAAGTTTGAACGCATGAGCATTACTGAACCATACTTCATACATGTATCCAATTGCATATCATAAACCAAATGAAATATTCCAGCAAAAGGATTTGACCTAATGCTTCATGCTCAAGCCAAGCCGAAAGTTTTAGTTTGAGTCTCAGTGTGTCGAATCCCAGAATTAAATAAGAACCGGGAGACTGACGTACTGCCAAATAACCATGAGATATTCATGTGCGACTGAAAACGTGACGAGTGCAGCAGTATGACCATGAGGAATGTGGAAGGAAAGGCCCTGATTTGGTGATTTAGGAGTAAGAAGCCATATCCAGAATCGTGCGGTGGAAGGCACGCCGAGGGCAGTGTCAAAATGAGGATGGAATGGAATCGAATTGCCGTGCACAGCGTGCTTAGGCGTTGAGCAAGCGAGATGAATGCACTGTCTGTAAAGCCGTACGTTTAAGCAAGGATTTGGTACTGAGAGATGTATTATCAGCACAAATGGACAATCAGGTTGAAATCGCCAAGTCAAGCCATCCTAAGTTAAAGCATAAACTCTCTTTGACAACCATTTTCAAATCGGGAGAGTTGGAGAACTTTGCAGTTTTAATGCGAATGCATCCCTGTCGCATCAATGGTCCCTTTGGTAGGATAGTTCACAGGTATCGGACTCGACTTTGAGATGTCTTGTCTGGGTTCTCGTCACAACCCTACAATAAACTCTCGTACGTTGGTGAATAGCAGGAAGGGTGAGGAAAGCGATTCGATGGCGATGTCACAAGTTTTCACGTTTTATGACAGATCAGGGAGAACATAATGACATGTTTGGATCAATGCATCAAGTATTGAGCGTATGCTTTATAAATGTCCGAACGTGCAATTTTCGGATTGTTTTTTTTTTGGACATTGATGGAATAACTACAAATGAAAACAACTTTGAAACTGTGCAATAAACCATGGATTCAGAGTTCAGAAATGTCTTACTCATGTGGAATGAATAAATAAATAAAACCTAACCAGGACATTGGATGTAATGTGCAACGTGTACCGTTACAATTATCCTCACCTGAAATGAGTGATCTCAACTGAGTGAGATGTATGAAGTTATGTTTTTTGTTTTTTTTCGGAAAGAGCATACACACCTGAAAATCAAGTCTTCCTCAGAATCTACGTACTTGTCTCCACAAGATCCATGTCAATACGGTCTACAAGTTGGTCACCTCTGTGATCTACGTCAGTAAGGAATGGCAAGCCATCGTTTAACACCAAATGAGTTGGCTTGCACCATCGGGATGGCTCAACGGAGGATGACTCGGACGCCGTTGCCTCACAGTAGAATGTTCATCGGAGTGTCATCTATATACCGTACGGCCTTGATGAGGCACTGTAAGACTACACAATTGAGGGAGAGACCTCAATGAGGTTACCCAAGGGTTACAACTGCTCGTGAGGATTGTTATCTATCACACTTGCAAGAAGGAACTGCATTCCAAAAGCTTGTCTCTCAAATAAGCTCCAAAGACCATTCGACCATTGATCTTCAATCGCGTGGTGGTATGAAGTCAAGAAGACCACAGATCTGAATCCCCTGTAAGACAGCACAATTGATGAGTGAAGCATGTTGGAATGTCATTGATGCCAACTGAAGAGTGAATCATTGGTGAATGTTCATTACACCGTTTGATCGAGATTGTGCCGGCACTTCAGTGATGGATGTGCTCTAGGCTGGGATGAGGTGGGGAGAGTTTTGCTAATTGGCATTAAACAGCATGACCAGTTTTGTGGGGGCAGTCTGATGGAATTGGCTGGCATTCAAGTTGGACGAATAATTAATCCTATTATCAATCGGAGGGATAGTATGACTGGTGTTAGATACAGGGATGCCATGCCATTGCTACATCTGCAGTCCTCCCTGTGGTCCAAAAGCAAGGACCTGACCTATATAGATGGCTATGCTCATCCACACCATACACATGCCGTCAACATTCCATTTCAGGACCACAATATCATTTGGAAGTGCTGGCCTGCACAATCTACAGACTCAACTCAAATTGAATATGCTTGGGACATCTTAAGAAGGTGCGTTTGTGATTAGCAATTCCACTTACAGTGTTTTGATTATCTGGAGGTGGCTCTGGTCGAAGAATGGCGCAACAAGCAAGATCTGATTTGGTTGACAACAAGAAGTATTATACAAGCTTGTAGTGGTGTCAATGATAGTCACACCTAGTATGAAAGCCATTTCTGCCAACATAAACAAGTTCATGATCACTTTTAGGCAGCATCATTGCCAATTCGGGCAAATTTTGATTGCCATGTCACTTTCGCAAAAGTGATAACTTTGGCTTCCACCGACTTCATGTGTATTTATGATGTGGACAAACAACACATCAATGTGCCGATTCTCTTTGGCCAGAATATGAACACGTTTAATACATCAGAAAAACAATCCATCCATCCATCCATCCATCCATCCATTGAGACCATACTCTGTACAGAGTGAGGATGGAGAGGGGGAAAGACAGACGAGGGAGGGGAAGAGGGGAGAGGGAGCGAGGAGGGGTGGGGAGCGAGGAGGGAGGGGGAGCGGGGAGGGAGGGGGGAGCGAGGAGGGAGGGGGCGCAAGGAGGGAGGGGGAGCGAGGAGGGAGGGGGGAAAGGCAGTGAGACGTAAGAGGAAGGGAAGGCAAATGTGCATTAAATACGATTCATACTGATTAATCAAAATACTTCTGCACAGAATAACAGTGAAGATGGAAACAAAATAATGTCTGAAATCCATTTTCTACCGGTCATACTAATGTTGCCTAATGTTGGCTTAATGGTTAGGGTGGCTAGCTTGGGATCTTAGGGTCCTGACTTAGAGCCCCGTTAGCCAATGAAATAACACAAGGTGGGGTTGATTTGGCCTGTCATCTTTCTGAGGTCAGCGAAATGAGTACGAATATACTGGTATAGGGGCACAGCATCAGCATCATAGATGTGCCCCAACAAAATGATAGCGACCCAGCAGCAAAAGCCACCATATGCAAGAAGAAGAAGATACTATAAATATCGCCCAGATATAAACACCTCCGAGGTATGACTGGAGATAAACACAGTCTGGAGACAAACACCACCCAGATGCGTCTGGAGCCAAGCAGCTGTAAGGAGACAAACACTGCTCAGCACATCTGGAGACAAACTCCCGTCCAGGCATAAACACCACCCGGATGCGTCCAGAGACAAACACCAGCAGGACGCATCCGGAAACAAACACTGCCTGGATGCGACCGGAGACATACACTGCCCAGACACATCCAAAGACAAACACCACCCAGACCCATCTGGAGACAAACTCCCGTCCGGACATAAACACTGCCTGGACACGTTCGGAGACAAACACTGCCTGGACACGTTCGGAGACATACACCAACCGGAGGCATCCGAAGCCAAGCCGTCTGGAGACAAACACCACCCAGACATGTCTGGAGATAAATACCATCTGGAAACGGCTGGAGACAAACCCCGCCCGAACACCTCTGGAGACAAACACCGTCCAGACATAACCACCATCCGGAAATGAAGACAGAGACAAAGAAGGGGGGAGGTGAGAGTGAGAGAGGGGTGGGAGGAGGATGCTGCACTGTATTGGGAGGGGGTAGAGCAAGGATGGCACAAAGAGACAGAGGGGTGGGGATATGGAACTTAGCAGAGAAATTTATGCTTTATGAACACACACACACACACACACACACACACACACACACACACACACACACACACACACACACACACACACACACACACACACACACACACACACACACACACACACACACACACTGTATTAGTGCTTGGCCAATATCGGGAATTTTTCGGGAATCGGCAGGTTGGAGTCAGTTTGTTTATTGACAACAGTACATACTGTATACAACCCAAAAACCTTGAGTAGCTTTCACCGAAAAACAACGTTACATTGAGATAGACGTTTGAGCGAAATGTTCATCAACATTAGTCTTTATAAACAGCTGCGTGTGACAGATGGAAAAAATCAATTTGGCTCGGTAATTTTGAAAACACGTTAACATCGCAAACATATATATATATATATATATATATATATATATATATATATATATATATATGTTTATATATCATGTACACATACACACATACATACATACATGCATACATACATTTCGTATTTTCCTTTGCAATAAAGGTCTTTATTATACATAAAGTTGACATTAAATTTTCCCACAGATAAACTGCAAACTAAATGTGGTGTCCTTGTTAATTGGAGAAGTAAAAATGATTCACACATTATACATACTGTCTGGGTTTACGATGTAACAACAATTCATGAGCATTTTGGGAAAAAAAATGATGATTCTCACATCACAAGAGGTTTGCATAAAAGGGGAAAATAAAGGCGTGTATGATTTTCCATGTTGTATAAAACCACAAGAACACATCCCCCTGGTGTATTCCCATAGAGCACAATGTGAAAGCTCACACAATGAAGTTCAGGGAGAAATAATCTCTTTCCATACCTGTCCTGACCACAATCATATTTCGTGAGGACAACACACCTGAGAATGGTAGGAATGGCAAAGTCGAGGTTGGAACCACTCGCGGAGAATCGTTGTCATCGACATAAAAATGTGCGGTCTGGAAACACTTTCTGTTGGCACACATCACAGGAGGAACAGGCAATGCATGAAGAGACTGGCGAGTGATTGTAACAGGTAGAGAGTACAACGGCAGAAGTGTCATACTATACACAGTGGGTTTAAATCTGAGTTAACTGTTGGGCCCAAATCTGATAGCAAAAACCCCAGCTTGCACAGGGCACCATGATCTCTTGTCAAGTTCTATATGATCATGGAATATAAAGACAGATACATCGAGCTGAGTTATAATTCCCACCAAAGGTGTTCCACCGACCGATTTACCTGGAACAGAATAAGACGTCACTTAAAATACAAGAGTCTGTCATAGAGATTGAAGAAGAAAAAACACTTGCAGAGTCGAGGAGTTAACGACAAGAAAGAAACCCTTATTGGAGATCAAACACTGCAAGAATTTAACTTTTATGCAAAAATACAAGAAGCACAGAGCTGTGTAGAGAAAGAGAGAAACAAAAAGAAATGAGAATAACACAAGTGAGAAGATGGGCAAGCAGTTAAAAATAAAGAGACAAAGTTGTCCCACAAAATAAAATATGATGCAGAAATCCTCGGGCAAAATCATCGCCACCCAAAAGGATCACCACCATGTTCGTGAAAATTAACAACTACAACGCTCGAGTTGAACGTTGGAATGACACCGTTGTGTCCGTAAACAGCAAGAATAATTAATTAATGTATGATAAATGATTGATGCAACAAGTCAAGTGATAAAACTGATTGGTGAAAGACTCGGTAACAAAAGATGTAAACCAAAGCAACAAATCGACACCGGAAAGCCTCATAAAACAAATAACTAATTTAACTCCTCCATGTGATACCAGAATGGCTGAGAGGTCTGCACACTTTCTTCTAAACTGTCTCGCCTGGGTTTGAATCCCAACCCAGCTATAAACTGTCATCCAGTATTTCACAGGTATGGCGATTTATCAATGCGTGTGCCATCCCTCAGATGGATGTTAAACTGGAAGTCTCGTCTGCCAGCATGAGCTTGTGAACATTAAAGATCCCACGGTGTCTGGCACGTAGAAAAGGTGAGCTTTCGCTGGCACCCCGGCCAAGTTACAAATTCCTGCCCTAACCAGCAGAGGGCATTACATCAGCTGCACAGCCGTGCCCTTTGCCATTGATGCTACCCCACAACATTGTGCTGCACAAGGATGAAGAAGCTCCTCCACGCGCATAAATATCTGGAATAAAGATAGTTATTAAAATATGAGTACAAAATCAGAATATAAGTGCAAGTAGCACAGAACACCAGCAAAAGGTCTGTTCAAAGCAGTCACATGGGGATGGCCGCATTCACCAGCATTGCGAGGTTGAGGAAAATCCCGACACCCTTAAAAGGAGCACCTTTCATTGGTTGCGATTAGTTTGATGGCCCGACATAAGGAATACGCCACATCTCAAATTTTCTCACAAAATGAGCCACACTCGATTAATAATCATAGTTTATGAAACGTGACGTTAATAAACTGCGAAGGAGAAGGAATTAAGAGAAGTCCTAAACACCAATTGTGTGCAAGAGGAGGTTTGGCAACCGTATCTGGAAAGCAGTTATGGCTCCTTCAGAAAACCCTAATAATTGATTACAGTGCTTAAAGGCAAAGAGAGTGGTGGCAAAAGAAACTCAGAGGGGACAAAGTACACTGGAAAATGGTTTTAAGAAGGAGAGCCTGGGAAGGAAAGAAAATGTGACCGAGGCAGAAGCATAAGGAACATCAAGAACATCATGAATGAAGGTTGACGAGTAGAGTGGGAGAGGGAGACGCTAAATCCTGGCAAGTCCAGTATGGATCCAACTCCAGGTCCCAAATCTTCCAGTTGAAGTCCAAATGATAAGCTATTGAGTCCGAGTAAAGACGTCTCCAGTTGGAGTGAAAACCCTGATAATATTTAGGGAAACACCTGCGAGGTCTCTATACACAACATAACTCAGTTATCAGATGGACATTTTTGTTTCTCGCTTTTGCTTAACACTTCATGAGGATCAAATTACTCGAAATGTATTTTACATTCCTCCACTAGAAATGCTATCAGGTTCATTTATGAGAAGACATCACACGAACGAAGATGCAGATGGGGGTTGTCATGTGACAGGATCACATGATTTCAGGAAAAAAAAAAACCCCATCAAGCTGTGGGTGTATCAAATCCGCAAACCACTTGCAAACATTCTACATCAATGTGCATTCTCTCACTGTAAATAATATTAATCACAACAGCGACAACAATAGCAGGTAAACATTGGGCTTTTGTACCCTTGTATTTTCATTGGCATAATACCCCCAAATGGATGGATGACTTCATGTTCACCACTATTTATGACAACTTGTAAATTGATACCACATTGTGTCCAGATCTCGATGAAGGCAAATGGGGATCTGAATGGATTTCACGAAGAGGGTCCAAGTAAAGTGGCTGCTCAGTGTGCAAATACATCATCACATACAGGGTGTCTGCAAACGAACGTATTGTTACAGATCTGGAAACCATTTGTATTCAACATACAGGTCCTAAATGTCAGTTATCCCATTAAGTACATGTGTAGTCAGATCCCTTTCCTTTTGTCAAGTGGGAGAATAAAAAACGTGTGTTGCGACTTATTTTAGTTAGGTTATTAAATCTTTACATCTCACAACCAACAAGCCATCTGCATGACCCCTTGGCCCATCACGAGCCACCGCCAACTGGCTGCACCACCAACGTACCGTTGCAGAGTTATACTGTTACTCATCAAGTTTGACCCCACGTGGAAAGAGCAGTTGGGGTTTCCCGGCAGGGGCCAAGGCCCCGCCCCGGAAAGGTGCACTGTTGGACCCTGTCCAATGAGGGGCAGACAGCGAGGCATTTTCGCCAAGAGCCCCTCCCCGTGGTGGGAGGAGATATATCTCCGAGACTCTCAGAGTGAGAGGAGGAGTTCTGTGGATGAGAGTTCGTGTGTGGTTACGAGCAGTGGTCACGAGTAGCGGTTACGAGCAGTCAGTTTGTTCATGGTGGCTGGGTCCGGCCAAGTTTGTTCGCGGAGGCTGAAGGTGGTCGGTCCTGTTTCGCGGTGGCTGTTGCGGGGAGTTCTGGGCTGTTTTGACCCCGACTGTTCGCCACGCGAGCACCGCCATGATCCACGAGTCCCACACATGTGACTGGGACCAAACCGACGACCTGTTGGCAGGTGACGCATTACAGAGTACTCCTTTTCCTTCGACGACCAGGTACCCACGAATTCTGACCCCCAGCTTGTCTCTCTTCACGGCTTCGAGGGTCAAATAAAGACTCTGGGGTTTATTTTCTTTTTGGTGTGTGTCTGCATGTGGGCCCGTCTATAAGTAGAATTGTTTAAGTCTTTTTGCTTATTGTAAATATTTCCCTGCTTGCATATTCATGCCAAGTCTTGCCTTTGTCTTTATTTTACTGTTAATAAATTTTTTAGAAATGTTCCCAGTCCGTTTCTGTCCCTTTTTACATTGGTCCGGCATGGTCCGGGTCTGAGTATAAGTGGGGTTTCATCCCCGGTAATCAGTCTATCATAGCCGGCACGGCTTTGGCAGTTTCCGCTCGGCTGCAACCGAACCGGAGTTGGTAGTCGGTAGTTGGAACTCGACCGCAGTCGGTAGAGTGACCCGGTTCGAGCAAGATATGCCGAGGGCGTGGTTTCCCCGGTAGTCGAAATCGCGTCGTTAATTAGGTGAATTGGTTTTAGACAAGCAGACCCTACGCTACGCGGTTGAGATATTGACGTCCACGGTCGGTTCAGCGACCCGCCAGCTCACGGAATTATCCGGAGCGACGGCCTACAATTCCAGGGTCTGGTGGGAGACAGCGTAACCTCCCCCACCTACCGGTCGTTCTCGCCACCGACCCCCGGCCCGCAACAGTATAATCCTCCTGAATATATGTGTGATAAATACAGCGCAATATTATCATCCTGCCTGCCTCACTTTACAGCAAAGGGAATGTCAAACCGAATGAACGAAACATTCCCCCACCGTGGCCCACACACAAACAAAGTTGGTTTGTATTTAATGAGGAATAGGTTCACCCACCGTACGTGGAATTATTTTGAACTTCAGTTTCAGGGACTGGTCTTACATTGGACACGAATGAGACCTTCGCTTTGGTCTCAAGTCATGAGGTGTCCGAGTTCAGCTCTGAATCCTTATGTAACGTCTGAAATCAGAAGAAAAAAAAAGACTCTAGTCCATCACTAATAACTATGGAAAGATCTCCATTGGAAACATCGTGCGAGATAGACAAGAGATAGAAAATCTGTACAAACAGAGGGAGAGAGCGATGTTGAGGGACATGAAAATAAAATACAAAAAAAAGACGATAAGTCAATAAAATGCGTTGACAACCCGGTGAATGCTGACAAAGTGGCTGAAACAAAGGTTCGGGGCCAAGGAGCTACAAGACCTTTATCATCGGGTTCAGGTTTAAAGAATGGCTGAGGAAGAAGGTGATAGATCGAGACAACTCTGCAGCAGAATGCAATTCATCAGTCAGTTCCAGTACTCCGACGTGGGCAATTGGGCCAAAGCAAACGAGAAAAGGCAGTGGGCTGTGTCGTACCTCCTGCCTTCAGATTTTGCCATCTGTGTTTTCAAGTTGTTCTTTTCAACGTGAGACTCATCAGCAATTTACAAGTGTCATCGTGGTGCTATGCCTGGTGTTGGCTTAATGGTTAGGGTGGTGGGCTTGTTATCCTAGGATCTTGAGTTCAAATCCCACTTTTCTGTTGAATTAATTTCAGGTGGGGTTGACTCTGCCTGTCATCCTTCCGAGGTCGGCAAAATGATTGCCAGCTTGCTGGTATCCTGTGTCTGAGTGGCGACCTGTCCAGGATTGTGCCCAATAGCCGAGGAGACTGCTGAGTCTCTGGAGGATCTACAAGCAGCACCAACGCTCTGCACAGAGTATGGTGCCAATGGATGGATGGATGGATGGATGGATGGATGGATGGATAGTAATGCTGCAGCCACAGCGGACAATCGACACCAATAGAATCAAGCATTTCCTTTTCATCAATGCGGTGCAGTGACAAAATGTACGAGAGAGAGGGTCAAACCAACCTGCTTTCAATTTGTTCTCGCACAAAGCCACTTACAACGAGGCTCAACAAATATTAACTCCAAAAGCGAAACTTGGTTTATATGATGCTTCCAACGACAAGCTTTGAGTTTTCTTAACAACATCAGAGTCTGGTTCGTGAGGATAGCCCCACACAACTAATAGTAACTATGGTACCTATTGCAGTGATGAAAATATCTGGAGATGAGACAGGGATACAATTGCTTCGCTTTAAATGCACTGATCGATTAAGACCAGTAGCTTACCTAAACAAATGATTGGCAGTGGTGTAGGGTGTGCAGACCATTTATATTTGAATCAAAATACAGTACTGCACACCAGTGGACGTGTACAAGTTGTCCCACTGCTGAAGAGATACTGCTATTGTCTTTTCAAAAAAGTGTGTGTGGCTTAATGAATTCATGAACCGACTTCAGTTGCGAATTAACTCCATCAAGAAATCAAAATCTTTAAAAGGCATCGAAAATATACAACTACATCCACAACTACAACCATTTATATTGTTCCATTCAAACACGGATCAACTTACTGTAGATTATTAAACATGATTTTGATACTTTAGGAATGAATTAAGTTTTTAACCTCTGACTTGTCGGCTTGAAAACGCCTCATACACTCACATCACTGAAGGTGGCAAGTTGAGCTCAGGTCATAGTTGAAGCCAAGGGAGACCTCCCTGGAATACTCGGTCAAACTCAGTTAGTAGTGTGATCACCACGGAGCTCTCTGGATATGTATTTGTCATCACATTGGTCTCAACAACTGCAGTCTTGAAATGCTACTGGCAGGGAGGGGGCCTGCACCTCGGAGCATGCAGTCATTCTTTGTGGAGACGTAATTCCGGTTTGTCCCATTCACATTGAAAGAGCAGGTTGCGGGTCACCAAACATGTTCTGAAAATTTATCAATATGATTATATGTGCATTAAATAGTTCGATGCAAACTATTGTGGTTGCCTAACTATTGGGGAAATAAATGAAATTTAACTCCGAAGTTGTTATTTCTCGAGGCTGTTGAAAAAAAAAAACAGCCGCGTGCCCATATATGGATGGTGACGTCACGTTCTCCAAAACAAAGCGGACCTCGCTCATTGAAGAAGTGTCCAGTTGAGCGGGCCGTTCTTTCGCTTTTTTGAGCTTGCAACTGTCTATATTATCCTTTTTTTATTTTGAATTATTGTAGAACAAAGTTATTTTGATATTTGTACATCATGCCTCGTACGTGTGTCGTCACATTTTGCGAAAATGGCTGGAAAACGGGTAATCGCTCCCACCGATTCCCGAAGGAATCAAACATTTGCCAGCAGTGGATAAGATTTGTACAAACAAAATGGACGAATTTTCCCCCAACGAAAACGGGTAAAGAGGATCCTTTGGATAGACTTGTCATTTGTGGTGACCATTTCACAGCTGAGGATTATTAAGGCATAAACACATCTGATCACCACTCTGTGAATAAGAGTTGTTGGTTGACAAGTTCTCCAGATATTGCTCTGTCGCAGAATCAATTGTTGAGTTTTAGTGAGAAAAACCTTGAAATGTATTCTTAAAGAGTACATGGAAAAACACAAAAATAAACTTTCTGAAAAACACAAGCATGAAAAAATTTCTCAACAAATCAACTTATTGTTGATTAAATTACTTTTTTTTAACAGCATCAGCAAATTGGGCTATTTCATTTCAATTGTAAAAAAATGATCAATTTTCCACTTTTTTTATAAATTTGGTAGAATATTTCCCAATGAGGCTAAACATGTTTTGGTATTTATATGCCACAACAGTCTCTTGAAAGTTGGGGTTTGTTCTAACTGTTCCCTTTCACTGGGGTCAAGCTCAGCTGTCAGAAAGACTTCAACGCCAAGGCTACGGTGTATAATATATTTGGGTCCATTATTGATTCATTCTATTTCTGACTCTTGAGTGACTGGAGGGTTAAAAATTATTATATCAAGTCACAGACGAATCAAACTTTACATTATTTTATGCATCGAACAAGAAAATGAAAATCTATAAACCAATCTGTCTGGTGGAGTCTGTCGGTGTGAACTGCCGGGCAGTCAGTCCTGCCACTTGTACACGAAATAGGCCGTTTTCTGGCACTCGCAAGTGGCTCAAATTTATATGGCTCAGGGCCAGAAACTCCATAGTATAAATTCCTCGGCAATATCGGAATGAAAACACTCAATTTCATCGCCGCTGAAACCACTCTCCGATTCGCATCTCGCCATTGTTCACACGCTGTTTCCGAATGTTCACGAAGTTTTCGGAGAAAGTGACGTCATAGCATCTTCGGTAACTTCCGGACTGTTTTTCGATCACTGACAAAAGTTTTGACTGAAAAGTTAATTTTAGCATATTTTGAGTTTCAAATGTAAGAAAATAAATACCCCACGATTATTAATGTGATTACAACCTTCGAATCACACAAAGTCATCAGCGACCCAAAACCTGCTCTTTAAGCTTTGGACTTTGAAAGATCCATTTGTGACTTTCAAAATGAGCAGGCCAGCATGTGGCAGTACTGTGGTCGAATTATTTTTTTTGTATACAAAGTCAAGGCTCATGGAAGTGCCGCAACACAGAATTGAGCAGGACGCAATGGAACAAAGGAACAGCAGAAAGCGAGGGGAGAAATGCCACCAGCAGGGCCGAGGGACAAAATAGATGAAGACAGCCAAACAAGGGATGCGTATAAGAATGAGGGGAAGGGAAGGATGCAGGGTGTGGACAAGATGCATACAAAAGCAAACTCACAGGAAGAAAAAAACTGGAAATTATGGGAGGGGAGTGGTTTAACGGGAGTAGAAAACATCATGATTTTGGTGGGGGGGGGTGATCTGAAATGGTGACGAACAGCTGTCTTGAAGACCTGGAGGAAAGAATGAGATTGAAGAGAATGAATAAGTTGGTTCCACAGGTGGGACAAAGAGGAATGATGGGCAAAGGTGAGCAGTGATTCTGGATTTGGGGAGTTTCACCAGAAGGGCGTTGATGGTAGACCACACGTGTCATGTAGAAACCCCAGACAGACCACGACCTGTCCGCAATAGCAAAGTAATAAGTTCATTGCCTCATCCTCTTCATGGGAGATTCCAATAGTCTTGAAAGCCTTGGTTTCCAGGGCGTCAAGCTGAGCAAGGTGTGAGGCAGGGTCACCAGCCCATAGGGAGTGTGTGGCAGTCAGCATTCCATCAAGCTGCTGATGAAGGCCTTCAAGGTGGATAGGAGTCCATTTGTGCCAAGGAAGGACTTTGCATGACGGAAGATACCCAAAGAGCGGCTGGCATCGGAGGCCAACTAAGAAATGTGGTTTGCCCAAGAAAGATCATGGATGATTGTGAGACCCAGGAGTTTGAATAACTTCTTCGAGAGGATTGTGAAGAAAGTAGATGGAAGGGTTTTGCCAGACAGTCTTTTCAGAATGTGAGAGAGAGAGAGAGAGAGAGAGAGAGAGAGAGAGAGAGAGAGAGAGAGAGAGAGAGAGAGAGATAGAGAGAGTGTGTGAGGGAGTGAGAGTGTGCCACGAGGGTAAATGTGGAATCCCAATTTTGAAATGCTTGCAAAGGATCAGTTCGATTAAGATAATCATAGTTCATCCGGTGTGGAAACATCCAGACAAGATCACTAAATCCATTGATTAAATTAATGAGATGATGAGAACACAGGTGTGACAGACCAAATTGTTTCTGCCCATCTTCGAGCTTCCCTGCACATATATCGTATATTGGAAAGATAGATGGGGAAAAATGAATAAAGAAGGAAAATGCAACCACAAATGAAACAGCAGGCAGACGTAATTACGCAAGCATTCATGAAGTCATAACGCTGTGATGTCCTATCAAATCAGCACATTGTGCACAGCTTACGTACTGGAAGCACTGCTTTTGGATGATGATATTTATAGTCCAACGTGTCCTGTAAAAAAGGCTCAAAACACCGGACGATCATTTCTTTCCGCTAATGAATAAGAGATTGGAGGAAGACTCTTTGGGGCAAACGTTTTTCAAAAGAATGAACACAAGCAAACACACCCTCGTGGAACTGGAACAGATCGGTTTCCACTCGTTTTGTCTCTGTCTCTTTCTCTGTATGTCTGTCTCTCTGTGTCTGTGTCTCTCTCTCAGTTTGTCACTCTCAGTGTGCACTCTTGGTGTGTCTCCCTCGGTGTGTCTCCCTCGGTGTGTCGCTCTCTGTGTGTCGCTCTCTGTGTGTCGCTCTCTGTGTGTCTCCCTCGGTGTGTCGCTCTGTGTGTGTCACTCTCCATACATCTCTCCATGTATGTGTCTCTCTGTGCATCTCTGCCTCTCTCTCTCTGCCTCTCTCTCTCTCTCTCTCTCTCTCTCTCTCTCTCTCTCTCTCTCTCTCTCTCTCTCTCTCTCTCTCTCTCTCTCTCTCTCTCTCTCTCTCTCTCTCTCTCTTCCTCTCCCTCTCCCTCTCCCTCTCTCTCTCTGTCTCTGTCTCTCATTGTGTGTCTGTCTGTCTCTCTGTGTCTCTGACTCTCTATGTGTTTCTGTGTCTGTCTGTGTTTCTCTGTGTCTCTTACTCTCTCTCTCTCTCTCTCTCTCTCTCTCTCTCTCTCTCTCTCTCTCTCTCTCTCTCTCTCTCTCTCTCTCTCTCTCTCTCTCTCTCTCTCTCTCTCTGTCTCTCTCTCTCTCTCTCTCTCTCTCTCTCTCTCTGTGTGTCACTCTCCATGCATCTCTGTGTGTATGTCTCTCTGCTCTCTTTGTCTCTTTGTCTCTTTGTGTGTATGTGTCTCTATCTCTCTCTCTCTCTCATTGTGTGTCTGTCTGTCTCTCTGTCTGTGTCTCTGACTCTCTATGTATTTCTGTGTCTGTCTGTGTGTCACTCTGTGCATCTGTGTGTGTCTCTGTTTCTCTCTCTCTTTGCATATATATATATATATATATATATATATATATATATATATATATATATATATATATATATATATATATATATATATCTCTCGCTTTCTCTCTCGCTTTCTCTCTCGCTTTCTCTCTCGCTTTCTCTCTCGCTTTCTCTCTCGCTTTCTCTCTCGCTTTCTCTCTCGCTTTCTCTCTCGCTTTCTCTCTCTCTCTCTCTCTCTCTCTCTCTCTCTCTCTCTCTCTCTCTCTGTGTGTCACTCTCCATGCATCTCTGTGTGTATGTCTCTCTGCTCTCTTTGTCTCTCTGTCTCTCTGTGTGTATGTGTCTCTATCTCTCTCTCTCTCATTGTGTGTCTGTCTGTCTCTCTGTCTGTGTCTCTGACTCTCTATGTATTTCTGTGTCTGTCTGTGTGTCACTCTGTGCATCTGTGTGTGTCTCTGTTTTTCTGTCTCTCTGTATATATATATATATATATATATATATATATATATATATATATATATATATATATATATATATATATATATATATATATATATATATATATATATATATATCTCTCTCTATCTCTCTCTCTCTCTCTCTCTCTCTCTCTCTCTCTCTCTCTCTCTCTCTCTCTCTCTCTCTCTCTCTCTCTCTCTCTCTCTCTCTCTCTCTCTCTCTCTCTCTCTCTCTCTCTCTCTCTCTCTCTCTCTCTCTCTCTCTCTCTCTCTCTCTACACCATCTTTTATGCTGGCGACTTTTTGCATGAAGAAATGGATGCCATTTCCACCAGATTCTGGCATAACGCTCAAAACATTCACCCTGTTGGTTCTGTCCCAATCATGTGTACAAAACACACACTCCAGGTCACATGTGCAATTGTCACGTGAGTAATGTGATGACACTGGAAAGTAAACATGATGTTTAACGCAAAACTCATTCTCGACCAGTGTGTGATCACAAAGGCCTTTGAGGAGAATGTTTTGCTCTCCCAGCATGGCTGACAGCATGCTCAGTAATTGCTCGGCCCAAAGCAACAAGAGGGCTCCACATACAGCTCGCGAGTGGAGACAAAGCATCGGGCACTGGTAGGGCCTCGTAGGCACATCAAGATGCACCCTACATTGTGGTTTACTTTATCTACAAGCATTTACCTAATGCACAAGGAGGTTTGATTAATTTGGTCACGGTATAAAGGCCCAATGAATGGCTTGATGTTGTAAGCAGTACCATGGGATGTGTTATGACCGTGGTTCAAACATGCAGCCATCGTCAACAGTCCATCTGGAAGAAGAGAAGAAGGAGGAGGTGGGGGCAAAAGCAATGGAGTGGCAGAGGAGATGGGGTGCAGGGTTGGAGGGGGGGGAGAGAGAAGGTGTTGGGTGGGAAGGAGGTGGAAAGGTGAGGATGTGTGGGTGGTGAGAAGATGGGGAGGAGAAGGAGGTGTGAAGGACGTGCTCCACATTGCTCCATCCTCTGCTGCGGATTTAATCAAGACAACCTAATTTTCATATATATATATATATATATATATATATATATATATATATATATATATATATATATATATATATATATATATATATATATATATATATATATATATATATATATATTGCGGGCTGACGGGATGATCTGGAAGTAGGCACACTCACCTCTAAGTTGTGCAGCCTGGGTGTGAATCCCGACCCAGCTATAAACTGCCATCCTGGTGTTTTACAGGGAAGGTGATTTATCAATGTGTGTGACGTTCCTTGGATGGACGTTAAACTGAGCGACCCATCTGTCGGCATTAGTTGTTGGACATTAAAGACCTCACAGTGTCTTTCATAAATAGGAGGTGATATATTGCCTGCACCATGAACAAATTACAAATTCCTGTTCTCACTACTGCTGGGAAAGCAATGGCACACCTCCCAGCATAACCCTGGCCAATAAACTGATTTGGCACGACTGTACCTACCTTCGGACAGAACACCATAAGAAAAAGTAAATCTAATGCCTGCAAGGTCTTAAATCCAGGACTAGACAGAGCTAAGAACCTACCACCGAGCTATCCTGCCGCAGGTAACCGAAGACTAAAAGGATGGCAGGCTACACGCTGCTTTCTTGCTTGATGCTCAGAATTCCAAAAGGATGGAACATGGACAAACAACCATTGTGCAGTCCTGATGTAGTGAATGTAAATGACCTCCTCCTGCATAATAGCTGCTTGAAAGAACTCGGATTATAGAGGACGAGCAGAGTACCCGCCCTACGGGCGATCCTATTCCAAGCATGCAATGTTCTTCTGGTGCATACCTTCATTTGGGTGGTGTATAGGCAACTGACAGTAGTGTGTCGGCAAAAAACAACAACCCATAAAGTTATGTGCATGAAGCAAAAACATACCTGCTGCTTATAATTCAAAACACCTCACTGCACTGGAAAACATGGGGACAGGAACACTGCACTGTAAATGGTGGAGACTTGTAATACCCTCCCCCACCTGGAGGTGGCACTAGAAGGATACATATTGATGTAGATAACTTGCGTCCCCTCACCCTCCACCCCCACAAGACCACCGCAAAGATAAAAAAACACACCTACACATTAAGTGGGGTCATGCTGCTCCTATGTAGCAAGTCTGGATGAAATAGGCCCACAACTGTAGGAGTAGTCGTGCGACAAACAAACCCACACACAAACACACAAACACCGGTCCTTGAATTATACAGTCATAATGACAATGTAATAATTTATACTTTATCAACTCAGTTTAAATATAAAATTATTTCAAATGTGACGTGAAAGAAGCACAGAGAGTAAAAGGTCTTCTTCCCATGCTTGATCATCATACAGTGTGTAAGAAAAGACAACCAGAGTCTCCCAAGCATTGAAATATCGAGTAAGAATAAGTATACCAGTTATGGAAGCCAAAGTTGTGCTGATCGAAGACGTCAAGGAATGAACAATGTTGTCGTGTGTACAATCAATTATGAAGCAATACCCCAGACACGGTTTAAAGCTGGGTTGTCGATACATAGTATCTTGTGGAGTGGTGAAAACAGGAATGGCACGCAACTCGAAGCACACGTCTCATCGTGAATTATACGGTGAGCTTCGAGTCAAAATCGCCATCTTTTATTTTGTGCGAATGTACTACATGGCAATTCGTATGATGCATCATGGACACCAAGGCAGGGCCACACCACATATGTTACAATTAGGTACCAAGTATTTTTGGTTGGTCGATTGCGGTTTAGTAAATCAGAAAGTTGCCTCGTTTCCTCCACACCATTCCCGTTGTGTCTCCTTAAAAGGACGAGTGTTGTGGAGCTCGTATTGCGGACGCCTGCGCTGGCCTAATTGGTTTCTTTCTCAGGATTCGGAGTCTTACCTCAAAGCACCTGCGTGACCCCAGTAATGCTGAAATAAGCCTTTTGCTAATACAAGTGAGGGTGGAGGGTGATGGGGAACCACACACATGTATAACAGTGTGCAAATAAGCAGGATAATCCTTTGCAAAGCATTTTCCTTTTCCTTAATGATATGATGTTGGACTTGTGGAAGCACCGATTCGTAGGCCGCAGGATTCTCTGGGCACCAAGGGGCTAAGGGTGGGAGATTTCCCATAGGGCATTGTCACGGACCACCACCCAAAAAGGAGCTAAGTGCAATGGTCACGCGCGTTTCCAAAAGGCCATGTTACACACCGGTGCTGGACGGCGCCGTTTCTGCATTCACGGCTTCGTCGGCAGAAACAGGTGCGAAGGTACAAAAAAAAATAAGGATTGTAAGTGAAAGTAGGTCATTCGAGAAAAGAGATTTGTGTGAAAATGGAGGAACGCATCGAAACGACACGTTAAGACACCACAGACGTACGAACAGAGTGCTGCCACGACTGCAGTAATCATCTTACAGCGTCGTTTGTCCCGCACAACAAGACACGCGTAAGGAATAATAAAAATTAACAAGGAAACAGGAATGCATTGTGGTGAATGACGGAGAACTTGGGCAAGAGAGACAAGAACATGCGAAACCTTTATCGTCCCAGTTTATTAATGGTTATAGCCGTTGAATGAAATCATAAATTTCATTGGAAGGAGATCCCAAGAAGTGTGAAGTTGACTGTATTTGTGTTGTGATGGCAAACATTCGCTCATACACAGCACTAAATGCACGCGCGGGCTTCATATCAAACTCATCAATGCCAACGCCTCCGACGCAGTTTGGCAATTAAAGCCGTTTTTTTTGCCTCCAGTAATTATAGTGTCTTTGAGACAGCATAACACAGACCAGTAAAACTCAACTAAGCGCAATTATTTCCAAGCACTGACTTCACGGTGCAAGGAACGCACAGCACGGCGCATCCTCTCGCAGTCTTTCCCAATCGGGCGATCCAATTGGGCCGATCCGCGGCGGCAATCCTGGTTGTGCAAATCAAGCATTTGCTAAAAAGGACTGCACATATAACCTGGAGTCAACCCTCGAGGGGAAAAAAAAAATCTTTGCATTTGAAAGCCAATAACTGTTCTCATCTTCCTGATGATGCCTTCAGGCAGAAACGTCTGTCCACGACTGAAGCTTTAGCATCCTGGCTGCACTGCCAAGTCTTTCGATATTTTAAAATTTATTAATCTTCTCCACCTCTTTCGACCCACTTTTGCCATCAAAATGTTTCAATAAACAACATTCAATATTTCTTTATAATTGCCCTGCTGACTGTGCACAGAAAAGTGATGTCACAAAGATGTCAGCATATCCAGAGTGCCCAAGTCAAGTCAAGCATCGTCTCATGTATTTGTCTGTGTGGATCATGTATTTGGTGGAAAATCCACTGGACTGTTTCTTCACTATTTATTTGTTTCTTATGTATATATTTGATTCTTGTATATTTGTGAAAAGTATGGGATGACTGACTGCCTGGACACAACTGAGGTTGTGGATCTACTGATGTGAATCCGTGACCGAGGTTGTGGATCTGCCATTTGGAGAGGTGCTGGACTGAAAGGATCAAAACCTCGAGGAAGAATGGTGCCCAGCTGATGATCCATGTGGTCAGGGAAGGGTGTGTGTTTTTGTGTGTGTGTGTGTGTGTGTTGTTCGTGTATGTGTGATTTGTGTGGCAGCTCATCCTCAAGTCTTCGAGCATGTTAAAAAAAGGAGAACATTTTATGTCCCAGAGCGACTATCTTCTGCTATCACGTCCTGGACAATATCAGAACACCTTTCCATCGACTACGAGGAAATTAGCGGCTGTTGGACAAATGAATACAAGGAGTCTAACCACCATGAGTTATGTGCTCAGATAAGAATGCCAAATGAGACAATGTACAATGATGTAAACCAGTGTCAATTTGAACAGGGGATCCATGCATTCAGCATTCAATGCAACAACCGCTCGCCTCCACCAACAGTAAAAAGTGGAAAATCCTTAAAAAACAAACACAAAACACTGTTATCAAACATTTATGTCTCCTAATCCCATTTGTGCCTCGGGAAGGTTTCCATACATGAACGACGTCCCACAACCAGTGCGGTAATCTACCAGCTCAAGCTTGAAAATCCCACACAGTGCTGCACTCAACGACAGCAACAACAACAAAAAAAAACACAAGGTAAGAGAAGCAAATGGAGAAAGTTGTGAAAAGGGAAAGTAAGGAAAAGGAAAGATAAAAATTAATTACACTGTCTAAAAATGAAGTTACAGAGATAAAGTAGGAGTCAAACGCTCTGGATCCTCGTCTTTTCGCATTGTTGGTGAAAAATGGCGTTTATGGTCGATTACACTAAAGAATCTCTCTTTCTCTTTCTCTTTCTCTTTCTCTTTCTCTTTCTCTTTCTCTTTCTCTTTCTCTTTCTCTTTCTCTTTCTCTTTCTCTCTCTCTCTCTCTCTCTCTCTCTCTCTCTCTCTCTCTCTCTCTCTCTCTCTCTCTCTCTCTCTCTCTCTCTCTCTCTCTCTCTCTCTCTCTCTCTCTCTCTCTCTCTCTCTCTCTCTCTCTCTCTCTCTCTCGCTCGCTTTCTCTCGCTCGCTTTCTCTCTCGCTCTCTCTCGCTCTCTCTCTCTCTCTCTCTCTCTCTCTCTCTCTCTCTCTCTCTCTCTCTCTCTCTCTCTCTCTCTCTCTCTCTCTCTCTCTCTCTCTCTCTCTCTCTCTCTCTCTCTCTCTCTCTCTCTCTCTCTCTCTCTCTCTCTCTCTCTCTCCCTCTCTCTCTCTCTCGACAGAAAGATTTTGCAAAACCAAGCACGTTTAGCTCAAAAGAACATTGTGCTGATGGCACCGAGCACGAGTCGTCGTGGCTTTTCCTCTGATTACGGCTTATGGCGCGTTTAACACCTCCCGCAAAGAACACTCTTTCATTCTCAGCACTCGTTGGCTCCAGACTTCAATTACCCGACGGATCCGCATAAAGACTTTTTCCTACGGCCCATTTATCTGTGCCATGCTCAGAAAGACCATGCAGAAGCTTCTTCGTCCCGTTATCTCCGAGGATTTTAGACTCGGCTGTGGGAGACGCATTCTATCACTGGACGGTGGCCGTGTCACCAGTGGAAAGATATCAAGCGGAGGAACATATTTCCCGCACACTCAAGGATAATCTTTCAAATACCAGTGATTGGAACACAGTGTCTGTAAAGATAATGTTTGCGTAGTTTCATGATGCGTGTCTGCACAGCTTCACTCATGACAGCGAGACAGGAGGAAAAGCTTGCGACAGTGGTGCTGGCATTCACATGACCTGCAACTAGATTACGTGTAAGGCCGAAACACGGCTTTGACACTGCTATTGCGAGAACGTGAGAACCACTTCCGTGGCTCACTGTGTGAGGCTAAAAGGCATGGTTACTTTGCAAGAAGTGATAAGGAACTCATGACTCGGTGCAAGCTCGTTGATGGGGTATTTTGAATGTCGTGATGGAAGCGAAAACACCTCCATAAAGATCTTTTTATATTTGATGCTCAGCAACACTTTCATTTGTGGACAAACATTGACAGCATGCTCGAAGCCATCACCGAGGAAACGAGCTGGAGTTGGTCAAATGGTGTGACAGGTTGAATTTTTTGGGCTGAATCAAGAAAACTTTATACATTTTGCCTGAAGAAAATCTGTTCTGTTATTAATAGGAAAAGAATGAAAAAAAAATGGTGCCTGAAGCATATGGACGACAGTGCTGCATGGACTTCATTGGCAGTCTAAAAGGGAAAATCAGTGGCATATGTGCCGTGGAGTTAATGAAGTGCAAGGTCTCAAGTTCTAATTGTACAACTTGCACAAATTATTTTGTACATCAGTGGAAATACGTCAGTTGATACTCTGTACTAATCTGACCAAAATAAGAGCGAAACGGGGTTTGGCCAAATAAGAGTGAGATCATGATATAACATTGTGCGTTCACCGTAGCCTCTTGAATTTTTGGACATTTAGTTCATCTCTGATGGAATGGCCAAAGGTATGCATGTATGTTGTAGTGATGGAGTATATTTTGCACAACAACCAGCTACCAATGAGTGTGAGAGGCAAAACTGGGCAGGCATCGGCAATGGTCTGTGGAGCAAGATGTACAGTCGTGGTGACCCATGTCAGAGCATGATAAGTCCAATAGATAGCAACAGCTGTTCAGGTAGCAAACAATAGCGTTAAGCCAATGCATTTTATCGTCGCTAACGTGGGTGGTTCATACCGAAGCTGAACGGGTAACGGATGTCACAGGAAATTATACCACAAAGCCAGAGGGAAAAAAATTGTCATGAAGGAAGAACAGGATTATGCCAGGAAGAGTTGATGACAAGCAGGGAACATGTATTCAGGCAAAATATTTCAGAAAAGCAGGTGTGAGGCACAAACTAGGCCAGGAGATTCCACTGTTCATCTGTGAATTTGAGAAATATGCATTTTCCATATTCTTGTGGATTTCCTTCAAATTGCTTCAATGAGCAGGAATGGCAAAGGTAACAAAATATTTCCAATGTTCATTGAGGGATGAAAACCAGAGATCGCCCTGCATGAACAAAGAATGGCAATAATTCAGGGCCTGTTTTCTGCTCAAGCAACAGCCCGAGATGAGGACCTGAGGAATGAAGGTGCAGTCATTTCATGGGAAGAGTTATGGTGCACTCAAACGTGACACCATAGATATTACAGTACCAGTTAAAGTTGCAGATCTGTTTGAGACGTTGAAAATTGTTTGGACAGATGTAATATGAAGTGCTTGTGATGTACAGGTCGGAAAAACAGTCTTTGACATACTCAATAATTTTTTTTAAAGAAACAAGCTGGCCTTTGTGTGCTCGATCTTCTCCAAGAGAGATGTCAGAGTTCGATGAGCAGATTTGAGGCACGACCCTTCTCTCTTTGTGAGATGTTGCCCAAAGCTGTCAAATAATGGATGGAAAACTTGACAAGTTTCATGTTATTTTTATTCAACAAGAAGCCTCGGCAAGCCCCTGTTTGCTGTTCCTGGTCCACCGAACCTGATGTCCTGAATACTTGGAAGAAAGAGCGCACAAAATCACGGTATTGCTTTACAGCCACTGATGGCATTAATCCCAACAAGGTGGAACCACTGGCTGTGAAGACATTTTCTGATTGTGCACCAAATGTATTTTTTTTGTGTGTGTGTCATACTGTTAATCCTTTCCACCACTGAACAGTCGACAATGACACAGTCGTTTTAGCAATAGAATGGGAGCATTAGATTGAAATCTCAGGATTATGGGTGCCATTAAAAAATTGGTGACACCGAAGATGTCTCCCTTCCCCCATCCAGATGTGCTTTCTGCATCCTGATGTGATGACACAAATCCAGATCTTTCAATGTTTGATCTATGCAATGGTTGTGATATTATCATCCTTTGTGGTAAAAGATAGAGATGAAGACTTATATGTTGAAGGAGTTTATATTATTGACTTTTCGTTCATATGAAGAGCACTCAACATCATCAGAGCCAACAAACTGCAATCTGTTGTATCATCCAGTCTGTATGCCTGGTGTTGGCTTAATGGTTAGGTGGTGGGCTTGGGCTCTGAGAATCCTGAGTTCAAATCCAACTTGCTGTTGAATTAATACCAGGTGGGGTTGACTCTGCCTATCATCCTTCCAAGGTCGGCAAAATGAGTGCCAGCATGCTGGTATCCTGTGTCGGAGTGGTGACCCGTCCAGGATTGTGCCCAATAGCCATGGAGACTGCTTTGGCAGCACCAATGCCCTGCACTGAGTATGGTCCCGATGGATGGATGGATGGATGGATGGATGGATGGATACAGTCTGTGGATGAAAACTTGAATGATGAGCCTCCAATATTTATTGCGTGTTTATGAGGATGGATGGCATCTGCACAGTTTGTTCATTTTGATTCTGCTGTGTATCTGGAATCAAAGCAGAAGTGGTGCGAAACCCCAACGGATCATAAGGCCATAAACGAACCAACAAAAGATTAAACACCATGTCCTCCCGAAATGTCCTCTACAACTTAGTGGGACGATGGCTGAGAGGACAATGGGCATCACTGTGAACAACATTATGGCATACAACAAACTGCTGCGATAAATCAATGCTATAATGCTCAAGAAATGCTATCACTGATGATACACGGCTCGAGGAAACAGATGCACAACTCATTGCTCATGTTTGGGAACAGGAGTCATAATTAAATAACCCTAGGTTAACCAAGTTCGTCATGGTAATTGGATGAAGCATGAGGGATTCATTTCACCGAAGAGATGTACAAACCTTCGGTCAAATGCATTCGGCGACCTGGTGTACAAGCAACATTGGCTGACATACACACACCGGAATGATATTTTCTGAAAACTAAATTTCGTTTCACCATCTGCTCATTGCAATGCCCCTCCATTGGGAAGATACTTAACATCACATGCAAGATGCCTGCACAGTCACAAATGAAGATCATTCAGTCAAAACGTTTGATGTCTCAGATCAAGACCACTCAAGGGTCGGTGTCAGACCTGAGCCAAATCCATGAGGATACTCTATGAGTTGATGTTGCCCTCATAAGTGTTTAATATGGATCTGTTTTTATGTTATGTTTTATGTTATATGGATCAAAGGAAAATCTTTAATAATACTTGAACAAAATAGCACATTCATTGGAAGGAAGAATAAGAAGAATAAAAACAAGAACTGGAACATGGAAGAAGAAGCCAGGAAAAAGAGGAAGAAAAAGCAAACTCACAGTTGTTAAAGCCAAGCACCAGGATCATGCATTTGCCTTGGTGAGACCGGAGAGGTCTTGCAGATGTGGGTGACGAGAGCCTATAGATGCAGGCGATGAGATGCAGGCAACGAGAGACCGCTGGTGCAGGCAACGAGATGCAGGCATCGCCTGCGGGCTCTCGTTGCCTGTACCAGTGGGCCCCTAGTCACTTGCATCTGTGGGCTCTCGTTACCTGCATCTGCAGGCTATCGTCCCCTGCATCAGCTGATCCTCGTCACCTGCATCGGCCAGCCCTTGTCTGGGGTGAGACTGGAGTGGAGACAGGAGAAGACAGAAAGACCACCGACCTGCCTGTGGTGAGAGAGTGACAGCCTGTGCAAACAGAGTGGGGGGGGGAGGGGGCAGGGAGGCGAGACCGGAGAGGAGATAGTAGAAGACAAAGACCACTGACCTGCCTGCGGTGAGAGGTGAGAGAGTGAGAGCCTTGAAATAATGATAAACAAGAAAAAGAGCAATCAGTGATAGCAGACCCTCACCAGGACTTGTTTTGTGTAGTGGTAGTATAGATTTGTGGTGTATTTTGTGTGGCGTTTGTGTACTGGTGTGTTACGTAATTAATAAGAGACATAATTAGAACTGCCACTTTATAACTGCTGGCAGTGATGACCGTGTTCCAAGACGTCCCGCTTTGATGCAACCCCGCTTTGAATGGACACCTGACCCTGAATTTTTATTACTACTCATTTGAATTTAGAATGGGATTAAATTAAATTCATATCAAATGGAAGACCAAATTGGTACAATCCTGCATTGGAGTAATCAGAAGGAACTCAAACAAGCAAAAAGCAAAAATGAAGTCATCAGGAGGAACCTGGACAGGATTCGTATTTCAGCTGCTACTCCTCTACCCTCAAACCCATCCAGTCACAGCCAAGTGAGCCTTATTCAAAAAAATAATCAAAAAAAACAAAAAGAACACAGATCAAAAAAAATAAATAAATCTGGCTGCCAGACCATGCATCCGATCAAGTTCACATTTAAAACATGTATTCCACATCATTACTAGGTCATAACTCTGAAGTTTCACGTTGATTGATCAAGATTTTCCAGAGAAAACATGATTTAATACTTTTCTTCAATCCAACATGGCTGCCAAACCATGTGACCTATCAACTATTCGTGAACAAACTTGTACACCCAAGGCTTGGGGAACATTTTTCTGAATTCTCCCCTCAATCTGTCCAGCTGTTCTGGAGAATAGTTTTTTATTGGTTTTTGGCTAAATCCAACACAGCTGCCAAACCATTTGACCTATGATGTCATATTTGAGAATCTTATCTTCCTCAAAAATAGGTGAAAATATGTGCAACGCTTAACCTCGATTTGTTCAGCCACTTCAGAGAAGAAGATTTTTGAAGGTATTTTTGGGGGGGAAAAAAAAAATACGGTTGCCAAATCACGTGACTGATGAAATCATCAATTTTTTTTCTGTGGACCATTTTATCCCAAGATGACCCTCAAAAATTTTCATACAGATCAGATATCGTGTTCCACATATGCAATTTTGGCATCATAACAAAGGCACCTATGATGTCATAAAAAATCACACTTATTCCCCATGATGAGTACTGACCTGATGTCAGGTCAGGCCAGATTAGATGTGTGACCTGCAACAGGTATCATGTAAACCTGTACACACCTGTTCCATGGTCGGGTTGTCGATGCCGAAACCGTCTCCCCCACCAAGTTATTTGGTGAGGAGGGTGTTTGGATATGGACACTCAGCAGGATTAAAAACAAAACCTGTCAAAGGGCGGAGGAGCTCCTTGTGAGCCAACGGCCATCCATATATAGCGCCCAACTGTGTCTGCAGACGTCCTCCTGCAGTTGGGTTACTTCTTATTCGAAGGTTGGTGGCAGGATTTGCACTCCGGCCACCGTAAAACCCTTCATTCCACAAAACACAAAAACGCAAAGAAATCTGAAAACCCACTCCGGGGGAGTACCTCCTGTGCAGCTTCCCTTTGCAGGGCAGCTCACCAGATGACGGGATTGGGGCAAAGCCTTGGGGACCCCAAATCTTTGATGAAAGGAGGGAAACCACAGGGTAACGTTCCCGGGTCAGATTGCGGGAGAGTGTGTCGGAGTGGTGCTGAGGTGTCGTCCACCAGACGGCGGTCTCCTTGGGTTAACCTGAGGTGGTCCCTTCGGGTGGGTGTCTGGAATGTCCTATCCCGAAGAGAGGATGATCACCTGTCTCTGTTATCATCTGAGCTCAAGCGTTTGGACATCGGTATTGCAGCACTCTCTGAGGTTCGGAGACCAGATTGCGGCAAGATCATGGTGGGTGGTTACACCTACAATTGTTCTGGTCGCTCTGATGGTTACCATTCCCAAGGAGTTGTTGGAGCTGTGCCCAATAAGCTGACCCCAATGATAATTGAGGCAACACCAGTCAACGAGCGTATTATGAGAATAAGGATTCGTCACTCCGTTGGTGTCATTTCCCTGGTCTCTGTTTATGCGCCGACTGAGTCGAGTGATCTCACCGTGAAGGATGCATTCTACACCAGGCTCGAGTCTGTGGTTGATCAGTGCCCCAGACGAGATACACTTCTAGTCTTGGGGGATTTCAATGCATCGACTGGAATTGATAGGGATGGTTATGAGATGTGTGTTGGTCCCTATTGGTCAGGAACTATGAACCAGAATAGCACGAAGTTCCTTGACTTTGCAAGAAGTCATGCACTGAGGGTGGCCGGTTCATGGTTTCAGCACCCGCAAGCTCATCGCTGGACTTGGTATTCCAACAGTGGCAGTGTGGCAAAGGAGATTGACCTTGTCCTTGTTGATGGTCGCTGGAGGATGATCCAGAACTGCAGGGTCCACCGGAGTGCTCAGTTCCTCAATACTGACAACCGGCTTGTTGTAGCAACTCTGAAGTTGCACCTTAAATCCAGGAGAATGGTACCATGCCAGCCTCGGCTGGATGTTCGCAAGCTCAAGGATGAGAGGGTAGCTGAGGAGTTTGCGAACAAGCTGAGTGGAGATTTGGGGGGTCTGGGTGCTTTGGGAGGTCCTGAAGAGTTGTGGAGTGCCTTCAAGACCACCGTCCTTAATCTTGCCGGTGGATGTCTTGGAGCTCACCGCAGGGCAATGAAGAATTTTGTCTCTCAAGGGACACTGGATACCATTGAGCAGAGTCGCAGGGCCAGGCTGAATGGCAGAGCTGAGCTGTTCAGGGAGCTGAGGCGTAAAACTGTACGTGCGCAAAGGGTTGGCAAGGGGCCAATGTGCGAGGAATCTGTGAGGGGGTAGAGCATCATCTGTGGTCAAGGGATTCTCGTCCTGGTTACTGGGGAATTTGCGCATTGTGTTCATCCAAGCCCATCCATCATTGTACTACAGTATGAGCAGAGGGTGGGAGGCTCTTGACAGAGGAGTCCGAGGTGAAGGCTCGCTGGGCCGGTTACTTTGACCGGTTGTGCCAGGCTGATCCACCAGCTGTTGAGTTGGATGTCAGGGGTGTTACAATCCTTATTTCTGACCCTCCAATCAACTGTGGTCCACCTTCACTTGTGGAAACACAGGCTGCGGTGAACCGGTTGAAATGGGGTAAAGCTCCAGGGATCTGTGGCATCCATGCTGAACTTCTCAAGGCTGGTGGAAATGCTGCACTCGTGTCATTGCATGCAGTTCTGTGCTCTGCCTGGAACACAGGCATCATCCCAACTGACTGGAAGAGGAGCCTTGTTGTCCCTCTCTGGAAAGGGAAGGGTGATCACCAGACTGCAACAACGACCAAGGGGTGACGCTGCTCTCAGTGCCGGGCAAAGTCTTTTCTCGTATAATTCTTGATAGGGTTCGCCACCATCTGCTTGAGCACCAGCGTCCGGAGCAGTCAGGCTTTATACCAAAGAGGTCAACGATTGACCGTATCCTTGCTCTATGGGTCCTCACCGAAGGCAGACGAGAGTCTTGGCAGGGGCTGCTTGCAGCCTATGTTGATCTCTCTAAAGTGTTCGATTTAGTGAATCGGGATGCCCTCTGGAGGATTCTTGGTCTTCATGGGGTGCCACCAAAACAGATTGATCTGTTGTTTGAACTCGACTCTGGAACTGAGAGTGCTGTGAGATGTTGTGGTACCATCTCTGACTAATGTCCAGTGGGTTACTGGAGTTCTTCACGGGTGTGTACTGGCCCCCACACCTTTCAGCACTTGTATGGACTGGATTCTATGGAGGATGTTGGAGAGATCAAGCTGCGGTGCATCGTTTGGGAATGTCAAGATCTCTGACGTTGATTTCGTAGATGATGCAGTCATCTTTGCAGAGACTTTAGATATCCTTTTGGGGGCCCTCGAGGTGCTGAATGAGGAGTCGGAGCCGCTGGGATGACAGGTTTCCTGGGTCAAAACTAAGATCCAGGCTTTCAATGACATCTTGGATGCTGCTGTCCTGTCTGTGCCTGTTTGTGGTGAGGATGTTGAGGTCATGGAGAGATTCACTTACCTTGGCAGTGATATTCATTTCTCTGCTGGCTGTGAGTCAGAGGTCAATGGACGTCTGGGTCGGGCCTGGGGAGTCATGGATTCACTGGATAATGGGGTGTGGTGCTGCCGCTACCTGTGCTGGAGGATGAAAGTCCGAGTCTTCAGGTCCTTGGTGCTTCTAGTCTTGCTCTATGGATGCGAGACTTGGACTCTGACCAATCATCTGAGATGGAGACCTAATTCCTTTGGTACCAGGTCTCTTCAGAGAATCTTTGGCTATTGCTGGTCAGACTTTGTGTCCAACAAGCGGTTGCTGTGAGAGATTCAAATGAGATTTGTTACCCGCATAGTCTGTGAGCATCAGCTGCAGCTGTATGGACATGTGGTTCATTTTCCTGGTGCTGATCCTGCTCACCAGATTCTCTCAGCGAGGGAGTCTCGTGAGTGGAGGAGGCCAATGGGCCGACCACGTGCCTTGTGGTTGCAGCAGGTTGATCGGCATTTCAAGGAGATGGGGATGGGCCAGGTATCTGCCTGAGGGATGGGCAGACGGAGGCCCCTAGATTACCGGTGGAAAGTGGACGCAGCGACGCGCTGCTCTAGCCCATGCTCCCATACCTGACCTGACCTGACCTGGAGTACTTGCCATGTGCCAAGATGGAATTTTTTCCTTTGTGTTGTTTCAGAGATACAGGGGTCCAAACTTTTTCCATTTTTCCAACATGGCTGCAACACAACATAACCTATGATGTCATAATTATCACTAAAACATTCCACATGAGCTGTTTCTCTGACGGTGAAAATTTCGTCTTCATCAGACTGGCGGTTGTGGAGCAAAAGACAGAAAATTCTGTGTGGACAAACACACAAACAGACACAAATCCAATACCCCCTCCTTCGGCGAGGGTAATAACTTCACTTTGCATTGTCTGCCTTCCACAACAGCATAACATTGCCAGACAAAACAATGAGAACAAAAGTGTTGACCGTTGCAGCATGGTCAACAAAAAAAGAACACATGCGACCACATGAGCAGAGTATATTGAATAAATACATGAGATGTGTCCCCAAGATGTGCATGATGAGCCAAATGCCTCATCCACTCTCCAACCTTTGTGGCATTCTTGACAGAAATTTACATTCGACAACTTCAAATATACATATACATATATATATATATATATATATATATATATATATATATATATATATATATATATATATATATATATATATATATATATACATATATACATATATCTATACACACATATATATATATATATATATATATATATATATATATATATATATATATATATATATATATATATATATATATATATATATATAGGTATATATATATATATATATATATATTTAGGTATATATATATTTAGGTATATATATATATATATATACCTATATATATACCTATATATATATATATATATATATATATATATATATATATATTAGCCTGGTGTTGGCACAGTGGTTAGGGCAGTGGCTTGGGATCCAAAAGGTCCTGAGTTCAAGCCCCGTTGGGCCAATGAATTAATACACCAGGGGGTTGACTCAGCCTGTCATCCTTCCGAGGTCGGCAAAATTAGTACCAGTGTACTGGGCCGGTGTATACCCCAGTTAAAATAGGTGTACCATATCCCTGTGTCGCAAGAGGCGACCAGGGTCGCGTCAGGAAGGGCATCCGGTGTAAAACATGTGCCAAATCACGATGCGGATCATATGGATGATCCGCTGTGGCGACCCCTAACGGGAGCAGCCGAAAGAAGAAGAATCTATACATATATATATATATATATATATATATATATATATATATATATATATATATATATATATATATATATATACACATATATCTATACATATATATATATATATATTTATATATATATATAAATATATACATATTGTTACGGCTGTGGAAATTCGCAATACACCATAAAGGTTCCTTAGATGAGCTATGCCGGTAAGTGAGTGTTCAGATAGGTCCCCACCGTTGTTTAAAGGGGTTTCTTCATGTTCACCGGGCTGCGACTCTTTGAGATAGCCGTTTTTCTTTTTCTATTGTTATTTTGAACAAACCTCCACGCAACAACAAGCCGCGTTGAAAACCATCGAACGCAAAAGGAAACCAGAGGAGTTCCGATGGGCGCGTGGAATTTCTCCGAGGAGTGTGATGAAGGCGGGGTGGGGTGGCTTGCCCCCGATTGGTGGACGCGCAGGGTGACGAGGTCGGGGTGAGGGAACGCCCCTTTTCGGGTACCTTCTCGAAGGAAGGTGCAGCCGAAAACGAGGAGGAGCGAAGGGCGGAGCCCTGCGCTATATAAGGCGGACCGCGCGGCGAGGCTCACTCTCTATGTCGGGGTCGTGTTGGATTCTACTCCCTCTCTTGGTGGACGTCATCCTCTCGCTTCATCTTCGAGCTCTCTCTTGGTGGTCGAAGTCGGGCTCTCTCGTCTTGGCGTTGGGCGACCTGTCGGTGAAGGCGCAGGCCGGTGGCGAGTACGGGCGACGCCTCGGAGACGCAGACGGGAGGCGCAGCCCTGCCTGCTGTGTGGTGCGAATCTGCGCGTCTGGCGAGGGACGCCGGAGAGAACTCACCGACCACATCATCGCAAAGGCACGAGAGCAGGCGTGGCTACGCTAGCTGCCGTGGGAACAAGGCGTCGCGACCTGCCCTCCGTCACACCTCGAGGGGGCAGGTAACCAGCACGGTCTCGTGGGTCTTTTCGGTCATTCACGGCCTACGACCATAAAGGTTTACGAACCCCGTATATCTCCCTGCCTATGGGGAGGGTTTTCCTGTTGTTTTTGTATGCATGCTGTGGCGCCGTGTCCTGTTAAGTAACAACTGTTAAGTGTATGTACATTCTCATTGTAGTCTGTTGTATTTCTTTCTATTTGTCAGGTCAGGTATGGGAGCATGTGCCAGAACAGCGCGTCGCTACGTCCACTTTCCGCCGGTACTCCAGGGGCCTCCGTCTGGCCATCCCCCAGGCAGATGCCAGGCCCATCCCCATCTCCTTGAGGTGATGGTCAACCTGCTGCAACCATGAGGCACGTGGTCGGCCCACTGGCCTCCTCCACTCATGAGACTCCCTCGCTGAGAGAATCTGGTGAGCAGGATCAGCATCAGGAAAACGAGCCACATGTCCATACAGCCGGAACTGACGCTCACGGACTATGCAGGTAACAAATCTCATCCGAGTCTCTCTCAGCAACCGCTCGTTGGACACAGAATCCGACCAGCGATAGCCAAGGATTCTCCGAAGACACCTGGTACCATTTGCCTTGCTTGTATATTGCATGATTCCTTGCTTGTGTTGTGTGTGCAATAGGTGCCTTATAATAAATGTCCTTGTGTGAAATATATCCCGTTCGTCATGTTTTTCCCTTTTGAAAGTGCCATCTTGAATCGCGGAATAAATTAGTAGTGGGTTTTGAACACCCGAGAAAAGAAGAGAATAACATCCATCGAGGTCGGGGATAACACCGCTCGGTTATCACTGTAGCACGGAACGGACCGCTGAAGCGGTTCGTGTCCTAGGCCGACCTGCGGCGAGGTACGATCGCCTGGTCGACTACTCGCGCAGGTACTGAGGTAGGTCGAATTTGGCGAGAAACCCTATTCTGTGCGGGTGGGCAATTGGCACAATCGTGGTCAGGTTAAACCCCCACCCGTGACTGGCTCCTGGCGGTAGTTCCAGGAGGGTCACGACTGAATTGTCCGTCCGGTGGGCGACGCGGTTGTGGTTGGAGTTACACAATCCCTCGCATGCCAGGCGTGCCAGAATTCGTAACACTAGATGTGCATGATGAGCCAAATGCCTCATCCACTCTCCAACATTTGTGGCATTCTTGACAGAACTTTGCATTAGACAACTTCAAATTTACATATACATATATATATATATATATATATATATATATATATATATAAATATATATATATATATATATAGATATATATATATACATATATACATATATATACATATATATATATATATACATGTATATATATATATATATGTATATATGTATATATGTGTATATATGTATATATATATATATATATATATATATATATATATGTATTTATATTTACATATATATATATATATATATATATATATATATATATATATATATATATATATATTTGTATCTACATACATATATATATATATATATATATATATATATATATATATATATATATACACATGTACAGTATATGCATATATATACATACATATATACTTTTTGTGTATATATATATATATATATATATATATATATATATATATATATATATATATATATATATATATATATATATATATATATATTATATATATATATATATATATATATATATATATATATATATATATATATATATATATATATATATATATATATATACATACATACACGCAGATACATATACATATATAGACTGTATATCTATATCGACCAATTACTGCACCGTAGTCCCAAGAAGAAGCCTGGTGTTGGCTTAGTGGTTTGGGTGGCGGCTTGGGATCCTAGGGTCCTGAGTTCAAGCCCCGTTGGCCGCTGAATTAAAATACACCAGGAGGTTGACTCAACCTGTCATCCTTCCGAGGTCGGCAAAATGAGTACCAGTGCACTGGTAAGGGGGACACTGCATTAGCGGCATAGCCGTGTCCCATCCAATGATGCAACCAGCAGCCAAAGGCTGCACTCGATAGAGGGAGTCCCAAGAAGGAAACCAGACATGACATTATCGACATTGAGACTTATTGATTGGTTCATCAGTTATGACATCAATGCTAATCTGAGCCCCCAGTGGTTAGCCCACAGTCATCAGTATCTCTGACTCCGAATGGCTGGAAGGTGGTGAGTCTTTATTTGGACAGAATGGTTTTCGTACAAGTGTATATCATTTAGTCATTGTCGTTGGTGCGAACAGTGAGTCGGTGTCAATCTTACATAGACAAACCTACATATGCATGTTATCTCATTTCCTGGTTCTCTTGCTGTGATTCAACCTCGAGGAGTGCAGCACGAAAAGCTTTGGTTAATATGCTGTTTATTTTCTTGTACATATTTATAATGTATTTTATAAATAATATTTATTTATTTTATTTTAATCAAAATACCTCCTTTATTGAATTGCATCTAAAAATCAACATATACATACGTATATGTATATATGTTTAATCATAATATTAATTAAATAATTTACCTTAGGGTAAGAAAGCAACCAAGGAAAAAGTGAGGCCACATTGGGCACAGCAGGAAAGGGAATTGCCAGAAAGTGAAAGAGGAGAGAGGAGAAGAGGAAGCATAGTACCACAAAAAATAATAGCGTTGGGCTGGGTCGAGTCAATTTGGAACATAAAAGATCACTAGTAAGGAACGGGTCGCATGAGATGACAGTGCGCTGCCTGCTTCAAGCTGTGGATGAAAGAGGACATTGAATAACCTCAGGAAGACGGTTCCACAAGCAGAAGGAAAAAAGAGACACGAAAGAGTTGACGTGTGCAATAAGCCTGGATTTGGGGAGTTTAACGTGGAGGGAGATGCTGGAAGGGCGTGCAGTAACTTCACAAAGTTGCATTGACAGGCAGAGATTTGCAGTGTGCAGATGGCTCATGGTAAGAGTGCAAGTTTAACAACAATCCAATCTAATGTGAGGGTTATCCAATCACTTGCAAATGTAAAGCCTTATAATTGCATCGATGTGCAAGTGCTGCAAAGAAGGGAAAGTAAATCTGAAGTCGAAATCACATTCAGATTTGGCTGTTCTCAAAATGGCATAATGGACATCAGTGTGCCAAACTGGCACTCGAGACATGTTGCTTTGGAGATGTGCAGTTCATTTCTATTTCTCTCTCTCTCTCTCTCTCTCTCTCTCTCTCTCTCTCTCTCTCTCTCTCTCTCTCTCTCTCTCTCTCTCTCTCTCTCTCTCTCTCTCTCTCTCTCTCTCTCTCTCTCTCTCTCTCTCTCTCTCTCTCTCTCTCTCTCTCTCTCTCTCTCTCTCTCTCTCTCTCTCTCTCTCTCTCTCTCTCTCTCTCTCTCTCTCTCTCTCTCTCTCTCTCTCTCTCTCTCTCTCTCTCTCTCTCTCTCTCTCTCTCTCTCTCTCTCTCTCTCTCTCTCTCTCTCTCTCTCTCTCTCTCTCTCTCTCTCTCTCTCTCTCTCTCTCTCTCTCTCTCTCTCTCTCTCTCTCTCTCTCTCTCTCTCTCTCTCTCTCTCTCTCTCTCTCTCTCTCTCTCTCTCTCTCTCTCTCTCTCTCTCTCTCTCTCTCTCTCTCTCTCTCTCTCTCTCTCTCTCTCTCTCTCTCTCTCTCTCTCTCTCTCTCTCTCTCTCTCTCTCTCTCTCTCTCTCTCTCTCTCTCTCTCTCTCTCTCTCTCTCTCTCTCTCTCTCTCTCTCTCTCTCTCTCTCTCTCTCTCTCTCTCTCTCTCTCTCTCTCTCTCTCTCTCTCTCTCTCTCTCTCTTCCTTGGGTGGCACGGATACGCAGTAAACTGATTCATGAAGGCAGTAATATCTACAAATAGCTTTGAATGATCAGAGATATATCATGACTTCATGTAACTGAGTGAAACTTTAAAGTACAATGACCACAACACCTACATCGAAAGACGATGCCAATCATAAGTATGTTACAAATGTCCCGACCTTTACAGACAGAAAGAACATGCAGCTTTTTTCCAGCCAGCATAAAGTTTTTTACACTCGGATACTCTGAACAAACTCACCTTTGTGTTCCATAATCCAGATTTCTGAAATCAATAAATATGTTCAGGAAAACATTTCACGTGATGATCATATAGTTTGCAAGACAAGCCACATAATTGCTCCTGAATGAACAAAGGGATAATAATAAGACTTGCAAACATTTTTTATTTGGCGCAGGAGAAACACTGAATTCCAGCTCCGGATCACATGGTGCAGACAAGCCAAAATGTTCTACTGTCACCACAGAAGAAGCTCCTTCAAAAATTATCCAAGTGGCTAAAACATATAATTAATTCACTCTCGGAGCCTGGTGTTGGCTCAGTGGTTCGGGCGGCGGCTTGGGATCCTCGGGTCCTGAGTTCAAGCCCCGTCAGCCGCTGAATTAATACATCAGGGAGTTGACAGCCTGTCATCCTTCCGAGGTCGGCGAAATGAGTACCAGTTCCAGTGTGTGTACTGGTAGAGGGGCACTGCATCAGCGACACAGTCACGCTTCAAGAAATGACAGCTACCCTGGCAGCTTAGCTGCCATACGATCACCACCAATTCACTCTCTTTCCCTTCAAAGCAAAATGGAAGCTTTATAGTCACCGCTGATTGGCATTTTCTTCCTCCAAAGAATATCAAATTCACGTATCCTATCCATATATCTGAGCATCTTGGTGGTGGTTGTTGTGGTGGTGGTGGTGGTGATTAAAGCCTCGTTGCTTTGCCCTCAATGTTGTGGGTTCCTCACTTGGGCATTACTTCAGTGTAACGACGATGGAACTGTAAGAGCCCAGGATAGGTTTGCAGAGTACCAGATCTTGCTTTTGACGGATTTGATTACGGACTCCATGAGTCACACAAGTATATAAAAGGGATTGTTTTTATTCTTTTAAGACAGTAAAGGGATGAATTTTTGCAGATGATTCCACATTGTGTCGTGCAGTATTTCAGTCCACTGAAAAAGAAGGCACTAACTGCGTCACTCTCTGGCGATCTAGAATTGATTAGATACTGCTCTGATAAATGGAACGTATCTTTCAATTCTGGTAAATCTCACAGTCTCACCGTGTCACGACATTAGGATTGTCAAATGATCTGAGCTGTCTATTTCCATGGTCAGTTTCTGGAAGTGTTATAACTTTATTTTAAAACTTCCGTTTTCACCAGATTTGCTTCGATTCCCTGAGTCGTAACTCATGAAAGCTCCAAAAATATAGATACAGATCTGACAGACACAATGGACGAACAGTCCCTCTGGGGGACAGAGGATGAGGTCAAGTAGTTTATGCATAAAATCATATAGCTCAATGGAGATGGTTAATTTTGGCACATTCCTAAATCTTTTGTTCACTCAATATAATTCTCCAAACAGTAGAAAAAGATAAGTTGAATGCTTTGGAAATTTCACATTTTCTTGTGTATATATAGAGGAGGGAACATAACCTTGCTTGCTTAAAGTAAATAGGCACATTGGCTTCGTTATAAGACTCGTTGTTTCTTTAAATTATTAGATTTCACAACAGATTTTGTCACTTATTTTGTCTGGATGATATCCGATTCTCAAAGCCGAAATAATATTTTCATGATGTACGTTAATTAGTCCATGAGAGAAGATCGTGGAAAATTGTATCATATAATTAATGCATGAAATAAGTACAAGCTCGTAATTATATAACAATAGGACTTACAAAAGCAATGTTCACAACGATTCATAGCAATGATGAACAGGCTTCGATAATGTGAGTGAGGAAAGTCAAGAAAAAAAACTTTATCGTAAAGAAATTGTGGCAGCCTGTTCTAAGTCGAGGCATGGTTGAGAAAGCCAAAAAACATGGTGGCTTCAGACCCCAGCAAGGTTACCCAGGATACTCCTTAAGACCCCAAAGAGCAAGGCAGCCGAGGATGGTGCTGATAAAGGATATAATTAAATAAGGCTGTTAATTATGTTCAAAAGGGGTGTTTTAATTAACACAAACAACCAATTTACACTCATGCACTTCCTTGTAGTTCCCTTAGTGTGCATGGAGAGTTTCAGACTACTAGGTTTCATGGTTTTGGAGTTAAGGAGGAGACGCACACAAATTGACATATATTAATATATTAGTAAATACAACCCGAAGAGAGGGGGGAAGGAGAGAGAAAGGCGGGAGGGAGGAAAGAGAGAGGAGGGAGGGAGAGGAGAGAGAAGGGAGGGAGAGGAGAGAGAGAGAGAGAGAGAGAGAGAGAGAGAGAGAGAGAGAGAGAGAGAGAGAGAGGAGGCAGGGAGGGGAGAGAGAGGAGGCTGGGAGGGGGGAGAGAGGCGGCAGTGAGTGGGGAGAAAGGAGGCAGGGAGTGGAGAGGGAGGAGGCAGGGAGAGAGAGAAGGTAGGGAGGGGAGAGAGAGGAGGCAGTGAGTGGAGAGAGAGGAGGCAGGGAGGGGAGAGAGAGGAGGCAGGGAGGGGAAAGAGAGGAGGCAGGGAGAAGAGAGAGAGGAGGCAGGGAGAGGAGAGTAGATGATGGAAGGAGGTGAGAGGAGAGGAGTGGAGGCAGGGAGGGGAGAGAGAGGACGGAGGAAGTTGAGGCGAGGGAGACGACGGAGGGAGGGGAGTGGAGACGAGAGGATGGAGGGGAGTGAGAGGAGAGGATGGAGGAAGGGGAGAGGAGAGGATGGAGGAAGGGGAGAGGAGAGGAGAGGATGGAGGGAAGGGAGAGGAGAGGACAGAGGGAGGGTGAAAAAGTGAGGAAGTGAGGGGGGGAGCGATGCCTCACCAAATGTTGCTATCCACAAAGAGAGAGAGAGAGGGGAGAGAGAAAGGAGAGAGAGAGAGAGAGAGAGAGAGAGAGAGAGAGAGAGAGAGAGAGAGAGAGAGAGAGAGAGAGAGAGAGAGAGAGAGAGAGAGAGAGAGAGAGAGAGAGAGAGAGAGGTGGCGGAGGAAAAAAAAAAAGGATAGAAAGGTGAGGGGTGCAAGTAGGGTTAGCAAAGAGAGTGATATGTTATGCTTAATGACTTAATGACAAAAAAATTAATGTCAGAACAGCTGTACACACAACGACACAACAGAGTTTGTAAAATAATCTGCTGGCATATCTGCAAACACTATGATATCCCAGTTCGAGATAATTTGTGGGAACATGAACCAAAAGCAATCACTGAAAACATGGAAGTACGTACCTACTGCTCACATATGACCGAATGATCCCATCGAGCGTGAACATCGAAAACAAAGCGTTGCAACCACATATCATACTTCGGTACAAAAAAAAAGAAGAAGGCATTGCTGATTGCGTGCTCATACTAGTGATTTTGGACTAAACGATGCAGAAATCAAGTTCTCTGTTCTTGTGTATTGCAGCTTAGCCTGCCAGGTAGCTCTCATTTCCTGGAGCACAGCTGCGCCCCTGATGCTGTGCCCCTACACCAGTACACTGGTACTCATTTCATCAACCTCAGAAAGACGACAGGATGAGTTGACCCCACCTGATGCTAATTCAGCAGCCAACAGGGCTCAAACTCAGGATCGTAGGATCCCAAGCCAGCCACCCTAACTCCTAAGCCAACACCAAGCTTATAGAAATCAAGAAAATGACCAAATACCAAGACCTAAAGAATGAAGTGAAAAGATCCTGAAAACCTTAGAATGCCAAAGTTGTACCAGTGATGACAAAGAACCTCACAAAGATATTAAAAACCATCCCTGGGAATATTACCACAAACAAACTACAGTTGGTAGCTGTCCGGGGCTCAGTGATGATCCTGAAGAGAGCCCTCGTCACAAAACTTTGAGAACAAAAAACTTCACAGCTTGGTCAATGAATCGTGACCACTTACTGAAATGATGGTGGATACTTCGAGCCCATCCTGTGAGGACTCCATTTCACATTCTGACACACACACACACACACACACACACACACACACACACACACACACACACACACACACACACACACACACACACACACACACACACACACACACATACACACACACACACTCATGGATACCTAGTCGGTCTGTTTCACCTCCTGATGTAAGGCCTCGGTCACATTTGCCACGGCGGCCGTGGGGTCTCCAAAATCTGCGGCCACTAGCAATTATACGGTGGCTGCAGTATTTCCACGGTCACACAATGTAGCAGTCACATATGTTTTTATTTTTCGGGGAGCCGCACGGCGTGTTTATAAATTGTGGAGACTGAAAACGTGGGGGTGCCGTACGGTCTTTGATTTGATGTCGCACGATGACCTTAGGGCGTCCCTGCGGCGGCAATATAATTCTCAAGGCAGACGCAAGGAGACCTCAAGGTGCCCGCAAGGCGACTGCAGGGGGCCTAAGGCGAATGTGCGGCCAGACGGACGGTAACGAGTGGGTTTATATACCAGTTCTTTTTTTTACTGAAATAAAAATATACCAGTATATATAACTGAATATACTATAACTATAATATACCGTGGTCCCCCAGAATCGGAACGGCCAAGCTGTTTGAACAAATTGGAATCCGAACAATTTTTTCGAGAAAGTTTGGCCCTAAAAACCCAACACATTTAAAAAAAAAACCGAACAAAACGTAGCGTTCATGTTTGTTCACGTGTCTCCCCCACCTGTTTGTTCATTCAGTTCGTCAGTGGAAGTACTCAGTCACATTTGCTCTACGGCGAGGATAAGGCGGCCGTACGCCTTCTGAATTGACAGAAACGTGCCGCGGCCGCAGAGAAACTGAGGTGGCCTTAGGGTGGCCCTACGCCGTTTGGCTATATTTTACAGGCCGTAGGGTCGCCGTGGAATTATAACTGCGGAGTTATAATTTTTTCATTTCTACGCTCACCGAAGCAATTCGACAAAGCCAAGCTATGACATAGATGTGTTCCACTTCGACCGTACGTAGGGCGTACGGTGGGCTTGCGTTTTCCGTGCGGCTGCCATAAGCTCTTCTTAATGAAAAATGAATTTTCCCAACCCCCAAAAAATTACGGCACCCCCACGTTTTCGGTCTCCACAATTTATAAACATGCCGTGCGGCTACCCGAAAAATTAAAACATGTTTGACTGCTACATTGTGTGACCGTGGAAATACTGTGGCCGCTTTGTAATAGCGAGTGTCCGTACATTTTGTAGACCCTCCGCGCGCCGAGCCAAATGTGACTTCGGCCTTACCTCGTGTTTTCACCTTCATTTTTATCTTGCCAAAACGAAGTTTTTGCAAGATATGTTAATCAGCTTGTATGTTTTTTTTGTTTGTTTGTTTGTCTATAATCACGTATAAAAAAATTCTGCAGAGCACAGTTATCATCGGAAATTTTTGTAACTTTGCATATCAGAGGCCTATAGAGGTCCCTTTCAGTGCACAAAATTTTGAAGGTCAAGGTCAAAGGTCAAGGTCACTTTATCGCAAATCAGGGGAGTCGACGAATCCCTTATTTTTTGAGTAATTTTGATCGGATCGTCTTCAAACTTCATGGGAATATAGTTCATGGTCTGGTGCTCAGCTGATTAATTTTTGGTGGCGATTGGCCTTTACCTTCATGGTTAGCGCCTGAGGTCAAACATATTTGACCCCAAGGTCAAATTTTCAAGTTTTAGGAACCATATCGTGTAGTACCTCAAATTGAACACCTCGATGAGTGCTTTCTAGATATGTCAAGCTTGAGACATTATGACATCATTTGGTGATGTTATGAGGCAAAAACATATTTTTCATGGTTACTCTGTAGAACGATTCTCATCAGAATCTCTCGTCGGCAGATATTACTCAAGGAGTCGCTCCTGGTGGATAGCAGTTCTGTTCAACTCAGTGTGACCTTAAAGAAGTCACACGTGGTCACCTTTTGGCAAGATACGGGTCACCCTGCGGGTGACATTGGTTTATTTGTTTGTTTGTTTGTTTGTAGGTACGATAACTCGAGAACGGAAGAAGCTACCAATGTCAAATTACACCACGTGATTCAGGAGGGTGATGGCTAGTGCTGATTAGATTTTGGTCAAAATCGGTCAAAGGTCAAGGTCACAGTGAGGTCAAACATAATTCCGTAAATTCACGTGGAGAAATGGAGTATTTTCACTTCGCTCGACGTTACGAGTTCGTTTTAACTTCGATTTTAATTTTGTCTTCGGTTTTTGCGATCGCTTAGGATGCTTAAAACTTGGTTGTCGAAATTCTGGTAAAAATCGGATGTTTTGGAGACGTTTTAAGATTGTATAAAAAATATTTCACTCGACGCGTCACGGGTCGTCCCATGATGCAGTGCGCTCGAGCAGACGCATCGTTGAGTTACATTAAGATATAATTGCGTGGAGAAATGGAGATTTTTGCTTCGGTCGAGGTTACGATTTTTGATGATTTGATACAGAATCATCGTAGAAACTTCTGGTTTGCGTCGCTACCTTCTCGAGAGACAGCTTTTATTAGACAAGGTCAGAGGTCAAGTTGACGATTTCGTAAGTACCAGTCTATGACTGCTTGTTAATTGATTTGTTTTAATTTATGGATATTGTCTGCTGATTCTGTGATTTTTCCCGGTGTATCGGCTTCGATGTCGATCCGCATGCAAAATTTCAGCTTTCCATGTCACCCAGAAGGTCCTGAACATTAACATCAGTCAGTCAGTCAGCCAGCCAGTCAGTGGTTAGAAAGAGCTTTATATCTTTATGTATATATATATATATATATATATATATATATATATATATATATATATATATATATATATATATATATATATATATATATATATATATATATATATATATATATATATATATTGTTGCGGATTCGCGCCCGCCGGCGTGCTGACGGCCACGTAACTCGAATCGCGGCACGTCGCCCACCGGATGGACAATCCAGTCGTGACCCTCTCGGACTAACGCCGGGAACCAGTCACGGGTGGACCTTTCGGTCTCACCGCGATCGAGCCAATTAGCCCCCGCGTGGGATAGGGTTGCTCGCCAAATTCGACCTACCTAAGTACCCACGCGGAGGGTAGACCGGGCGATCGCACCTCGCCGCAGGTCGACTTCGGACACGGGCCACTTAAGCGACCCGTTCCGTACTATTGGGATAACCAAGCGGTGTTATCGTCGACCTCGACGGTTCGATTAATTATCGGGCGTATTCAGCCCACTACCAACCCTTTACGTGAAGCAAGATGAGGATTCAATGAAAGAAATGACGAAGCGAAGCGGGAAACAGTTCAACACAAAGCACATTTATTCGCGATGAACGGAAAGCACACATATTCAATTCCACCAAAAGCACACAGAAAAGAAAAACACAATGCAATTTACACAAAAAGCAAATGCGACAATGCAGATCTAATACCGATTACGCGAGCACACAGCAACACTTATACAATTTTACTTCACAGACGGCGCCGACAACACATACCCAAAACCAAGGAAAAGAATACCCTCAAGGATGAGGCGGGCCTGAGGCCGAGACCGGGTCGGGCCTACCCGTCTGGTGATGAGACGCGGAGCGGCGATGGTGCCTCAACTCCGCGGGCCTCGCGGGCAGTGTCTGGTAGGGGGTGGGAAAGGGGCCCCCTTGGTCGCACTATCTCAGCGCGGGGGGAAACAGGAGGGGGTTGCTGATGCTCGGGGTATAGAGGATTCCAACTCTGCCTCGAGTCCCGCGACGAGCGTCTCCACCTCGGCCAGGTCGCGCTGTCGGCCTCCCTGGGGTGCAGCTCCCTGCACGACGCGAGCACCCCCTCGTCTGCCCTCGCCGCCTCTCCACAGCTCCGTCCCCTCCGCTCCGACTCCAACGCACACGACGACGACCAGCTCCTTCTTGCCAACTCCACCGCCCGCGAAGTCTTAACTCTCTCTTCACTTGACTGACGAACGCGGTCGCTTTTATAAGCCCCGTGGCTTCGCCTTCTCATCTTTGACCCCCTCCCTTCGACCTTTCACCTCGCTCCCCATTGGCCCGAGAAAAAGTGGGCGTGAATGCTTTTTGATCCATAAATTTGCATATATCGATCGCCCTCCAACGCCCTGGGGGCGGGGCCAAATCACCCCTCGCTCACCGATTGGACGGAACAAAAGTGGGCGTGTGTCGTTTTTGATCCGTTTTTGAAGCAGAAAATCCGTGGTTTTGTACAGGCTGTTCGGCGCGCGCCCTGCACGAGTCCAACACCGGTACCCACAAGCGGCGCAAGAACGGTGGCGATGCGACGGTTGCGAGGTGTGACGTGAAGCGGCGCCGCGGTGGGTGGTTGATGTGGTTGGTGGTGGTAACAATGGCGGTTGGTCCAAAATAAAGATAGTAAAAGAAAAACGGCTATCCTGAAGAGTCGCAGCACGCATAAATGACATGTATTCCCACTAGACAACGGGTTTGGGCCTAACTACACATGTACTTACCGAGATACCTCACCTAAGGGACCTGAATGGTGGTTTGCGAATTTGGTAACCACAACAATATATATATATATATATATATATATATATATATATATATATATATATATATATATATATATATATACATGTACAGTGTATATATTCTTACGGTTGTGGAAATTCACAGAACACCATACAGGTCCTTTAGATCAGTTATGTCGATAAGTGTGTGTTCAGATTAGATTTCCCCACCCATGTTTAAGGGGCAATTATTCATGTAACCGGGCTGTGATCTTTGAGTCAGCCGTTATTCTTTTGCTATCATTATTTTGGAACAACCGCATCTCCACAACGCCAACCACGACATCTCCTCAACAGCATCTCATCAAACCTCTCCACAACAAAAACATCGCTCTCATCAACCATCTCCACAATAACAACGGCGACATCTCCTCACCACCTTCGCCACAACAAACATCGCCTCACCTTCATCTTCACGAATGCCGCCATCTTGTTACAGGCAACAGCGTCCTGAACGAACAACATCTCTGCCACCAGACACAGGGACTCCCTAGTTGGGGCGAGGGCCTATGATCTCTGCAACGTCCGCGGGAGCTGATGATTTCTACCACGTCCGCTCTCTCCGAGCTTCGCGTCGAAATCAGATCAAAATGGGGCGGAGCCAGCGAGGGGTGAAGAGTAAGAGGTGAAAGATCAGACCTCACTCACGAACCCCCATATAAAGGTGCGCTGAACGCCAAGCAAGCAGTCTGTCGGGGTTCGGAGTCTGTCAGGGAGTTGCAGAGAGCGGAAGCCTGGAGCTTGGAGCCGGGGTTCGAGTCCAGTGGAGGGCAGTCGGGGGAGCCTGGAGCGCAGCCTGCTGTGTCGTGCCGAACTGTGGGTCGCTGGAGCGCAGCCGGAGAGGAGTCGCCAACCAGCGGCAAACGGTCCAAGGTGATCGGGCCCCGGGACAGTCCGAACGACGCTGAGGAACAGGCTGGCTCTTAAGAGAGCATCAACTCTGAAAGAGCAAAGGCCCGTTCATTCCTCTGAGGCGTTGTCGACTAGGCCCGATCGAATGGGCCGCACGACGAGGCCTGGACCGAGCCGCGGTCATGCCAGCTGCAGTGTGGACGGGACATCGAGGAGCGCCCAGCGAGTCGCCACGAAGGTGGCAGGTAACCAGCGTGGCCTCTCGGAGCTCCTGTGGTCTTCACAGCTCCGTGAACTATTAAAGACCCATGAGGCCCAGTTCTTGCCCTTTCCTTTCCTGGGGTTTTTCTTTGAATGAATGTCGTGGCACCATGTCCTTAAGTAGAATTGTCATAAGTGTACATAATAAATAGAACGGTTGCAGTTCTTTCTCTTGCTCATGTCCTGTCCTTACCGCCATTGCATTAATTGCTTTGATTACATACATACCTGATTGCATACATGACTGCATATGTGTCGTGTGTGTAATCAATGTCCTAGTGTGAATGTCACCTGCTCGTTGCGTCCTCTTCCCTCAATTGAACTGCCATGATTACAAAAAGCCATATTAGCTGGCTTTTTAATAGCCGATAAGATAATGAAGTCCGACGGGGCCTCGCGATAATACACCGCTCGGCAAATCGCAAACGGAACGAGCTGCTTAAGAACGGCTCGTTGTCGTGCAGGCTCCATCGAGGTGTAAATTCCCGGCATTTCTGTCTGCACGTATACTTAGGTAAATCGACAATTCGGCGATCGGACCCTGTCACGCGTGGACAGAAGAGTTGGCTAATTTACGGTGTGGTTAAAAACACACCCGAAGCTGGATTTTGGCGTTGTTCCAAAAGCTGCGACTAGGTTTGCCACGTCCGCTGGGCGCGTGCGGCCGTGAATTAGCTAAAAGCGGTCGCCTGCACGCCGACGGGCAGAAAACCACAACAGTATATATGTACAGTGTATATATATATATATATATATATATATATATATATATATATATATATATATATATATATATATATATATATATATATACATATATATATATATATATATGTATATATATATATGTACAGTGTATATATGTACAGTGTATATATATGTACAGTGTATATATATGTATAGTGTATATATGTACAGTGTATATATGTACAGTGTATATATATGTACAGTGTGTATATATATATATATATATATATATATATATATATATGTATATATATATATATATATATATATATATATATATATATATATATATGTATATATATATATATATATATATATATATATATATATATATATATATATATATATATATATATATATATATATATATATATATATATATATATATATATATATATATATATATATATATATATATATATATATATATATATATATATATATATATATATATATATATATATATATATATATATATATATATATATATATATATATATATATATATATACACATAAACACATACATACAGTGTCACAATAAAAGGGAAAGAAACGTGGAAAGTAACAAAAATGAGCCTTGTGTTTTGGTCTTATACAGGCTTTCACAAGTTAAAACAAAGCAGCTTCTCATTTGAGAAACACATTTCATTTTGTGAAATTGTGAAAAATGAAAAGATTGTGACAAAGCTGAATACACACTAAATAATCCAATAAAAGAAGGATAAACCTCCGGCAATGTACAGCTTACAAAAAAAAACAGAGATTGCAGCTAATTTACATTGCCCGACAGGGTAGATTGTTTCACATAGTATCAGGCACAATACTATGATTACATTCGTGACCTGTACAGGCCAGCTCGTCAAGTAGATAGGCACAATCTGCAAACAGGTGTTTCTGGCTCCATGGCCGCCATCAATCCAAAGCAAATGCATAACCCCATCACAATTCCCACTTCTCTCCCCTATGAAATACAAACCCTCTGATTGTTAAGGGACTAAGAATGATGCACCACATGGATCCCGACCAACAGTATGTCTGCACATGCTGGTCTACAAACCTATCTGGAGAGGCAGCTGAGAAAATTACACTTGAAAAGGAAGGATAAACCTTGCAACGCACAGTGTAAGAGCTGATCCCAGGAAAGGGTGAGAATGTCATAAACGTTCTCGCTCCTAATATGCTGCAGTATGATGTACGAGTCAACTTTAGTGTGAGGTTTATCCTTCGTTGAATTGCAATTTTCTCAGATAGCTTTCCAGATCTGTTTGCAGACCACAGACGGGATGTGTGGCAGACGCATCCTGTTGGTCAGGATAAATGTTTTGTGATGTATTTAACTTTAGACCAAAGACCAACAAAATAAAAGGTTATGCCAAGCTGTGAAAAGTTTGATAAAACAATACACAGGAGTCCTGGCCCTCAGGCCACACTGCAAGGTCGTCGAACATATTCTTGCTGTTTATATGCACCTAAAAGCCTGGAAGATAATAAACAATTGGTTCATAAAAGCACCACAAAAAACATCAAAAATCTGACGGATGGCATCAATGCAAGGGCGATAAAAACCCTTCCAGAGATGGAAAGACAAAAACGTAGAAGTAAAAGTAGAGGCAGAAAGATGAGGTTAGAAAACAAATAAAGAAGAGGTATGAGAAAGCAGAAACAACAAAGGCTTGGACAAATGCATTTCACAATCGGTACATATCATCAGCATGAAGTAATTCATTAACCATTCAAATGCAAGGATGAATCGAGACTGGAGAAACTTTCACCAAAATGATATCAATCCAGGAGAAAGCTCCAGAAAAGGGCTCAGTATCTTGTATATCAGCAAAACACAAGGTGCAGCGACGTAATACAGCAGATCATGTGCAATCCATGAAAAACTTTTACTCGCATTTAAGCGAAGAATTTTCAATGTGTCTCCAGATAGAAACACAAGCAAACTTCTTATGGATTTATATCATGAACTCGTGATTGATATCCTAACAATTGGGGTTCCTTCGAAGCAGCATGAGCTGTCTGGCACAAATCACACCTACAGGTTGGAATCTAATGTCCTGAAACAAATCAAGCCATTCAGTAGTGTTCCAAATTATCTCCATGCAGTCACTGAGCTCATGCAGGATGTGAGAGGTGTTCAAAAAGATCAACGAAAGAGATGATCACAACAGTTCGAGGCATTCCTGCATTAAACATATATATATATATATATATATATATATATATATATATATATATATATATATATATATATATATATATATATATATATATATATATATGTATGTATATATAATTGTTCACACACTGTGTGAACAATTATATCTTGCTATATGATGCTGAGAAACAAAAAAAAAATTAAATGGCATGTTTTGGACTGTTTCAAGTATCCCATCCCAATAACATTTTGAACAGGTGTTATAATTGTTTGCTTTGGCAATGAGTGTTTCTCAGAAAAATGGGCTGATTGTAAGACTGATTGTTCCGCTCCGTGAATATGTGATGTCCTACATCGCGTGTGACATTCGCATTTAACACCAGTATCCATATCAAAGGGCTCATTGAGGAAAAAAACTTTGATCTCTCTTCGACCGTGCAAGGCACTTTGGCTGGCATTGGATCACTGCTATATTTATTTATTTATTTTTCCACAATCACCAAGTCCTTGTCCTTTGCCGAGCCGCTGGTTTTCAGTCAAAGACGACTCATTCACCCATCAAACTTTTCCCTCAATCTCCGTTAATTTGACCTCATTATTTCCACTAATGAAATCTCCAGATCTATGCAGTTCCACCTTATGTTCGAGTCTTTAGACTTGCTGTCTTGTCTAACATGTCTTGATGTCAAACTCCGCACGGGATACCTCGCACATTTGTCTTAAACTTCAACATTAATTCCTCCCCTTTGTTCACGATCATATCGTTGTTCTTCCTCTGCTTTTGAGACTCACTAGTTTTCAACATTGCTTATGCATTTTTGGATACTAAAAAAAATTAGCGATTGATAAACATTGTCTTCACTGTCGTGGGAAGGAAAGAGTGATGTCGTATTCTTTTTTTTGTCATAAACTCGGCAGAATGGATTATGAGTTGGAATCCATCTTTGGAGAAAGAACATGTTACCAACTTTGTGATTATTAATACAGTACATTGGAAGACACTCATGAAGGAGCAAGATTATGGGAGCAATAAAAGTCCACCAACTGATACTATTAACATATAACCTCACACTAAGAGCAAAAATATTATATTTCGATTACTGCAGACCCAAAAATACGTCCTACGTAATGCATAAAAGGTCCAAAGGAATTGTTAAAGGGCCAAAATCAAAAAATGACCAAAAAGCAATATGGCTGCCAAATATAATACAAATCACCATAACTCCTCACCTCTGAAAGATATAATAATTTTATAAGGCTCTTTAATGACACTTTTTGGCATCTAGCTATCCAAATAAAATACAAAGGATAAGCCATCCATTCATGGATATTTATGAAAGGCATGCAATTGATAACGCCACTTCCTTTGTATGAATAATCTGCTTGTTGCACCAGAGGAAAGTGCTATTGATGTTGTTGGGAGTGAGTACAATCAAAGCTGAGCTGAAGACATGGTGAGAGAAGCAGTGCAGTTACGTAAAGAAAGAATGAGTCGATGGGGGTGGAGCGAAAGGCGGTGTAAATGTAGTCACAGTGCCAAAGGTTATCGTGCCCGTGAGCAGTGATGGGTAGAAAGGTGAAGTGGTAGAAGTAGGTTTAGGTGAAACCAAAGGTGAAAGCCAAAGGTGAAAAGCCAGCTTGGAATAAAGGGGGAAGGTGAAAGTGGGTCGCGGGAATATATATATATATATATATATATATATATATATATATATATATATATATATATATATATATATATATATATATATATATATATATATATATATATATATATATATATATATCTATATATATATATATATATATATATATATATATATATATATATATATATATATATATATATATATATATATATATATATATATATATATATATATATATATATATATATATATATATATATATATATATGTTGTTGTTCATCTTTCGGCTGCTCCCGTTAGGGGGTCGCCACAGCGGATCATCCGTTATGATCCGCATACTGATTTGGCACAGGTTTTACGCCGGATGCCCTTCCTGACGCAACCCTGGTCGCCTCTTACGACACAGGGATAAGGATTGGGTTTCGCCATGATTCTGGGATGCCCTACACCCTCTCATAGCGAGGTCCAGTGCATAGCTCCCATCCTCAAGCGATCCTCCAACCCAAATATATATATATATATATATATATATATATATATATATATATATATATATATATATATATATATATATATATATATATATATATATATATATATATATATATATATATGCATGGCAGTAAAAGCACAAATAGTTCCTGAGATAACTTCGGGAATGAGCTGGCAAAACCGGAATAATGAGCACAAGGTATTTGGGAATCATTGTCAGATATGTCGGAAGGTGCGTGCTTAGCTCGGGCCTGTGAGGACTCTGGGAAGCCCGGGGCAACAAGTGCAATCGAGCGTCCCATTCAAAGAACATCAACTTAGCCAGGGCAAGCATGGCATCTCGTAAAAAGAGCATTAAATAATCAGGCTGAGTGAACAGCAACTGATTAAAAGAGCATCAGCTAACCAGGTTGAGTGCAGCATGGAACATCCAGGTACTGAGCAGTAGTGAGAGACAAGAGTGTGAGTGCGAGAGCAGAGTGTGAGCTCCACATATTCAGCATTTCAAGAAAGAGCTATTATGGGCCTGGCTGAGCCTAAAATACCCTTCTCCTATCTGCTCATTTCCCACATTCCCATATTTGCAATAAAGTCTATCAAAATCGTAGTCTGCCTTTGTCCTGTGACTAATGTAATTTTGATCACAAATGTGGTTCATTTCTTGACTTCCATGTTACTTAAGTGGAGTGATGATGAGTGGCAATATGAATTCTTACCAATAGTGCATGACCGAAGTCCTTTACACTTGGACTAGTGTCCCTCAGTCAGTATATAAGGACACAATATCAAAATATTGGGACTCAGACTTGGCCTCCATTTGGTAGGACCTGTGACTATAATAGTGAGCCTCGTCTGTTGCCCCACTGGAGACAAAAGCGACAGGTCATTGGTCTCTCTGTCTTCTCCCACCTCATTTCTGGTCTTGCACCCTTTACCCTCTCCATGGTGTCACCTCCAAGTATCTGAAGGACACACGTGGTGCACCAGCAACCTCCTCCTGTGAAACTGCCTAAATACTCACCTCCACTCATTTATTCCTCTCTTTTCCAGCCTGTGGAACTGCCTTCCAAACTCTTCAATCTCATTCTTTCCTCCCGGTCTTCAAGATAGCTGTTCACCACCATCTCAGGTCATCCCCCAACCCCCATCCAAAATCATGATCTTTTCATCAACCGTTAAACCACCCCAAATCTCCCTCGAAATTTTCCGTGTATCCATCTTGCCCACGCTTAGCATGATTCTCTCTCAAACATCATCGTTACCTGCAACCCTTGTTTGTTTGTCCCTCTACTTTCTCCCTCCACCTTGCTGTTGGTGTTTCCCATTTTTCCTACTGTTCCCTTTGTGATGTTGCATCAAGGTCTGTTCTGTGCCCTCTCTCTTTCACAAGCCTAAACCGTTATTTAAAAAAACAAAACAACATGAAACTATTTCTTCCAAAGTTTCCTTAGATAATCCATGGAACATATAACAACAGCAAAACAATTACGGCAACAACTAGAAGGGCACTCAGTGGAGTGCATACCTCTGCCACGTAAAGCCTGATCCACGAGAACATATCAGGCCCATTACATTTTTGAAATGTCATGCCATACAGTACTATATCGTTTTGGCCCTATTTCTCAATGGTGAAGAATAACTTTAAAAATTAAATAACTCTCGTATCCAGATCCGGATTAAGAGCTTCACCAAAATTGAATCAATTCTTCCTTGTTACATACCCAACATGTCCACCAAGTTTCATCCGAATCCGTCCAAAACTGTTTCAGATATCGTGCTATGTATTAGTTTCGCCCTATGTCTCAATGGAGAACAATCACTTAAAAAATTCTCCTCGTCGGGATCCGGATCCGGATCTTCACCAAAATCTAACCAGTTTTTCCATGTCATAAACCGAACCTGTCCACAAAAGTTCATCTGGATCCGTGCATAACTTTTTGAGATATCCTGTACACAAACAGACAGACAAACAGACAGACAGAAAGGGGTGAAAACATATCCTCCTTCACCTTTGGTGGCAGAGGTAAAAAAAAAAAAACTAGTCAGGCTTGTCCACTCATCAACAGCACTTAGCAAAGCACCATCAGGAATAGAACTGCTTTTATTGTCACAATCGTTTGGCTTGATCATCGATTGAAAATGAAATTTAAGATTCACAATAAGCTCACCAACTTAACGCAGTAGTTAGGGGAGGAATTTGGAATTTTATCATGTTGTCGGCGATAATTTGCCGACTCTTCGCGAAAGACACCATGGGATCTTTATGTCTACCAACTTATGCCAACAAACGGGACATCGAGATCAGACCCCATAACTGTCATGGGTACCAGGAAGCAAGTGTCACACCAGCCATCGCTGCATGCATACTGATCAACAGGAAATGACCGCCACACATTAACTTGTCTGTGGTACACAAAACAGTTCTCGGGGCAGCCAGGAACAATTTAAATATTAATTTTAAAAAGGCTCTTCTGGCTAAACAGTCGCAGGCGTTCCGCCTATTAGGCATGGGCTTAGCAGAGCTACAGCCCCCTACTTCCCAGTGGGATTGTACTGCAGCCAATACCGGGAAGATAATTTCATTCTCAATTTTATAGACCAGTCAATCCCAGAGAGGGAACACAAATGGACACGTGTTTCGGGCTTGTTAGTCCTCATCGGTGTGGAGCAGAAGCTCCTCCCCCGGATATTAAATTCTCTTCCCGGTATTGGCTGCAGTAAAATCCTACTAGGAAATAGGGGGCTTTATCTCTGCAAAGCTCATGCCTGACATCAGAGCTAATGCGACTGTTTAGCCAGAAGACACACACACACACACGCATGCATGCACACGCACGCACGCACGCACACACGCACACACGCACGCACACACGCACACACACACACACACACACACACACACACACACACACACACACACACACGTCTTTTCGAGGGACAACCATTATTAAAAGAAAGATGTAGCGAAGATGGTTTTACATGATCATTTCTTGTGACCATCCCGACTTACCGACTTTGTTTGCATACTTTTTGAAGGAATGTGCTCCTGCCTCCCACCTTTCTTGGCTTATCTCATGCCCCCATTGCTGTGCATTGTGTGCTTGCTCTCGTACGAGCCTCGACAAGTTATACAAAAAAAAAAAAAACATCCCCACATCCTTTTGCATTTCCTAAAATGTTTTTGTGATGTGTTTCTTTACTTTTTTTTATAAATGTGTTTACACGCTAGAGAATTTCATAGTTATTGCACGGAATTTTATTTTTTATTCTTAGGATTTGTGTTGGATTAAACACGAGCAGCACCCCACCTCCTTCCCTTAGATGGAATGATATGCGTACAAACCAATTTTGTGTTAGGCTGTCAGAAAATAAGAATGAGAATAATAAGAAGAATGGCAAATGGGAACTTTTGCTTCTCTAATTTTTCTTGTTGAGTGATGTCCCAAAGTTTAATGAGTGTTATTGGATGGGAAATTCTCCGCAGACAACTGCCCTAACAGCTAACAGCTTGGTAACTTATAGCTTCAAAAGTTTTATCTTGATAGATTTTTTAAAAAGGATTTATGTTGTATTCAGCCAATGGAGTGTCCGGAACATCCCTACATAATAAGTCGATCAACTTCTTGATAATACATGTTATATACATATACAGCATATTATCCACACAGAGTCAGACACGAAAAATTTCAAAAATCTCAGTGTGAAGAACAATTATGCAGGGAAATCTGGATATCCAAGGAATATTCGAACTTCATTGACTATAAACAGAATCAGCGAAATGATTGCGTGTAGCTCTTGAACATCAACAAGACAAGATGCATTTCACATAAAAGTGGAGTGTGTCATTATTAAAGCAGCATCATTATTAGAGTGTAAAAGTCTGATCTGATCTGATGGCTTTCCCTTACAAAAGTCAATTGGTGGAGCAGTTGACCTCAGATGACGAGCGTCGGCATGATGAATTTTGTGCAACATTCAGAATTATTGATCAAGCAGAAATCAAAATAGAGACATCATTCTCAGTAACAAATTTCCTGTTTGCTTGAATGGTTTGTAAACGAAACATAATTGTAGGTTTTGGGCATGGAGAAACCAGCCCACTTTGTTGAGTTACCTCTCAGGCCAGGTCAGGTATGGTAGCATGTGCTGGATATATATATATACGTGTATATATATATATATATATATATATATATATATATATATATATATATATATATATATATATATATATATATATATATATAGCATATGTATACATATTTTCATATATACATATATAAATAGCATAGGGGAACACACTCACACACATATATACATACATATATATATATATATATATATATATATATATATATATATATATATATATATATATATATATATATATATATATATATATATATACACATACATATAAAAATAAATACACATTCATATAAAAATAAATACACATACATACATACATAATCTACATATAATACATATATATATATATATATATATATATGTAATGTATATGGTAGATATATATATATATATATATATATATATATATATATATGTAATGTATATGGTAGATATATATATATATATATATATATATATATATATATATATAATATATTGTGCAGGTAAATAAAAGACAAAAACGTGATGGGAACATGATGTTTTGTTTTTCTTCCTCATTTACCAATTTGAATCGTCATCACACCATTTTAAAGCCTTTTTTCCCTGAGCAGGGCTCAGCTTTTTGCGTGCTCCGATCATGGTACCCTTTTTTATGGCAATGTTTTTATGGCCGGGTGCCCTTCCTGACACCAACCCTTTAGTCACCTTCGACATGCAGGGATAATTAACAATATACTGGTGCTCATTTTGCCCACCTCAGAAGGATGACAGGCTGAGTCAACCCTCCTGATGTTAATTCAGTCGCCAGCGGGGCTCGAACTCATAACCCCGAGGATCCCAAGCCATCACCCTAACCACTAAGCCAACACCAGGCTGTATTTACCTATTTGAATGGCAGTAAAAAAAGAAACAGGAATAAATGCAGATTGATCATGAGACAAACCAAGAGTACATTTGGACCTTAATTTCATGAGATGAGACAGCAAATGTTCATGAAGAATTGGGTGATGGATTGTAGAAAGGTCCGATTTTCCTAAATTGATCATTCACTGTGGTAGTTCTTAGGTCTGCTAAGCTCAGTGAGATGTCGGTTCAAGATGAACGAGCTGTGAGGGAACATGAAAGACAATATCGAGAATGAGCTCACCTCCAGTAGACGAGGACAGAAATGAGGAAGATGAGGCATGCGCAGGTGAGTGAAGCGACGACAACCAGCGGTATTCGCCAGTCTGCACGCCCTCCAGCCAACAAACGCTGCCCTGCTTGCTGGCCTGGCCTCACACACACACACAGACACAACAGTGTGGGAAATGGGTGCCCACTGGTCAATTGACCAATCAATCACATAACCCTTTTATAAAAGGCCTGAACAGTAGTAGTAGTACTAGTAGTAGTAGTGGTAGTAGAATGGGTATGAGTGTTGTTCACATTGTAGTAGTAGTATTCTTATCATGCTCTGGGAGGTAAGCGCAAAGCTCTTCACACATTGTGGGGTATGGAAAGATGGTGTTCATTGAGTCATGTTTCATGAACAACAAATAAAATTAAAGGTGATTAAAAGATAGATGTGGTGCGAAAGAGAAACTATTGTTTGGGTGGTCCTTTGTCAGACACCACTTTTCCAAAGTTTTGCCATGTTCTCACTGGTGATGCAATAGATCATCACAAGTTCTTGCATTTAAATCTCCATCTCACACAGTGCAAAGCCACATCGGGTAGGTGAGCCATGTCAATGCCAAAGGGAAAGGGCCTTCTTTGCGAGAAGCTATCGCAGGCACTCTCTCAAGCGTCCGAGTGCTGTTCACGTCTCACGCACTTTGTTTATCGGGCCTTTAGCAGTCGTCTCAAGGTGCCCACATGTGCAAAATAACTCCATTCATATCTTGATCTGCCTTGATCTTCCTAGGTTTACTCCCTCGCACATGTACTTTGCATGAAGCAGGTGTTAAAGTCCCCTGCTCGCGCTATGCCAGGTTATTAGGGAAATGAGTAGTTGGTCGGAAGGAATGCGGATAGAGTATGGAATACGCCAAAGATAAAAACCGAAGCCTCGGCAACAATGTTTCATGAGAGATATAACAACACCTCAATGTTTGTTTCATGTTAGCTGCGGGTAACACAGAGAGTACAAAAAAAAAAGAAAATAAAAATGCATGTAAATAAAATAAATAATAATTTTGATAAAAAAGATTCCCACTCACAAACACAATTTCAATTTCCACTCAAAGCGTTCCACAAATTATGTTCTTCACAAAAGTGTTTGTGAAACACATAATGTATTTCAACCAATGAAAGATTTATTAACAAACCTTCAATAATTCCAATCAAGCATGGAGTCAATGACACAGATCAGTCAAAGAGACCACAATTGTCACAATAAATTTACTCAGGTTTCTGATTCCTCCCATATCGAGAATGTTTGTTTGGATTAAAAACAACACAATTGTTTATCTCTCACTTCTTGCATGCAAAGAGCTCCATGGGAACCAATGTTGTATTTCTAAACCTGAGAATTACACCATTCCTTTGGAGGTGGTCGAGCCTTGATTTTGTGGATTCCTGATTAACTGTGAAACGCATGACGTTGTTATTGAAAAATATCGGGGGGGGGGGGAACCTCATTGTTACACTGTATTTCGGTAAACTAGAAACTAGAATCACCCACTCCCTTTGGGAGCAGCCTGGGGCAGTGGGGGGGGGGAGGGGTGAGGGTTGATGGGATAGTGAGGGTGGTGGGGCAAATATATTTTTTGCCCTGGATAATAATCCCCCTGTCTGCAGCAGAGGCCAGGAAACCACTCGAACTGTAGCACATGTACTGGCAAATTTGTAAGTTGTCTTTCAGGGATGGGGGGTTGTGCCCATGACCTGACTGTGTTTGTGGAGATCAGGCCGACGCATAATTTCGGGCCAGCACATATGCAAAAATTCATGCATCTTGGGTCAAGATTACAAGTTATTGTTTCCCCCCCCCTCGCATGGGGGCCTATGCCCCCCCCCGAAGGGGTTATTTGAGCTTACGAGCTGGCCCTTGGTGCTACCAACACATATGCAAAATTTTGTGGAGATCAACCCAGCCCTATTTTTTTCCTCTATGATTTTCAAATATGTGTACATGCACGCGCACACACACACACACACACACACACACACACACACACACACACACACACACACACACACACACACACACACGCGCGCACGCACGCACACACACACACACAAGTGGAGGTAAAGTATTGCTCACATCTGCAAGTTCTTATTCACAAATTACTTTTTTTAACGAGGCATCGGCTCCTTCCAAGGGAAGGGAATCAGTGGAGAAATGTGAAATGAAATGCAATGAAGAGTGAACAGGGCACCCCCAAAGCATTTCCTCAAATCACTGTTACATTGTTTTAAGCACCAGGTTCTCAATCAACACCAAGGACTGAGATTAGAACTGAGACTATAATTTAAAAAAAGAAACCAAGGAGGAAATATTAGGACGTCATTGAACTTGAGTATCGTCAATAACACAAAGGAAACTATTGATACAAGGAAATGAAAAACATATTCCAAACGCTAGACACAGAAGCAAGGTAAGTGCTCAGTTGCTCAACACTGTGCTGTTGACCTTGGACCTTTCCAATTGGTGCCAGCTCATATTCAGGGTCAGCCACCCAAGAGTCTATCCAATTGCTTTCCTTGAGATACAAAAAGAACATTATCCCAGTAAGAAATGAGGACTCTGCAGCATTTGGCAGAAATGTATGCGATGTGAATGAAAATGGAAATCTTGGCCCTGTCCAGCTTATGCGTGGGTCATGAGGAGCTACAAGAACAAAGATGAGGCGAAAACTGGCGAGCAAGAGCTCTCTGCCTGCAGCTACACCATTGAATGATAGCAATTCCGGCCCCGAGATTCAGTCCCCAAGAAGCAAGTCCCATTGGCGAGCAGGCTTCCAAGGTCCGACCCTCTCCGAGGAAGGTCAGACACAATCAGCACATGCCGCAAACACTCGTATCGGCTCGAGATATCACAGACAACGCGTTAAAGTGCTACCTGTGCCCGTTTGATTCGGGTATGTCTGGCATACTGACCGTTTCTATTATAGCAAATAGTCGAGGCTAAAGATGGTCTATTAATGTCACATTTGCTGATAAACCTAAGAAAATGGACGAGAATGTTATTATCCAAAAAAAGAAGATAATCAAGATGATTACATTACAACAGTTTCTGCCAGAGCAGTCAGGAAGTTAGACAGAGCTTGGAGAGGAAGCATCCCATGGGCTGAAAGAGTGCAGGCAAGGATGTCGAGTGTATTGATGAAAAATTAATGCACCCATTTCTCACCTCGCAGAGGCAGCACAACTTGCTTGGGGAAGTGGGGTAAAGTTAAAAATTTAAGGGCCATAAGAGTCCAATGGGACACTTGGATGGAAAGTGCCTCCTATTCCGGGGAAGAAATATTTAGCTTTCACCTGTTTTATCATTCAGACACAACATGTGGGGAGAATAAAAACAACCATTGCGATTAATAATGCATAATCTTTCAGGTATTACAATTGTAGCTCGATAATCTGACCTAATTAAAAAAACTGTGGAGCCCCCGCCCCCCTCCTCCCCATGAGTCACACAAGCCAAATTAAGCTCTTTTTGTATCCAAATCAAATAGCATGGAAGAGCTGAAACACAGAATTGATCAGGACACAACAAAACAAAAGGAACAGTGGAAAGAGAGTATGGAAACACGAACAGAAGGGTGAGAATGGGGGGTGAGAATGGGGGTGGGAGGGGGAAGGGCAAAATAGAGGAAGATTTGGACAACGAGGAAAAACGACATAAAATGTCATAACCCCTGATGTTTTAGCAATTTTACTGTACGGATTTAAACGGCAAGCTCATATTTGTTTACAACTAAAATGGCTGCCAGTCTACCAGTTGGCCATCTTTGATCAGATCGCAAAATAAAGTTAGGTGCCAAAGTAAGCCATCTAGTACTGTGCTGGTGCCATATTTGAACCAGATCGGACCACGCATGTCCGATAAATGGTTGGGGACATGTTTAAGTAACAAAATGGCCACCAGTCAACCATCTTCGATCTGGTATTAAAAAATAAAATGACGTACATATGCAAGCCAATATTCCTTATCTGTGTGCTTAGTTTGAACAACATTGGTAAATGTATGTCCAAGAAATGTTTGAGGACATGTTCAAAATTGGGTTTTTTACAACTAAAATGGCCACCAGTCAGCCATCTTCAATCAGTTCTCGAAAGAAAATGACATTCATATGTAAGCTTTGATTAGTTATCTGTGTGCCAAGTTTGAACAACATCAGTAAATGTATATCCAAGCAATGCTTGAGGACGTGTTTGACACCGGATTTTTTTTTTTTACAACTAAAATGGCCGCCAGTCTACCAGTCAGCCATCTTTTGTCAGATCACAAAATAAAGTGAGGGGCATGTGTACAACATGATATGCTGTGCTTGCACCGAGATTGAACAAAATCGGACCATGCGTGTCTGACACATGGTTGGGGACACATTTTAGTGACAAAATGGCCACCAGTCGACCATCTTGGATCTGATCTCGAAAATAAATGACGGGCTTATGTTAGCTATCGTTCCTTATCTGGTTGCCAAATGTGAACCACATCGGTAAATGCATGTCCGAGAAATGGTTGAGGAGGTGTTCAACATCAGGTTTTTTACAACTAAAATGGCCACCAATCGGCCATCTTTGATCACATCACGAAACAAAATGCCAAGTACCAATATAATCGGTCCATACATGTCTGAGATATGATTGCGGATGCACACACAGATGCATGAAAAACGAAAATCGAGACCAAATCCATAAGCCTCCGTCGTTTCAGACCAAGTCCAACGGGGATAATAATTGGTGTGGGGAAGAATAACAGTTACGGAAGGACATATGAGGTGGACCAGATGAAGACTGAAATAAACTCTCAGGAAGGCAAAACTGGAAATCTCGAAGGAAGTGAGCTCGGGGGTTGGGGAGTTGGCAGGGTTAACAGAGATCTAAAATATGAAAGTTTTTGATAATATGAAAGGGGTTGATTTAAGATGGTGGTGAACAGCTGTCTTGAAGGCCTGGATGGAAGAATGAGATTGAAGAGAATGTGGAAGCTGGTTCCACAGGTGGTGAAAAAAAAAATGAGTGGAGGTGAGCAGTGAGTCTGGATTTTGAGAGTTTCACCAGAAAGGGGTTGATAGTGGATGGCGTGCACCCTGCAGAAACCTGTGGTGCAGGGAAAGCAGTACACCATCAAGCTATGGATGAAGGCCTTGAAGCTGGATAAGAGTTCAGGTGTGCCAAAGAAGCTTTGGAAACTGTTTATGATAGCAGAAATCATAAACGGCGATTGTTGCGTTAAAACACCAAAAAAGTGTCTTTGTGTTCCATCGTTTATCGTTCACCATCTCTTTGCGATTAATCTTTGCAACTCGTTTAATTAAAGGTCAGCATAACAAACAAAACCATTGCCTTCCGATTTCAATCATTGCTGCGAGCATGTACTGACCTGCGGCCACACCAAAATGAACGCGGATTGGTCGGCTTGAAGGTCCTATCAGGCTGCCGTCACAGATGGCTTGGACACGTACTAGGTAGTTGGTGCCCGCTGTCAGGTTGCGCAACTCCAGGCTCTGGAAAGAAAAGATGTAAAGTTCAACAAAACTATGAGTGTTTTGCGAGACTTTACTTAAAGCGCTTTGCTTAGAAAAAGTCATAACTTTTGAAAGCAAAGCCCGGTGACATGGACGAGTGGAAAAAGAAAGAAACTTGAAAAGTGGAGCAAGGTACCCAAATTGAAAAGGTGAAGGCACTTGCAAAATTAGAGACTAATTGGCCTGTCGGGAAATTCACATAAAATTACAGCACTGGTACAGTCTGTATAAAAACATAAAATTACAGCACTGGTACAGCCTATATAAAACCATAAAATTACAGCACTGGTACAGCCTATATAAAAAAATATAAAATGACAGCACTGGTACAGCCTATATAAACCATAAAATGACAGCACTGGTACAACCTATATAAACCATAAAATTACAGCACTGGTACAGCCTATATAAAACCATAAAATTACAGCACTGGTACAGCCTATATAAACCATAAAATTACAGCACTGGTGCAGCCTATATAAAACCATAAAATTACAGCACTGGCACAGCCTATATAAAACCATAAAATTACAGCACTGGTACAGCCTATATAAAAAATATAAAATTACAGCACTGGTACAGTCTGTATAAAAACATAAAATTACAGCACTGGTACAGCCTATATAAAAAATATAAAATTACAGCACTGGTACAGCCTATATAAAAAATATAAAATGACAGCACTGGTACAGCCTATATAAAAACATAAAATTACAGCACTGGTACAGCCTATATAAAAAATATAAAATTACAGCACTGGTACAGCCTATATAAAACCATAAAATTACAGCACTGGTACAGCCTATATAAAAAATATAAAATTACAGCACTGATACAGCCTATATAAAACCATAAAATTACAGCACTGGCACAGCCTATATAAAACCATAAAATTACAGCACTGGTACAGCCTATATAAAAAATATAAAATTACAGCACTGGTACAGCCTATATAAAACCATAAAATTACAGCACTGGCACAGCCTATATAAAACCATAAAATTACAGCACTGGTACAGCCTATATAAAAAATATAAAATTACAGCACTGGTACAGCCTATATAAAACCATAAAATTACAGCACTGGTACAGCCTATATAAAAAATATAAAATTACAGCACTGGTACAGCCTATATAAACCATAAAATGACAGCACTGGTACAGCCTATATAAAAACATAAAATTACAGCACTGGTACAGCCTATATAAAACCATAAAATTACAGCACTGGTACAGCCTATATAAAAAATATAAAATTACAGCACTGGTACAGCCTATATAAAACCATAAAATTACAGCACTGGTACAGCCTATATAAAAAATATAAAATTACAGCACTGGTACAGCCTATATAAACCATAAAATGACAGCACTGGTACAGCCTATATAAAAACATAAAATTGCAGCACTGGTACAGCCTTTATAAAAATATAAAATTACAGCACTGGTACAGCCTATATAAAACCATAAAATTACAGCACTGGTCCAGCCTATATAAAAATATAAAATTACAGCACTGGTACAGCCTATATAAAAATATAAAATTACAGCACTGGTACAGCCTATATAAAAATATAAAATTACAGCACTGGTACAGCCTATATAAAAATATAAAATTACAGCACTGGTACAGACTATATAAAAATATAAAATTACAGCACTGGTACAGCCTATATAAAACCATAAAATTACAGGAATGGTACAGCCTATATAAAAATATAAAATTGCAGCACTGGTACAGCCTATATAAAACCAGAGAGTTGGTGTCAAAGCCACCCAATGCTCGCCTGTTTATACATTTATCATTTTTAAAAAGACAAGTCTAATAATATTTTTTATAAAGCATTGCAGTGAAGTTTGATCAAAATAATTTTTAAGCAATATATGTATTTGTATATTGTAATTAGTAAAAAAATAGTGTGGTGGATAAAAACATAAAAAAGGAAATAACTTGGACCAAAAACTTTAACATTTTCACGCTCACGCTGACACTCACGCCAGGGGTATCGCTATAGCTCTCTGTTCTTCGAACAGGCGAGCTAAAAATAAATTAATTTTACAAGGTCTTAATCAAAACAAAACTCGTACAAGAATACACATCCGTTTTAGGATATTAACTGAGTCCGTTAAAGTGTAATAAAAGCAGAGTGCAAGTTTACGACAGATTGATGAATGAAACGACTTTCTACCGACGTGAAAACATGGGAAGAAAATTGCACATTACAGGCAGAAATGTGAGGCTGAACCCACTGGAGCATTAGTGAACGCTAATAGATTAAACCTAACATTCAAAATAAGTGGGCAGATGAGCATAACTGGATGAATAGGATGGATTAATGACATTTTGTCAATTTCAAAATCTTCCAGAAAAGGATGTTTCTTGATTCATCTCGACATGGCTTTAGAAAGGAGTCGCTGCACTTCCCTCTCCGTATGTCATATCCCATAGACCTTTGCTGTCCAGTGCCTCCAGGATTGATTTCCATCGACCATGCCTTATGACACCAACACTCATTCATTGTTCAGCAAAAACGTGACCTATACACGTGGAAACAACTTCCATCATCACAAATGTAGACAAAATGAAATTATATAAATCTGAAGCTTGCTAACAGCATACAAGTAAATTGGATGAATTGCTCAAAATTTACAGCTCGTATAGCTTTCTGAATGGCTAAAGCTTTCCTCTTGGTCAGGCATCACATGCTGGAGCCATGTTCCCTGGGAAGCCTCGGGATACTCGGCCAGTGTTGTGACCTTTAGATGCCATGAAACAAGTGCAATGCCAACTAAGTAGCCATCTTGTGGAGGCCTCAATGAGCCAAAGAGAATTCCAATACCTGAATGATGAACTCAGTGACCAAATGTGGATTTACATAACTCGTACTCGACATTGCTTTTGATAAACATTGGACAGTAGATAAAGTTTGTTTTTTTTTTGGGGGGGGGGGGTGGGGGTGGAGAGGAGTATGGTGAAATACAGAAAAAGACTCCCACCACATTTAGGATCGCTGTTTTTCATCACTTTATGCATTTATTACTTATTACTCTGATCAACTTTGATGGTTCCAACTCCTACCTTGGTGGTGGTGTTTCTGTCATTAGAAACCTGATCCATCATGGTCTGTGCTCTCTGCGAACCCATCCTAGCCCTCTGGAATATGACGACTACATATACTCCTCGTTTTCTTTAAATGTAGACATATTCATAACCAAACCACCCTCATTCCCTTTTATTTGAATGTGGTGACTTCATTGCCACCATTCCAGTTAACTGAGATGTCAACATTCACAAATGTGATGTCAACTAATTGCACTGGTACCAAAGGCTTCTGTGAAGCATCAGGCCTGACACAATCAGTTAGTTTCCCACCATAGATCTCCATAAATGGTCACCTTCTCTCTTTAATACAGCATTGGCCAACTTTCCTGCTCCTCTTCATCCCCACTCGGCTCCTGTGATAAGGTTGCCGTCTTGTTGGCTGCAGTCAGGGCTTCTAATGTGCTGTTGTCTGGCAATTGACAGTGCGAATGGCAAGGTCTTCGATCTGCGATTGAACTCAAGAAAAGGTCTACCATCTCCGCAACTGATATTGATTGCTTCTGGGAACGCTTCCACAAATTGTGACTCTTTCTTTTGCACAGGTTCATTTCATCTTGCCCGCAGCTACCCTGCCCATCCTCTTTGCTTTGTAAACAGAGGCTTGTGAGAAAGCATTTACTTACAAGCAGCTCACTTTCTCAACTTGGAAGCCTTAAGTCACTCCACAAGGCCTAGAATAAATGTCTATAACAGGTTGGCCAAAACACAACACCAAACTCATCTTAAAGCTGAAACGACGAACCTTAGGTTTCCGTCAGGAATCTTCCAACCTGTCTTCCTCTTCGAAGATCTGGTCATGGCTGGTGTAATCTCTGGTGTATGCTCTTCCTCATTTCTCTAACTCTCTCTGGATAGCTTCACAGAAAATTCTGCATTGGACAATGTAGAAAGTTTGAACTCAGTATTTGCTTCAAAAGGGAAAGTCACCAACGAGGTTCCTCCTTTCTATCCCTTCACCACTACCACCTTCGACACTGTCAATACTCTACCTGAGAAGGTCAAGTTTATGGATGACCTTATGGTTTCCTCAACTGCAAGCTCTGCTGGCATCAGCACCCATGTTGTCAAAATAAACTCTGCTGAACTGGTCTCTCGTCCATCTGTACTTTTCAGCAGGACCTACATTTGCTACCATCCATCTGCATGGAATGTGTCAAGTATCTCCCTCATCTCCAAGAAGGGCACAAAGAATGATGCACTCAATTTCCTTTAAAAAGAAAAACAGTGGAGTTCATTATCACTCCGAACATAAAGTCATTACTTTTCTCAAATGGTCGAATCAACAATTAGCAGGTTGGTTTCCATCCCAGCCACTCAATTCTGGATATTCTGCTTCTCTCTTCTCACAACATGGATGGAGACCCTGGATGAGATTTGCGAACCATGGTGCAGCCGTGTCTCTGGACGTTTCCCATTCCATCAAGACGATTGAACACCCAGCCCTGATTCCCTAGCTCTCTGCATGCAGCATCCAAGGCTGTCTTCAAGCCTGGCTGGACAACTTTCTCCGTGCCGACAAACAGCCTGTATCTAAAGAGCACTTTTCAATGTTATCGTTTATGAATTGCAAATGAGCACTTCCATTTTGTCTTCACACGATCAACCCAGCAGCCTTACTTTCATGTAGCATTTGTGTCGAGTCTGTTGAGCATGTTGATGCTTTTTGTGGTTCGCAGTAAAATGCTTCAGAGTTGTTTCCAGTGGGTTGCACAAATATTTACCTTTATTTTTCTTCAATACAATACCAAAGTAAAACATGCCATTTTGATGCCATTAACAGGTTGTGGCTGAGAGCTTCTCAAAGGGAAAACCTTTCTTTCAGCTACTCTCTTTATACCGGGATTGAATTTCGAAGAAGAAGAAAAAAACACCAATGGCCCAAGGATTACCCCCCCAGCCCCGAACCACCCCCAACAAATAATGAAAGGGTGTGCATGTGTGTGTCTTTCCTCTGTCGTTGTGTCACAGAGGAAGTGCTTTTAATGACAAACGTGTTACACCATTCAATTACAATTGTTTCAGAGTCCAAGTACCCTATTTTAGCCAAAACAACTTCAATAAGAGTAAAGTAACTTCAATACGTCTGCAGAGTATATTCTCTTAAACTGTAATCGGGATATGTTATTACAATTGTGTGTTTGTGCATTTTCTTTGACTCACGATGTTTTAGAATTGTACACAACTCACAAAGGATGCTGCAGAGGTGGAGCACTTCCACAGAGCTCTCTGGGGTGGGTTCGATTCTCAGCCAAACTATAAACTGTTGGATCTGTGCATCGCAGACATGGTGTTGCGTCACAAGTGCACCATCCCGAGGGTCGATGTTAATCCGGTTGTCCACTCCACTGACATTAGTTGGTGGAAATTGAAGATCCATCCTTGCTTTTTCACAAAAAGAAGGCAAGTTATCTCTGGTACCCTGACCAAATTACAAGTTCCTGCTCAAATGTCAGGCCAATTAAACGTCAGGCCTGGCCAGCTGGTTTATGAAAGACTTGGGCCAAAAGTTTTCCCCAGCCAATCCCACAAGAAGGTGGGAAGAATTGAGACTATTCTTCTTCTGCTTCTTCTTCCTCTTATGTATGGCAGCTTGGCTGCCAGAAAGCAATCATTTTGTTTGGGCAGGGCCATGCCACTGATGCTGTGCCCCTATACCAGTACACTGATACTCATTTTGCTGACCTTGAAAGGATAACAGATTGAGTCAACCCAACCTGGTGATAATTCAGCAGCCAACAGGGCTTAAACTCAGGACCCCAAGATACCAAGGCAGCCACCCTAGCTGCTAAATCAATACCAGGCATATTGGGACTGTTAAGGTAGTGGTGGTGGTCGTAGTTGGAGTGGAAGTAATGGTGGTATTATTTGGAGTTGTACCGTCTATGTATGGCATCAAAATCCCTTATGCAAGACATGTCTGCATGCCAGTTTGTATTTCAAGTACAGTATTGGCAGATTTCCTAAATTATTTTATCAAATCTGTATGTACATGGAATAAGACGACAGTATATGTAACTTGAGAAATTTCTGTTCAATGTGAACTAGTTTGGCTTCTATGCAGTCCTTAATTGCGAGACGGAGTGAGTTGAAAACTCGTCGTTATGCTCGGAATGTGCAGGGAAGCGATTGAAGCAGAAAAGAAATTAAGTCCCGGACACCAAAAAATGTTTTAAGATCAACATTATAATTGAACACAACAAAGCGAAGATGCTGAGGATGAGAATCATCGTGAAGATCGACTTGCCAAAGAAAAGAAGATTCCTACTCCGTCTGGGACACATTGGGAAGAGCGTTTCCTAAGTTCTTTAGAAATTCTCATCACCTAAAATATATTTTTTCAAATCATAATGGAGTGGTGTTGTTCTCACATGTGGACCGGCACACCTGAATCCCACGTCACACTCCTGGAAGCCATGGACGCCAAAGTGGTGTGAGCCGGTAGAACAAGTCATAAAAAGAGCGAGAATTGCTTTGCAATACATGCCCCCCAACCAATGTGATATTTTATAAGTCTAAAAAGGGCATAACTTTGAAAAATTGAATAAACGCCCTGAAACTCAAACTTGTTCTGTAAGTTATCATAATAAAGAAATGGACCAAGTTTCAGTTGAAAATTTTAAGGGTATGGGGAAAAAACGTCTGAAAGACCACAGGTGGGATGGACAGATGGACGGACAGACATCGAGCAAACCTATAGTCTCAACCAGTGAAACCAGGAGGGGACTAATGAAATACATTGTGGACATCATATGAGTGGGGGAATATCCCATATCAGTTCAAATGGGTTCTTTGCTCGTTGTTACCTCCACCACCGAAGGAGGACAGAGGTTATGTTTTTCCCCATTTGTCTGCACGTGCGTTTGTCTGTCTGTGAGCACAATATCTCAAAGAGTTATGAACAGATTTGGACGAAACCTGATGGACAGTTTGGTTGTGTGACAAGGACGAATCGCTTAGATTTTGGTGAAGATCCAGATCCGGATACTAGAATTATTAGTGATTCGTCACAATTGAGAGAAGGGGCCAAAAACGATTTATAGCAACATATTTCAAAATATTGTGGATGGGTTATGACAAAACTTGGGGGATGAGTTGGATAGGTAACAAGAACAAGCCGATTAGATTTTGTTTAAGGTCCGGATGTAGACCCGGCCTATCACTGGGTTACAAAATGTAACACGTTCAGCCTGGCAGATGTATGCGCTCTTCCGAGTGCAATCCCCGTTCAAAATGGGACTATCTGTTTTAACGAATTTTAATATTAGCAAAGAGCAATAAAAAGCTAGATGCTTCATTTCAATCTGTTATTAACAGCCAAGTTCGGGACAGGTTAAGACATCAGATGAAGCAGACATTACGATTTTGTGCCATCCATACAAAAGGAGATGAGATTCCAGTGGCATAATAAAAGAAGAGGGGTCAATATCTTACCAAGTAATGTCTGGAAGAAACATGGCATCATTGTCCCAGCAGATCGTCACATCACTTTAAATAGTATGGATTGCGCAGAACTTCTCTATTTGATAAAACTCAGCTATTTTAAATACTGTTGACAATCTTCCTCTGTGAGTGTATCAACATATTTAAATTACTTGCAGATTCATTATGTTGCGAGAATTATGGCTATCACTGCTATCAGTCTCATTCACCGAAAAGCAAATACAGTTGGGCATTTGCTTTCCCATTTGGCATGTGCATACAGATTAAACCAGATGTTGTGGTCGTAAAGAAAGTGGTCTATTGACAGCTCGTTAAGTGGTCAACTGATGGAGGTCGGTGTGTCCCAAGGTGGTACTTTGGGTTATTTTTCCTGTTGCTTTTCATCAATGATCTCTCTGTTTCCTTGGAAAGTAATCTTTATCATTCTGCAGATGACTCGTAATCACGTTGAACTGCCTCACTACTACCCATTCCTTTCAATGAGCCAATCACATCCGCAAGCTGACCATTCAAGCCAAGAGAAAACTGGTCGTTTTCATCGGGAATGGCGATTTCTCAGTTCTATAGAAATTCTCATCACCTAAAAAGTGTTTTTTCAAAGCATAATGGAGCAGTGTTGTTCTCATATGTGAACCGGCACACCTGAATCCCACGACACACTCCTGGAAGCCATGGAGGCCGAAGCTGATCTGAAAATAATTTGTATCACCCCGCATGAGGTTGTGATACAAGACTAACTGGTTTCTCACCATAGATTGGTTTGGTGGTCCTTCGAGCATTTGTGCTCTCTCTCATAAAGTCTTTCTCACCATGCTCTTCCACGTGGCAAGTCTCCCCCAGCAATGCCCTCCTTGTCAACCTTTTAAGGTCCCATTATTATATTACTTGTATTTATAATCGAGGTTCGTGTAAGAGCTAGAGCAGAATGTAAGGGAACAAAATGGAAAGGGAGAAACACCAACAACAGAGTAGAATGTGAGAGTGAGATCAAGGGGAAGGGTAGAAGGACACATTAGGATGAAATTTTGCACACAAGCTGAATGAAACAAAGCAAAAAGAGGAAGGGGAAAGTGGGGATGAACCAGAAAATGAACAAAGCAACCGACAACTAACAAATGAAAAGAGGTGAGGGAGGGGGCTGGGGAATCACAATAACCTGGAAAAAAAAAGGAGTACTTGGGAATGGAGTAATTTTGGGTAGAAGAGATCATAAGTATGGATGGATGACCATGGTGAACAGCTGTTTGAAGCACTGCACGGAAAAATGCTTATTTAATTATTCACCTGCATTCCTTCGTCCGTTTCATTCCCACCTGTGGAATCACCTCCCTGTATCTGCCAAATCCCATTTCTCCCTCCACTGCCATCTCATGTCATCTCTGATTTCCATTCACAATCATCTTCATTGCAAAACCCCACCATACCCCACCTTCTCTTGCAGGTCGTGCTTGTACGTCCGTCAAATGGGCAGCTCTTCCACTGTGCGCTTTAGTATCAGTCAAAACCCCCTCATTATGCTCCTCCACGAATCTCAACTTTGCACTATATAAAAATTTCACACTCAGTTTGACACAGAGGAATTTAGTTGGAATTTGCTTTGGGCACACCCTCACAGAATCATTTATCAAGTCGCGCTAATCAAACAATGATGAAGTAATCATGAGTTATTGAAGGGAATCTCAGAAATAGAATGAAAATCTAACATTTTCACATCAATTTCTTTGAGAAATTTCTTTCTTTTTTTAATTTCACAAATCCGGGACTTATAAGGATGACCAACTTTTCCTGCCACGTCCTTTTTTCCTCTTTCTGCACAATTTACAATGATGAGGAAATCACCAAGGAGCTTCAGGGTGGACTTCCAGTTGCCCATTTTAATACTTTCTTTCTCAATGAGTTGCAGCAAGAATTTGGGAATGAAATTATTGAAAAAACAAAAATGGTAAAATTAGCCGTGGAGGTACAAATGTTGAGACGTTTAGAGCTTGTACAACCTCAGGCTGATATCGGAGGCAGCTGCATCATTAACAGTTAATCGCATTAGGATGCACCAGATGCGCAATAAACCCTCACATCTTGCTATCCCATGTGATCAGTGAGCTTGAAGATGGTGCTAAAACTGTAGGAACAAAAACAACGAAATCACAGAAGCCGTTCCCTTTTGTGACATTTCAGTAGTAATCTCTTTTTGATTGCAATGCACATTCAGGGTGCTTAAAGAGAAAGAAGAAATGAGTTTGACAGTAAATGTCACACTGATACGAGAAGAGATTTTATCCAAATACATTTCGTTTTTTTAATCAATCCTTGAAACCATCGTCGTACCATGTATTGGAAAACGTGATGTCATTGGTACCTCAAGCATAAAGGATGAAAGAAACCAAGGAATATACAGGCAATGGTGAAAACCCGAAAAGAGCATTTTCTTGTCAACAATGTCAGTGGCATTGTGTTCACAGCGTCTGTTCTGTCTCGGAGGTTCACTGCCAACCAACGCAGGGCCAAGTCAAACCAAAGACGTAAAAATAAAAAAAAATTATACATGCAACTTCCTCACATGATGCTCAGTATTTAGAGGATTATGATGGAAAACCCCTGTTAGTTGGCATCCTATGGGGGAAGGTGTCGAAGGGTGAATGAGAGGTTTCTCCTGAATAGTGATCCCACTGACTGTCAAGATAAAAGTGATCTCACAAGATGGCGTTGACGGCAGCGAGAATAGATATAACCGAGAAGTTACATTACTCCGCCAGGTGACTGCCGCTGCGTTTGTCTGAAGTTAGATCCAGTGTTGTCGAATGTCTGTCTGCTTGTGCATGCATGATGTGTAACAGCGTTTTTTATAAGCCTTGCACTCTGTTAAAAAAAAAAACTATATACAGTATCTTCAATCACAAAGCAATCACCAAGGGTAAGCCTCCCCCCGGTGCTCGCGATCCAATGATGGCCACATTTATTTTGGACCGCTATACGACCTTGACCTTCGACATTTAGGAATAGAGTATAAAATTAAGGAAAAAGGTGTCCTCATCTACAATCTTATGCATAAAACTCAATATCGTGAAAATCGAAGGAACATTATTCAAGTTATGATGAAAAATGTATTTTTTGTTAATTAGGTCACAATCCGAAAAATTTAGGTCAAGGGCAAGAATCAAATATCAGGTGTGCAATTTCAATGCAGGTACACGATTATGATGCAAGAATATCTTGGAAGGCCAAGCGGTCTTTGAGATTCCGTATTGGCAAAATTGAGTGATGATAAAAACGAACAAAAATATTTTTTCACACCACATTTGACCTTGACCTTTGACCCAGAGGGGTATGATGTAAAGTTAGCATAAATACGCCTTGCTCTGGGCTATCTGTAAAGGGAAATTTCGTTCTGATTGCACAAACCTCATTCGAGTTACGTTGAAACATGTACAAATGTCTATAATTTGGTCACAACCTCAAAAATTAGATCAAGGTTCAATAAAAGTCAACCTCGCATTTTTTTTATATTCCCAGTATTGATGCAATATTTCATTCCAAAAGTCCCAGTCAGCTCCGAGATACAGTTCAGACATTGGCAGAAAAAAAACAACCCCGAAATGGTGGCTTAGTACTCTTAGGGGTTTAAGAAACTCAAAGACACCATTAAAAATAGGGGGAACTAATTGTAGAAACAAACTGTACAACAGCTCTAAGCCTCCCCTTAATCTCGAGAGGGGATCTCAATAAAAACAGGAGCCTATATATATCTGCTCACTTTAGAATGACATGATTCACAAAAGAATGTGGATTAAAAAAGAGAGGCTGCAATGCACATTTGAGACATTTTCATACCAAAGGTCATGGAAAAGAGAGTGCTCAGTGAAAAATAACAATAAAAAAACAAATAAATAAAACACCCCAGAAGATGTTGAGAAATTCAAAAATCCATCTGGCCTCTGTAGTAAAAGATAGACCAACAAATAACACTCTGCAATCCCAGAACACCCAGCAAACTTGCACCTGAGATGGAAATGCAGTTGGTGAGGGTGGGGAATGAAACGGAAAATGGGTTCATTTTTCAAATTGAATTTCCACTAGGCTGCAACCAGCTGTTGACAATTTCTCCTCTGTGAGCATTCGTCTTCAAGTGGTCGGCATGATTATTCAATCAGCATCTTGCTTTCATACGGGACCGACTGTCCTCGATGCGTGCAGTGTCATACGAGGAAGGAATTAAAGACCGGCGAACTCATAAAGCAGTCAGTTGAACAAAAAAGAAGAAGGATTAAAGATTTGAAGGAACAGTTTAACATTAGAAGTGACTTGTGCAGACGGAGGGGAAGAGGGGAGGGAGTAGGGGGAAATACCGGCTGTGTAAAATCTGACAAAGCCTCCGAGGCAGACAGTTCATCTGCTGCAGCATAAGAAGCACACAACAAATGAAGCAAGCAGATGTGATCGCAACATTTCAGCATCGCAATGGCTGTTGACAACATCATCCATCACTCAAGAAATTAACAGAGCTGCTCCTGCTCGGAGGTCGAACGGCTGCACAATACCATCGCCTCAAATTTAGTCACTTTCTTCACGTCGCTGCCTATATGCACTGAGCGTACCATTCAATAAAGATGAATGCTGCTCTGGAATGTCCTCATGGCACCGTGGGTTCAGCACCAGGTTGTACGTTTGTCTTCTGAAGAGCACTTAGAAACAGCATGGCTGTGGAGGACTGTTTGCCAATGCAATATTTATAAATCTCATGAGCGATGCACAAGATCCTTTTAGGTTGTGGTCTGTCATAATAGTCTCTATGTTCTCTTGGGAAATTTTGATTGTGAAGTGCTCATAACCATAGGTGGTGCTACCCATTTACTGTGGGTACGATGTGGATGCCCATGGTGCAGCGCAAGTCAGGTCAGCCAATCACAAACTCCGGCCAATGAAAGGCCAGCTGGTGGCATTTTCACCTCCATGAGATGGAAAACGAGGAAAAATATTAGCACTGATGTAAACACACAGTTGGCTTCCTGTCAAGCCGAGTGGTGTGCGTGTGTGCATGTGCATGCATGTGTTGGTTTGCATGCACTTGTGTGAGTGTGTGCAGGTGTGTACATAAGCATGTGTTTCAGTGTGTAAAGGTTAAACTGTCATACTTACTTTTTGCTTTGCAAAAGGACTGTCAGGGTTGCAATCCATTAGCAGCACAATGGGAAGCTTCATTGAACCTTAAGTTTAGTTTAAACCAGAAAGTAGAATTTTGTCAATGGATGTGCCTCCACCCACATTACATGTCAACGCACTGTTACGTTGGATCTCAATTGAAGGTCACATGAAAAATTAAAGGTCAATAGAGGGAGAGGGAGAGGAAGAGGAAGAGGAAGAGGAAGAGGAAGAGGAAGAGGAAGATGAAGAGAGAGAATGAGAGAGAGAGAGAGAGAGAGAGAGAGAGAGAGAGAGAGAGAGAGAGAGAGAGAAAGAGAGAGAGAGAGAGAGAGAGAAAGAGAGAGAGAGAGAGAGAGAGAGAGAGAGAGGCAGAGAGAGAGAGAAGAGAAGAGAAGAGAAGAGAAGAGAAGAGAGACATCAGATGCCTCTTACTCAAGTTATGATCTGCAAAGTGATTTTCAAAGGGCACATGACCATTGACCCGTTCAATCTAAAACTGAATCAGCTCACATATGTATGACAGTACATAGTGTATCAAGTATGGCTTTGAAATCTCTTCAGTGGTTCTTAAGATATTTCATGAACACAGATTTTCAATGATAGGTCTTTGACCTTTTTGAACCCAAAATTTAATCAGTTCATCCTTACATTACAGTCCATAGTTATGCCAAGTTCGGTCAAAATCCCTTCAGCAGTTCACAAGTTAACGCAGTAACGAAAATCTGCTGCTTTCAGATAAACATTAACTTTGACCCTAAAATTGAATCAGTTCATCTTTGCATCATGATACACCTTTTTACCAAGTCTGATGAAAAAAAAATACCTTCAGCGGTAGATAAGTTATCGCAGTTACAAAAATCATCATGTAAAGATGGATGGACAACCTGAAAACATAATGTCACTGGCGCTTCCAGCACCGGGGGCATGAAAATACATTCTGCGGGTCTGGCAGACACGAGTACACAGGTAGGCCATGAGCCAAGGGGGTTGGTCGGTACCATACTGATGGAGTCAGGCTCATTGTGATTTTTAACAAGATATATGTCCCGAGATATGAAAAAAAGTGATAGCAGTGTATAACTCTCGGCCATCTCTGTTTTATCACCCGAAATATTATTATAGGCCCGCTTCGCTTCGCCAAAAATGTGATATCTGCTAAAATTGGAATAAATATTTTTTTAAGGACCACAGAGTGCCAATAATTTGCATACTGGATGCCAACTAATATAGTAATAGAAATATAGAACATTTATGGGGATTATTTGTCAAACTTTTGATATAATGACAAAAAATATGTTAAATTTAGTGAAAAAGTGGCTGAAATCGCTTCGAGTTCAGAATTCACATTGTACGTTTTTGTCAATATTTCAAAAATGAAAACTCCCAGAGTAACATTTGCCCCCTCAAAATCTTTGCAAGGAACCACTACATTGGAATATATCATTACTTTGTAATATGGTGGTTGTTTGTTGTACATATTTTGGCAAAGTTCAACCATACCCCCTAATTTTGATATTTTGGAACAAAACATAGATTTTGAACATTTAGGTTTATTCGTCTACTTTTGGGATCTCAGTGTAATTTTTGGTAGTAGCTAGTATCCTAAAGTAGGTATGTTACATCAGGTACATTATATTTCACAATACAGGCAAAATTGCTGCACACTCTAGGTTTATCATAATTATGTTATCATTAACTGATCTCTCGAACAAATACGCCTTGTTATTATACATTAGTAGGGTGAATATACTGATTCTGGCTCACTTTTCCCCATGTAAATGAATGGGGGATTTTCAGTGATTCATATTTTTTTTTCCTAAAAAGTAAACCCCCTTTTTATCCCAAGGGATATTTATTTGTCTCCCCTTTTAACCCCGGGACACTTTTTTTCAAATAACCAATGCAATAAGATAAAGATTTGTTCAAGTAGTAAAGTAGTAATGTGATTTGGTAAAGGTGATTCCAAAGAAATATCTGAAACATCTAAGCCTCGGGACACTCTTTTTCAAATAACCAATGCATATTGTTTATCTCACTCATTGAACCTACAAAGATTTGTTCATTCTCAAATTCCTTCAATAGTTTAATTTTCTTTGCACAATAATCCCCATCTAAAATATTTAAAAACAAACATTTGAATCTTTATATTTTTTAACATACCCCTTTTGTGCCATTACGAAATGATAAACTTCTCTTAATGCTCTTGTTTGACCACCTCCTGAGCCACAGGTTATTTTTGTTAAACCACGCCCACTTTTCAGAAGCCCCGCCCACTCTTGCGAAGCCCCGCCCACTTTTCATGAGATATTTCCTAAGCCCCACCCGCCTTTACTAAGGCCCACCCACTTTTCATGAGGTATTTTTCTCAGCCCTGCCCACTTTTCATGAGGTATTTTCATAAGCCATGCCCACTTTTCCTAAGCCCCACCCACTTTCTCTAAGCCCCACCCACTTTCCATGAGGTATTTCCATAAGCCACGCCCACTTTTGTTAAGCCCCGCCTACTCTAACATCATTTCCAGTTCATCTCTGACTCACAAAGAAATCACTAGAAAATTCTGGAATGTTATGGTTTTGAAAAATTTCCCAACGAAGGCTTGCCTGGGCTTGCCCAGGGAATTTCCAAAGGAAACCACACCCAACAGTCTTTCCCTATAAAAGCCACAAGCCCAGGCTCCATTTTAAACATTTTTTTTTGCTGGCAATGGTGTGCTGTGTGCTTGCCTGGAACTCTCCGACTTGTATGGAACTAAACCTTCAAGTTGATGAACTGGATTCAAAGCTCTTATCCATTGAGGTAAGATTTTATTTCCCTATTTTCAGTTTGATTTAAGCATCGACTCATTTAATAATTAAATAACTGAATTAATACATTATTATTTTCTCTCACAGGAAATTGTATCTGAAAATACCGATTTTGCCACAACTTGGGGCGAAATTGTTGGCTTGGTTGAAGACCTTGTGAGCGACCAAGACCCACAGAACGAGCAAGACCTTGAGTGGGATGACTTTGGGGTTCCTTGGAGATTGACTACTTGTATGGAACTAAACCTTCAAGTTGATGAACTGGATTCAAACCTCTTATCTGTTGAGGTAAGATTTGATTTTCCTATTTTCAAACTTTGATTGAAGCATAATCATTTAATAATTAAATCACTTGATTAATACATTATTATTTTCTCTCACAGGAAATTGTATCTGAAATACGAAATGAAAGTACTGCTTTTGCTACAACTTGGGGCGAAATTGTTGGCTTGGTTGAAGACCTTGAGCGACCAAGACCCACAGAACGAGTTCGTCCTTGATGATCCAACCAAAGAGTTATACCTTGGAGACCAGCAAAGTCCTGAAAAAGAGTTTTGCAACAATAGTACTCATTGTGAGTGATCAAGACAATACCCCCTGAACAAGTTATACCTTGATGAGCCAGAATACAAGTTTTACCTTGGAGACTCACAATTTTCAGACATTTTGAAAAATGGAGATTTCCTTGATGATCCACAGTTATACTATGTGAGATCTATCACTGAAACTCATAAAAATTGGAAAAATGGAGTTTTCCTTGATGATCCACAGTTACACAATGTGAGATCTATCACCGAAACCCACTATATTTCTGGAAATTGTGAATCTACCTTGGAGCCTTGGATAGATGGTTATATTTTTGGAGACTAGAAATGTGGGTTCTGGCTTGATATCTCACAATGTGATACGTATCTTGGAAACTCAACAGGAATGTGGTTATACCTTGGAGACTTGGAAAGTTGGGTTTATTTTGGAGACTTGAAAGGCTACCACTCTTTGGGATCGAAACCTATCAAGAAAGTTCTTACTCCCCCTTTCTACGTCATCAAACCTGAAAGCCTTAAAAGACAGAATTGGAAGAAGAGAAAAAAAAACATAAAAAAATATATATTCTTAGTTCTGGGAAGAAAGTGCAGGCTTACTCCGCCTTTCTACATCATCAAACTTGAAAGCCTGAAAAGACAGAATTGGAAGAAGAGAAAATATATATATATATATATATATATATATATATATATATATATATATATATATATATATATATATATATATATATATATATATATATATATATATGTGGAAATCTCATTTTGAAAAAGACATTGTGTTGGGTGAGGGTTGGGGGGTTGGGGTTAAGGTTTTGAACATGAGGGTTGGGACACACACACACACACACACACACACACACACACACACACACACACACACACACACACACACACACACACACACACACACACATCAACAAACAAAAGTTAATCCTTGACTATTCAGTTGAGGATTCTGTGTTTGGGGTTCACAGATCTAAGAACGTCCCCCTTCACACACATTATATACTGTTATACACCTCGGACTTGGCCCTCGAGTGTCCACAACGGTGTATAGTAGGAGGGAGTGAAGCGCCAACCCATTGCTCCCATTGCGCGCGCGCGCGCACACACACACACACACACACACACACACACACACACACACACACACACACACACACACACACACACACACACACACACGCACGCACGCACGCACACACACACACACACACACACACCAACAAACAAAAGTTAAGCCTTGACTATTCAGTTGAAGATTCTGTGTTTGGGGTTCACAGATCTAAGAACGTCACCCTTCACACACATTATATACTGTTATACACCTCGGACTTGGCCCTCGAGTGTTCACAACGGTGTATAGTAGGAAGGAGAGAAGGACCAACACATTTCTCCCACGGGTATTATCTGCTTAGTTTTGTCTTTTGTAATTCTTGTGAATAAAATGAACATAAAATCTCTTCCCCTTCTAAATCATATATCTTATAAGTCCAAGGAACCGTATCTATTACATAAACAATTTTAAAAGTTCTTCGTCCATCGTTTAATATAACCTTTTTCAAAATGAGATTTCCACCTATATATTCTTACGATATCACCAACTTTGAACTTCGGTTTTCTGATATTAATCTCTTTCATATTTTAATTTTGTAAATGTTTCTGATGGTTTCATATTCGTTGACGTGTGAATCGTGTCATGATACTTATCCACAATATCCTGAATAAAAGATGACCATTGTTGTGAACCGAGTGCTGTGAATTTTTTATATAGTCTCTCTTTTAAGGTACGATTAAAACATTCAACAACAATGGCGTTCCCTTCATTAAAGGTACTGTATAATGTAATACTGCTATTTTTTAGAAAATTCATAAATGTCTTGTTATAAAACTCTTGACCCTCATCAGTCCACAATTTTTTAGGTTTTCTCTTGCTTTTATTAAATATCTGTTGAAAGGCTAACATAAGAGTATTACCTGTTTTGTTTTTTAAAGGGACAACCCATGCGTATCCTCTCCTCAAATCAATAATGGTTAAAGCATACTTGTACCCCTTATCATTATTGAGTTCAATCAAATCAGCGGACCAGATATAATCAACTTCCTTGGAATAAACCTTCCTTCTACGAAACTTTGTGAATATTGGTTTATGTAATTCATCAGCTAATTGCTCTTCAGTCTTAATGACATCATTAGAGCCTATAAGTTTTTTGAATTTCCAAGTCCAAGTTTCAATTTAGCACTGATCATCTTCTTCACGATGAACCGATCAACTTTTTCTCTCAAGGTTGGATTTTGTATCAGAGACAAATTACACAACATTTCTCTATCGGCTTCATGTTTTTCTTCCAAAGTTGTGGTATTCCCATAATCAATATCGTGTCTCATGCACACTTCATCAACTCTATTGATGGATTTACTCCATGATTTAGGATTGTCTCTCTCATCTAATCTTTTATCCAAGTTTGTGCCTAGACCACAGAAAGAATACCCTGGTAGATGTAATTCCCCTGGTATTCCAGTAGTTGTAAATTTACTTCCTGATAAAAACTTTTGTATATCTCCTCCGAGTTTGTGTTTGGAGATAAATTGATTTTTTTTTGAACCACACACCGAACATATACCTTTTTGTATAACCCTGTTATTTTTTACTTTTAATACATGAAATATTTTTAGTATTAGTTTTCTTTTTACATTTGAGACAATAACTCATTTATTTATGAGAAAAATTCCTGCAGAGTGCAAAAACCTTTTTAGTTTCCAACATGCACATTTGAATCTTAATTTTTAAAACATAAAGAATCCTAAGAAATGCCTTCACTCTCTCTCCATTTCTTTAAGAAAAAGATGAAAAACTTGAATTGAAATGAATATCTTGTTGATGTCAATAGTCTTGTTGAAAATATTGCAAATAGACTTGTCAATTCTTTGTTTTCCTCCTCAGTTGGTTGTGTTATTTTCTGGAATACCCCCAATCTTTTATTAATTTCATCAGTTTCCATATTGTCATATTTATTTAGTCTCGCTCTTTCCTCCCTCTCCTCCCTCTCCTTCTCTCTCTCCTCCTTCTCTTTCTTCTCCCTCTCCTCCTTCTCTCTCTTCTCTCTTTCCTCCTCTTTCTTCTCCCTCTCCTCCTCTTTCTTCTCCCTCTCCTCCTTCTCTCTCTTCTCCTTTTCCTCCTCTTCTCTCTCTTCAACTCCTTCCTCGTCCCTTACTATCCTTGAATCGCTTACACCCCATAGAATATCATACATATATTCATCAGGATTTCTTGTTATTCCTGTATCCAAAATAATTTTTTTACAAAAGGAAACCAATAAAATTTCTTTTGAATTTCTAAAAGAGCCTTACCTTTTCTTAACTCTATAATTTTTTCATTATTTAACATTCTAATTAAATCTAAAGTTGTCGGTTTATCAGCATAATGCCAATCTTTTATTGAAAATACCTCATTCTTATGTTGTAGAACATATTTATTAAAATACCAAATACCCTTTTCTTGAAGGTATGCTTGGACACAGAAATGATAATTTTCTTGAAGCCTTCTTGCTGTCATTTATGTATTAGAAATATATGTTGGAATAATATTATGGCACGAAACACCTCCCCATCTTCCCATAGTTAAATCATTTTGTATTTCCTTACTTATTATATATAATCCTGTTTTTTTTCTGTTTTCATGATATAAACTAGGGCAAAACCATTATTATATTTACCCTTATTAAATTCTTTTATTTGTTGTTTACTAATCGTGGCTCCATAAAACTCATCCTCTATACCAAATGGATAGTATTCTTCCTTACAAGACTGATTAAATTGTTCCAGGTCTTATAGGTCAACTTTAAATGACCAATTATACCCTAAATCATTCATATCATACCCCCATTGTTCAATTCTCATACAAACGATACGCACTTCTTTATAAAAAATAATTTTAATTTGAACTGTGAATTCTGTATGACCTGGAGATAAAATCAACACTTCTGTATCTTTGGAATACACGGCCGTTTTATTTAAGGATATATATTGTGATAAATCGCTTAATCTCACCAAGTCATTCGTGTCAGTCGGGCTTGGATAATTTTTTAATTTATAAGCATTTTTCATGTTAATATTTTTTGTTATATTATATTTATGTCGTTCAGCCTGTGCCTTTGTGTAATTATTTGATAAATCAATATCCAGTTCTTGGGATACACCATAGATAGAACCATCTTTACCAACATAAGTCATTTATATTAGATTAAAAATAATGTCATAAAAAATTTTTTATATTTGTTGAGTTGAAATAACACACAAAGACATAATTGACCACAACACTTGGAATTTAATTCTTGGACTTGAAATGTTTGATAAACACCATTCTGTAAGAATTTTATGACTTCAACAGGTGGTGGAAGACCAAAACTATCAAAATAATATTTGTCTTGACTATTAAAAATACAAACCCAATGAGAACCGTTCCCATTATTATCTTCGAAGTTCATAATAATATTCTTTGTATGTTTAGACACATTTGTTAATTCATCTCTCATACAAATAATCACATTATGAATTTTTAATTTCTTACAATATTTGACAAGTGGTAAATTTGATGTTGTATTCTTTCCAAATTCTTTAAAGTACTCATCAATGCTCATTTATTTATTAGAAAGATATAATCCATTACCTCTTTTAGTTAATTTTACACCTGCTTGTGCGATAAAAGAAAGCATATCTCCAACTAACAATCTCGCTTTATCAGGCAGACCTTCAAGTTTTTCAGCAAAATCCACAATTACACCACTTCCACTAATTTGTTTCTCCAACTCTTTGTTATGTCTTTCCAATTCTTTTTGAGCCTGGAGTTGAGCCTTCCTCTCGGCAGTTTTCACCGCTGTTGAAAGACCACCCGTCAATGCTCCAACCGCACTTAAACCAGCAAATAAAGGAATTAGAAATGGGAGAAATCCTCCACTCGTCTCTCTTATTGAATATTTTTTCAACATTGGTTTTGTCATTTTAATTTTAAGTGAGCCAGTATCATTCAAGATTTTAACCTGTTCTCTTGTGAGCAAAACATCAATTCTTACTACTCCTTTTCTCTGAATTGTATTAACGTTAATCGAAAAGGCTTTTGATTTTGAACACAAGATGATAGTTTATGAAGATTGATTTGATTGACATATACCCCAGTTGGTACTTTGCCACTCATTTAGAAACAAAAAATTATGTGAGACTAATCATAACACCATTATCTGTATTAATCTGCAATTCTGTTTCTTCCAAAAGCAAACAATATGTATCAACTTCTTCACTCTCTCCTCTTTAAATGTATAGGGAAGTATCCACTCGATTAGACTTTATAGTTTCCTTTTGAGCGCTCAGCTCAAACGCATATATTGTATGCAAACTTTTAAATGCTGTCATATCCAAAATAGGTTCTTTATTTCCATTACTTTCACACACCTTTTGGTAAGACTTGTATGCTTCAGCAAAATCATTTTTTTCCCAATTAATTTCCAATCTATCTCGTGGATAAAATGTTCCATCTAGAGAAACGCGAAGTTGTTTCACCTTAGCATTATCACTAAATGCATTATTCTTATCAGTCGCAGTATCACCATCTGGCTTTTTAAAAATGATCCACAGATATCGTGGCTTTCCTTCCAGAACACCCAAATTCCACATGTAAGTGGTTTGCTTGAGTTTAACGTGTTGACATCTTCTTTTGAGGTATGATACACTGAGTGGTTTCTTTGAGTTAAGTCTTCGATTCAACATCTCTTCTGTTTTCAGATTCGGAGTATATTCACTAATATACCAACTCATTTCCTCAATTATAAATTTATTCTGATGACCAAAAGCACTACCAACACCAAAAAGCAATAGATTTTCATTATTATTCCTTTGGAGTTGAAATCTAATTTTAAGACCATACAGAACTTTATCATGATCACAAAATCCAAATATACCTTAAAGAGGAACTGCCACAGTAAAACTATTAACTGCTTTTGTATCATCATTATACGCTCCTTTCCTTTGAGTATATCAAGTGTCTGTGGTTGTTCCTGTTGACATATCAGGAATAAAACCTTCAACAGACCCCTTTCCCATTCTATCACTGAATGTATAGAGTGTAAATTTCATCATTTCAGATACAGCAGAGACATAATCAACCGCTTCAACTTTTTGTGTTCCAATGTACAAACGCACACTATCAAACATTTTCGGATTTATTTCGGAAAAAAGATGTTAAAACTTTTGAAACCCTGATCCAATTATTCGAATTATTTTCTGTCGTTCTTGGGGGGACAACTGAGTTTTGCCTTTCTTAATTTCTTCAATTGCTTGTAATTTATGAGATTCCTTCTGGGCATCTTTTATGCTCTTTACAGCACCTGCTACATTTCCCACAGCAGAAACAGTTGAACCATTTAGGTCTTTATGTTCAAGAATAGTTGAACTGATACCCATTAGAGTATCAATTATCCCATCTCCTCTAAATTGATGTCCAACACCCCTTTGTCTCTTCGGTTTATAGTATCCTCTACCAAGATGTTTCACCCTTGTAGTATGGGAAAAGGAACATCCCTTTTCCTGTAATTATTTTAAATTTTCCCAACTCGTGTTTCCTCACAATAACCATCATATTTATTTGTTGGAAAACTTCACGTAGGTGAATTCTGATGGATATAACTTCCCCATTAAAAGAAATCATGCAATTATCTTGGTCGGTTGTCCTAAAATTTACTCTGTGTATGTTTTTTCCTGACGCAGGGAGATAAACCAATTTTTTGGGTTCCATATTGAATTTATAACCAATTGGGGTTGAGTATGCACTGAATGAAAATATTGTATTTGTTTTTATTTCATCATTATAAGCACCATCAATCAAATCACAGTGAATTAATACCGAGTTTATTCCTGAGGATATTTAAATGACATTATCACTGTAAAACGTCCCATTAGTTTCAATCTTTTTTGAGGAGAAACCCAATAACTCTCCAAATGAATAATCAATTGTGAAATCAACCTTGTAGTTATTTTTAAGTTTAATCGTTGATTTTGAAGTCTGTTTTTGAATGTCTTTTACAATATTTTTTTCTTCATCACCCTGTTCTTTCATAAGTCAAGCAATTTCGGAAGATATTTGAGAAATCTCATATGCTCCGGGTGAGACTGTTATCGTTTTGTATCCACTTCTGGGATTATAACTAAACTTGTCATTTTTATCAGTTATATTAAATAAGGTATTATAAGTTTCCACGGACAATAAAGATGCCTCATATTCTTTTGTTGGGTCAAGTTGTATTGGGTATGGGAATGAAGATGTGTGGTCGCTTGTTGTGAAATTAAAACTCAGGATTGTGCTTCTCATATTATTCAATATGAGATAAAATGTCTTTATATTGAGATTTATTAATTATTTTCATGTTCATCAACTGGTCTAAAATGGCTGATGCTTCATTAAAACAATTATTTCCAGCCTTCGAACGGCCTCACACCAATAACAGTCTATTAACTAATTGTGATGGGTCATTTGGAAGAATAATACCTGAACCAAGGATACTTAAAGTCTGAATAATGTGTTTCTCCTTCTCATTTTTCCTACTTTTACCAGAAATACTAACCCTAAAATTTAGAGTGTTCAGCAGATCAATATATACTCTATCATCATTATTTTTCATATCCAATGGTTTATCAATATACTTTGATTCATCCCTCACAGTTGAACCTTGTCTTCCATCTTTTGTGAGAAGAAACATTAATCTCAGAGTTAGTTTAACAGGGGGTTGAGCAGAACCCAAGAACCTTAATTCATCATTAAATATCAATACCTTTTCTTGAACAAGATGAAATATTGCTGGTTGTTCTGTTGGAATGAGTCCTGCTTTGGTTTTTGAATTTGCTGAATATTCATTGTTTTGATGAGCATTCACAATATAATTAGGGGGTCGATTAATCTCTTTACTTCCAGTTGTTGAAATAAACCTTCATCATCATATTCTAATTCTCCTAAATGCTCTAATTCTTCCTCAGTGATTTGATCAAAATCTTTTAACATTTGAAGTTTTTTAGGAGTATATTCTACTGTGGGAACTGTGGAAATATCTTTCATTTTTTCTTGGGAAGTTTTGAAAAGTGGTTTAAAAAATTTCTCTTGTTTTCTTTCAAATGCTTCTTCACCCGTTAGTTTCCATCTGCGTTTCTTCTTTATGTCTTCCTGTTGTTTTACAACTTTTGAAACCAACTCTTGATGTTCCTTAAATAAATGGATGCGAAAGAAAGAGCAAGAAGATTTAAGGAACATCAAGAGTATCATCGAACCAACAAGAAACTCAATGCAAACGTATGAAAAGCAGAGATGCAAGTAGATGTGTTCAAATAAATCATTTTCTTTAAATATTTCATCAAATTCTTTATTAACATTAATTAACATTAATATGAGTTGTAATTTCTTCTTCACTAATACTTGCATCTCTGCTTTTCATACGTTTGCGTTTAGTATCTTCATCAACATCAAAACCGAATGATAAAATCTTCACTCCGCTCAGATGTTTAATAATTTGTCTCGCCCTTCTGGATTAGTTTCTGATATCCCAAGACCACCAGATTTTAGTTTCCTTAACTCACTCTTACAATGTGAATATTTTGTTGTACCAAGAGAAACCTCCTCAAATATTTGACCTTCATTCCTCAATCGCATATGTTCCTCTACTCCACTGAAATATCGTGATAATCTTCACCTTTTACTTCTCCAGGTCTTTTTTCTCTAGCTGTTGTTGATACAATGCGTATCACGGGGTGTTTTTAAAGTAAATTTACAATATTCTCATTTGTACTGCACAAGAACCTTGATTTATGAAAGTTTTTTCCAGAAGCAGATTTACCCACAAGATTTATAATAATAGTTGTCATTTATATATGTAATTGATTATAAAACAAAAAATATATCCCTTAATATCTCATCTTGTTTCACAACAATATATTTATATTTTTCAGTCGTGTGCTTCATGTAATCCCAAAATTCCTTTTTACGACATAATGTGGAACAATTATCTCTCCAAAAATTATTTATATCTATTGAATTTAACTTGAACAAAATAAAAGTATGAGCATTGTTTCTGATGGAACGACGAGGAAGTTGAAAGTACGATTGATGAAGATAAATGCAATTACAAGAAGAATGTCTCCCTCTTGTGTAGTAGCTGTCCATTACCGTTTGGTTTCTCTCATTAACACAATCATCAAAGATAACGAGGTTCTTTTTTGATTTATCCAAATCTTGGGGAGACGGTATATCACCTGTATTATCACTAAGAATACAAGTTATCGGTTTTGATTTCTTTTTACATCTCTGTGTATCACAAAATAGTTGAATTATATCTTCAATGTTATAATCATTTAGGTTTTTTTGAAGTTTAAATAAACCGATTATATCTTCTTTTTGAAGACCAGCATTAAAACCTTGTGAGAGTAGTTGATACTCTGGTTGAAAACTCGACTTTGTGAAAATTATTAAATATCATAAGCTAAAAAGTTGGGAGCCAGGAGCATCTTCAAAAGTAAGCAGGTTTTTCCACATCCGCTTGAACCAACTATGAGACATCTTCATGATTTTGGAAGATTTTTTATGATTGTTAAATTTTATCTTATTTTCCCAAATGGATAAAAAATCATTCATTTATATATTTGGAAAAGAGGTTATTTAATTTATTATTGGCTTTTTTAGAAACTCTATATTTTATCCTAAGTTCAGGTTTAATTTCAAGATAATCCATTATTTTATTTATGCAATTTATTTATTTATTTATGCATATATTGTGTTGATATTTCCCTGAAAAATCACATCCATGAATAATATATAACAACAATCCTTTGAACATTTCTCGAGTACGTTCAGTTTCTTCCCTTGTAAGGAAAGGTGTGTTATCACCCTCATACTTTACATTCATTTCTCTAATCAATCTTTTAAAGTAATTCATTTTTGGTGTAAATCTAAAATAATTATTTTCCTTTTTAATTTTTTTATTTTCATTAATTAGCAGATAATCACAGAATATACATTGTTTATAGGCTTTTGACTCTGTGTTTAATCCCCGTCTTTCACACGCAGGACAATTCTCAAATTTGTGATATGGAGAATCAGGAAAGTCTCGCATATTTATAAAGTAAAACTTTACTGAAACTGAAATTCATCTATACTTTCAGTTGCATATTGACTCATATTTAATAATATTACCATCGATATCTATATACTTTTTTTCATTACCAGATTCAACGACAACATTTTTTATATTAAAGGTAATTTTAAAATGATCCTTAACTACTATTGAACGAAATGTCATTTCACCTGATATGTTAACATCCTTTATTTCATCAGGATTTACATCTTTATGGTTGTTGAAAAAAAAACAAATTTCTCCTTGCATATTACAGATGGTCTTATCTTTTCTTTCTAAAGCTTCATCCATAAGGTTTTTGTTTTTTGATACTTTTTCTTGTTTCATTGCTTTTTCTAGTTTTGAATATATTACCAGAAGGAGAGGAGAAACTTTTGTTGGAGATACTTTAATTGATGTTCTACCAGGTATCCTAAAAGCCCTTCCACTGAAGGAAATTGAAGAACTCATCATATCCACCATAATTGTTTTTATCCAATAGTTGTTATATTTATCTTTGTTCAATATTACATCCTTGACATATTTCTCAGTATCTTTTACAAATGAAGAGATTGATTGAAACTTGTCTTTTGTGTCTTGAAACATTGTATTTATAAAGTGAAAAAAGTTGGAGGATAAAATGATTTTAAGCACAGATTCACCTATTATATGCCTCTGGCAGACATCATCGTTCGCAGTTTCTCTGTAAGCGTTGTAACTCTGACAATTTGCTTGTTGGGAACGATATCAGTTCGTATAAAATGAAACAGTTCTGCATATGATTCGTCTTGCTTTTCGAGATAAATATCATTCTCCTGAGAAGGAGCAGGCTCTGTATCGAGACCGGTGCTGGTCTTGTGTAGTCCCTATAGCAGGAAGCATGATAATGTGCTTCAGTAGCAACTATGTCCTTACTCGGTATGGCAAAAAGCTTGGTGTCACACTTGCGGACTGCACAAGCTTGAAACTTCTGTTCCGATCTCAACTCCGCAGATTGGACTAGTTTTTTCCTGAGTTGACGTTCCCTTGTATCTCTTGACATTTTCGCAGAAAATGCCTATGTAGTCATAGTTGCGTGATTCTGATGAGGATCGTCTTGCCGGTCGCTAAGCATTGGAACACCCAGCAACAGCTTCCTCAGTTGAGCTTGGATCTGTTTTACGTTTAAGGGCTTCCAGATCTCTCTTCATCGTGAAAATGCTCCTGCATTTCCTATGGTAGAAGATCACTGGAATCTCCTTGTCTGTCACCGATTTAGCAATGTCAAGTATAGGGGAGTGATCTCTTACTTGAGCAGCATTTATTAGGATTTTCCATGATTCAAAACTTTGTGGACTGGTAAGTTGTTCATTTGGATCAATACTCAGTGATTCCTTGTGAATTATACAGTGTCTTCCAGTTGGCTCTTTGGCCTCATTTCCGGTTTGTTCTTCCATTGAGATTGTACTCGCAACTACACATACTGGGCAAGCACTAACACCACCACCGCCACCATTACCACATTACCTGGAATGACAAAAGGAAATAACAATTTAGTTGGGTAATACAGATGGAAATACAGTAATGTTTAAGGCTATCCACTACTTTTAGGCATTTTTAATATCTGTAGATGTTTCAATTTGTGAAATATTGCATATGGGATGTTCCATATTTATCGAGTTTTTTGTAATATTAAATAGTAAAACCAAAAATTACACTGAGATACCAAAAGTAGACGAATAAACCTAAAATGTTCAAAATCTATGTTTTGTTCCAAAATATCAAAATTAGGGGGTGTGGTTGAACTTTGCCAAAATATGTGCCCCAAACAACCACCATATTAAAAAGTAATGATATATTCCAATGCAGTGATTTCTTGCGAAGATTTTGAGGGGTCAAATGTTACTCTGGGAGTTTTCATTTTTGAAATATTGACAAAAACGTACAATGTGAATTCTGAACTCGAAGCGATTTCGGCCACTTTTTCACTAAATTAACATATTTTTTGTCATTATATCAAAAGTTTTACAAATAACCCCCATAAATGTTCTATATTTCTATTACTATATTAGTTGGCATCAAATATGCAAATTATTGGCACTCTGTGGTCCTTAAAAAAATATTTATTCCAATTTTAGCAAATATCACATTTTTTGGCGAAGCGAAGCGGGCGTATAATAATATTTCGGGTGATAAAACAGAGATGGCCGAGAGTTATACATTGCTATCACTTTTTTCATATCTCGGGACATATATCTTGCTAAAAATCACAATGAGCCTTACTCCATCTGTATGGTACCAACCGGTCAATTTGGGGGGTCTGGCTCATAGCCTAAGGGTAGAATGTTGTTTTATAAGAGCACAGTACCCATCATCTCACAATATATAAGGGGCCATGCTTTGGTATTACGACTATAAGTACCTGGTGTGATCGTCGCTGAGTAGTTCCAACTACATGCTCGAGCTCGTAACTAATGTGTGTTCCATCCCTCGGATGGACGTTAAACTGGGCATCCCGTCTGCCAGCATTAGTTAGTGGATGTTAAAGATCCCACAGCGTCCTTCATGAAGACTGGGTGAGTCATTGCCAGAACCATGAACAAATTACCTTTTCGTGCACACTTGGTCGAGTATCCTGTGTCGGAGTGGTGACCCGTCCAGGATTGTGCCCAATGGCCAAGGAGACTGCTTAAGCAGCACCAACGCTCTGCACAGAGTATGGTCCCAATGGACAGATGGTACTTATATTGCCGACTTCAGAAGGATGACAGGCTGAGTCAACCCACCTGGTGTTAAGTCAATGTCAAACAGGGGCTTTAACTCAAGACCTGAGGATCTTAAGCCAGCCACCTTAACCATTAAGCCAATAGCAGGATTGATGACGACGATGACGTGCTCAGCGCAGGTGCATGCTCCGAGCCAAAATGAATGCCCGGTGGCATGTGTGTGGCAAGTTTGCAATTGCTGCATCATATTTGTTTCACTTACCTAATCCCATGTGTAGTAAGAATGAGAAAAATCAACAAATCGTCTAAAAAGCTCTTTTCCCCCTCACATAGAGCTTTCCAAGGAATGCAAATGCTGCAGAATGCTGGCTAAGCTCAGCTTTGGTTGATACAGTAAACCAGCTGCTCTGTGTCACATTAAACTTGAAGCAATTGAGTTTGACACTTTCAAACTAAAGATACATCCTCAAAGGGCTGAACTTTTTGAAAGGTGCCAAAATGTGGATGTTTCTTGTGAATATAAACCACTCTGCGGAGAAAGTTTTCACTTACCTTGCAATTCATGAATTTCAATTTGCAAGTCTTTGCATCGAGAGGCTCATTTATAGCAGAATGTGATCATCTAAAACTGCACCGGTTGAGTGGGGGACGGGGGGGGGGTGAAATCTTAATTGTAAAAATGTCTGTTGCACCACCTCAAGAGTTTATTTGAAAGCAGCTGCTGGAATCGTCAGGGGAGTAAAGATCTCATTTAGCATCATGAGGTGTTTGCTTTGCTCTGACAAGCATAACTTCAATCTGGTGATATGGTAATCCAAAGTTAAGTATTTGTGTAAAGCTCGAGAACCGAACAGGAATACAGGCTGCATGATTGAGAAAGGCCAACACATCCAGAGTATTGCATAACATGTGCCAGTTCATGAAGTGTTACTTTTTTGTATACAAAGTCGAGGTTCGTGGAAGAGCTCGAGCATAGAACGTACAAAGATGTAACAGAACAAAAGGAAGAGTAGAAGGAGAGGAGGGGGCACACCATCAGCAGAGATGAGGGCCAAAATAGAGGGAGACTTGGGTAAACAAGGGATGTGGGGAAGAATGAAGGGTTGGGGAGGATGCACGGGGTGGACAATGTGGATCGAAAAACAAACTCTTCGGAAGAAAAACTGTCAATGAAGACCTTGTCAGGAAAGAAAACAAGTGGGCGATCTGAGATGGTGGTGAGCAGCTGTCTTGAAGACCTGGAGGGAAGAATGATGTTGAAGAGGATGTGCAAGTTGGTTCCACAGATGGGGGGAAAAAAAGAGGAGCGAATGAGTGGAGGTGAGCAATGATCCTGGAGGAGCAGATATGGCACTATGGTTAATTTAGGATGGAGAAAAAAGATGTAGGTATAAGTGAAACCAAAGCTTACAATAACTTTAGTTTTTACTTGGAAGTTTCAACCTGCGCACAGCAAAACTGTCGCAGGGAATGTGCAGTTACTTCGAAGGTCGATGATGTCAGAATAATCTTATCATGTCTTGCATTGATTTCGTGGAAAAATTTTTATTATTATTAATCTTGCTGCACCATTCATTACATGGCAAGAGATGCAAGGATGGGAAAGAAAAAAAAATCATTCAAACGGCATGCTGCAAGCCCTCTAATTAAAAATGACAGTGGTTTATTAAATTACTGCGAAGAAAAATTAGCCTGGATGCTTCTGGAATGGAAGTAGATTTGTGGCGTGGTGGCACCGGTAATGCAATTTCTGTGCATCAAAGAAATAAAAACGAGATTAAACTAAGGAAACGCGACAGCAAACACAAATTCAGCGACGTCCTGAATAGGGTGAATCTCAACGCAAAGTCATTTCGTAATCGAAGCAAGCTGAATCCCAGGACGGGTCACCATGTCTGTCATGCCAAGGAAGGAGCATGGCTCCAAGCCTGGCAATTCAAGGGAGTTGGGGGGGGGGTAAATACATAGATCGGTTACATCGACATGGTAGAACCTCTCTAAATTGCTCATATGTTAAACAACAAGGACATTAAGACACAGACGTATCAGCACATGACATGGGATTTACATCCTGCATTCTCTCTCTCTCTCTCTCTCTCTCTCTCTCTCTCTCTCTCTCTCTCTCTCTCTCTCTCTCTCTCTCTCTCTCTCTCTCTCTCTCTCTCTCTCTCTCTCTCTCTCTCTCTCTGAGATAGCAGGACTCAGACCGAATAACCATCACTGGGTTGTTGCTACATATATGCTTCACATAGCACATACTGCTGTTGTGTAGCTCTCGTGTATCCGATTCCAAGATGGACATGTTAAACTGTTGTGAAGTGTTAAGTGGGGGGTCACAATCTGCTGCACTACACTGTGGAAGCTGAAGGAAGCAAGTGTCGTGGAAAAAAATTTATGCGGTTTCTAATGCTGCGAGGATCACAAGCACACAAATCACACACTCGCAGAGAGCACAGGGACGTCACATCAGACTAACATTGCCGTTGACCGTGGGGGTAGCTTATCCCAAAATATGCCGGGTGCCATCTAATGGGAGCACTTTTCTCTCCACTGTCAGTGGGGTACGTTGAAAGGATAATATCCCATGCCAAGGGATGCCAACCTATATGGTTTATCCATGCTCGATCCTCCACATGCTGGGTGTCAAGCACGTAGCAATTTAAAAGTCTTTGGTATGACCCAACCAGGGTCAGAATGGAACTGCAACATTCCAGATGCAAAGCAGATACTCAAATCCCAATGTTATCGAGACAGGTAAAATCAGGAGAGAGAGAGAGAAAGAGAGAAAGAAAGAGAGAGAGAAAGAAAGAGAGAGAAAGAAAGAGAGAGTGAGAGTGAGAGTGAGAGATTAAAAAGAGAAAGAGAAAAAAAGAAAGAGATATTTCATTTTCGTCTTTTTTGGAAAGTTTTCATCCACTGACAATTCATAAAGGGTGCATCACAACCTTTTCACATTACCATTGAGCATATGAATTTAATTTAGCAAAAATGATAGTCCAAAGTGACAGCAAAAGGAAAGTGAAGCAGGAAAGTGAATTTCTGAATGATTAAAAGTTCAAATTATTGAACAAGATCTGGAATCATACCGGAAATCCCTAATCCTGCATCACAAACACAAATATCACTCAATCCTGACCACTATTGCCCAAGTTTGTTGAATAATACAGACAAAGTGATTTTCTTGTTGCGATCACAGAATTACTAGAATCTAACTAGAATGAAGTGACATTCTTAGCACACTCTGGGGATGTAGTCGACCACGCCAGATGTTAAATGGATAAATAACAACGAGCTCACAAGCCCTTGGATGCGGAGGCCTTCATGTTCAGAAAGAATTCTCATTCTGAAAATGAATTCTATCCAGGTTTAAATGAGATTACAAAAAAAGAAAAAACTCATCTCACAAGGCCGGACACTCACATGGATGATTGAAACAACGAATGGGTGTGAATTTCCATCAGAACGTGTCCGATAGCACAATTTCCAGGCACATGGCAAATTAATAATATTTTTTCTTAGCTATGCTGGAGGCTGCACAAGCCGGGACTGGTTCATTGGCAGGTGTGAAGCATGTATTTTGGAGAAGGAAAAACGAGCGGAGCAGGCGGCAAAGTTAATCCTCCATTGATCCCTCACTTGTCTCTTTGCAAATGTGATGGCACTGTGGTTTAAAAAAAAAAGCAATTACTTCAGAGCAGCCTGCAAAAGGCAGAGGCCTCCAAGAAGGACCCGGCGGCATGGACATTTTCCAATCAATCAATGTGTTACCTTTCTTGGGGTTCAGGTTCCACAGTCATCGATGCTACTTCGAGCCTGGAGGTCAGAGCTTGCATGGATACATGCAAAGCTCTCAGTTGGACATCTTCCATCCAAATAGTACTTTTTACCTTGGCTGCCGAAGGTGGATGGAGGTTATGGTTATGGTTATGGTTTACCAGGTTATGTTTTCACCCCTGTCTGTTTGTCTGTCTGTGAGCAGGATATCTCAAAAAAGTTATGGACGGATTCGGACGAAACCTGGTGGACAGGTTGGGTATGTGACAAGGACGAATTGCTTCAATTTTGTTGACGATGCGGATCTGGCTCCTGCATGAGAATTTGTTCAATTTATTCAGTCATTCTTCACCATTGAGAGATGTGGCCAAAAACGATACATAGCATGATATTTCAAAAATTTGTGCACGAATTGGACGAACTTTGGTGGATGAATTGGGTAGTTGACAAGAACAAACCAATTAGATTTTGGTTCGGGTCCCGGTCCAGATCTGGCCGATCGGTGGGATCCAAAACATAAACTGTTCAGCCTGGTGGAGGTATGTGCTCCACCGAGTGCTGTTCTCGTTACCTCTGCCACCAAAGGTGGAAAGAGGTTATGTTTTCACCTCTTTCTGTCTGTTTGTCTGTTTATTACTGGGCCAAAAATGTTTTCTTGCCAAGTATGTTGGTCTGTTGTGTTTGGCTGTTGGGTGGTCGCGAGACTTCCGTTTTACTCGGGTTTTCCGTCTGTCTGTATGTCTGTCTGTTTGTATGTAATGGACAGCTCTGGAGGCCAGAGGAGTCAACCAATTTTGATGAAACTTGACTGGTAGGTTCATACCAGGATCTGGTTGTATGCTTTTGAGCACCGTTGCTATGGACGCCACCGTTGCCTAGCAACGGGACTTTGAAATGTTTGAAAAAATCCGAAAAAAATTTTCTTTTCGAAAATCAAAAATCGGCTTCCGCGCTTTTATGCGCACTATAATGAACCTCTTTGTCAAAAATTTTAATCCTGATGTGTCAAAAACTGTATGACTAGTATACAATTATATAGCGACCACCCACGTCGCCTACCGGCTTGTATGTCCGTCTATCTGTCTGTCACACGATTTTTGGCCACAGTTTTCAAGCAATCGTTCTGAAATTGTTTTTGTGTGGAGGTGACTGGCCAAGGGCAGCGACACTTAATTTTGGTGAAGATCCGAATCCGGATCCACATCTGAGAATTTTTTAAGTGATTCTTCACCAATTGAGAGATCGGGACGAAAACAATTCAGAGCATGATATTTAAAGAAGTTGTCAACGGATTTGGATGAATTTACGGATTACATGCATTTAGCAGCATGCTTGACTCCTGATTGTGTTTACTTGCAAGGAGAGTGACCAAATATTTTCTGATGTTATCCGAAATGTTGTTGGGTGTAATCTCATTAGTTTACTTGAGTGTGTTGTTTGACACATTAATGTGCTCATGGTTCATATATTTGTTAATGGTCAGAATGCATGAGTGACATGATATATGCATTGATTGGCTATTCTGCTTGGCCCATCCCCACTTTTGGATATTTAGGGGGATGTGATGGTAATGTTCATCATTCTTGAGAAAGATTAATGGATGCATGGTGCTTTGCACATGTTGTTGATCGAAACTGTTGAGTCATTGTTTGTTCAATTAAAGGTTGGGGAATCTACCATGCAATCCATATATATATATATATATATATATATATATATATATATATATATATATATATATATATATATATATATATATATATATATATATATATATATATATATATATATATATATATATATATATATATATATATATATATATATATATATATATATATATATATATATATTGTTACGGCTGTGGAAATTCGCAATACACCATAAAGGGTCCGAAGATCAGTTATGGCGATAAGTAATTGTGTAGTTAGATTTCCCCAGCATTGTTTAAAGGGAATTTCCGTGTTCACAGGGCTGTGATCGTTTGAGTTAGCCGTTTTTCTTTTCTCTGTCATTATTTTGGACCAATCATACCCCAATAACCAAATCACCACCACCAACCATACCGCAACAACTCAAACACCACCACCTTCACCTCTTTACCTCCACAACTCCATCCCGCAAACATCGCTTCACCGCCATTCTCAAACGATGCCCGCCAACAACCAAACTCCCATCACCTCTGCCTTTCTACCACACGTCGTGCCATGGGCTGTGAATGCGTTCCTTTCGCCTCAAAAAGCGGATCAGGAATGCTACACGCCCCCTTTTCATCCGCCCAATGGCTGAGCATAGGGTGGTGTGGCCCCGCCTCCGAACCTGCTGTGATCCAGAAATTTGCATAGACGCCCCTCCCCTGGGCTATATAAGCGCGAGCACGGCACAGCTGGAAAAAGCAGTCAAGTGGGAGTGGCAGAGTGTCGGCAGAAAAGACAAGCCTGGAGGGTCTGGAGAGCGCAGAAAAAGTGGCAGCCTGGAGTGTCTGGAGAGCACGGAAAAGTGGGAGCAGTGGAGTGGCAGCAGCAGTGTCGGCGGGGCAGTCGAGTCGGGAGATGGAGCTCGAAGCCGACAGGAAAGGCAGATGGGGAGCGCCGGAGAGAGCTCTCCGACCACACCAGGGGCACGAAGCCAGGCGCAGCTACGCTGACATCGCGGCTTGCCCGCCATTGCGCCACGAGGGCGCGGGTAAGACCCTTCGGTCTCGTGGACCTGGCCGCTCCTCCAGGTTCCACGCGCATTAGGCCCACGTGCCCAGTCTGACTCCCTTGTCTATGAGGGGGTCTTTTCTTGCTTTTTCTTTGAATGCGTGTTGTGGCGCCGTGTCTTGTGAAGTAGAAACTTTTTTAAGTGCATGTAAATAAACATTGCTTTATTCGGTTGTAACTCTTGCTTGTAAATTGCATTCCTACTGCATGGCTGTGAATACGTGCTTGCCTTGTCTGAGTGCGTAATAAATGTACTTGTCGAACTGTTCCCCGTTTCGAGGCGTCCTTTCCCTTGTTTGAAAGTTCCATCTTGCATCACGGAAGGAATTGGTAGAAGGGTGTAAGCACCCAGTAACTAATCACGTCTGTCGGGGCCGGCGATAACATCGCTTGGTTATCACTGAAGCACGGAAACGGACCGCTTAAGTGGTTCGTGTCCTTGGCCGGCCAGCGGCGAGGTATGATCGCCCGGTTAACTACCCGCGCAGGTACTTAGGTAGGTCCAGTTTGGCGAACAACCCTATCCTGCGTGGGTGGCCAATTGGCACGATTGTGGTGGGGTCGAAAGATCCACCTGTGACTAGCTCCTGACGGTAGTTCGAAAGAGGGTTACGACTGAATTGTCCGTTCAGGTGGGCGACGCGGTCGCGATTGGAGTTACGCAATCGCTCACATGCCCGGCGGACCGGAATTCGTAACAATATATATATATATATATATATATATATATATATATATATATATATATATATATATATATATATATATATATATATACATACAGGGTGTGTCAATAAATGGTTAACTACTTCAAATGACCCTTGCACTTTTAGTCATTACCTTAATTATTTTTGTTTTGCAGGAGTGATCAAAGATCCTTGGAAAAGTCATTCAAGCATAACCAAAGGATTCTACGGAGCAAAAAGTATACATTGTCGGGTGGTATTTTGAGACCAAATCAATTGCTTCCGTCCAGATGAAGTTCTGTACTGAATATGGAGTGCATCCCAGAAACAAGCCAACCATTGTGAGTGGCGACTTTTGACACAGTGGCTGGAAACTTGTGAAAAAGTTCAAAAGTGAAGGGACGATTCTCAACATTAAAAATGGAAGGTCAGCTCACCCAAGAAGTGTACGGTGTGAAGGAAACATGGAACGAGTTCATGAGTCAGTCATGCAAAGTACGAAGAAATGAGTCTCACTCCCAGCAGTATCAGAAGAACAATGAAACAAGATTTAAACCTGTTTCCTTACCACATCACAACAGACATTAGGAGATTTGTGGAAGGGAGAGGGATGGGTCAGGGAACATGGGGTACACAAGATGGACATTATAGGGACTTTCAGGAAGGAAAGCAGGGAATTTGAAGGAGGTGGGTTTGGGGTGGATTAACGGGGTTAGAAAAGATTGAGGATTTGGATGGATGATGATAAGAAGTGGTGGTGAACAGCTGTTTCGAAGGCCTGGAGGGAAGATTAGGATTGAACAGAGTGAGGGAGTTTATTCCAAAGGAGGGAAAAAGAGGAATGAAAGAGTGAAAGTGAGCAGTGATTCGTGATTTTGGTAGTTTTACCAGAAGGGGGTTGTTGGCGGACATTGGGCGCCCTGCGGAAATATGGTGGGGACAAATCGCAGACAGAGCGGGGGGGGCGAGATCGGAGAGGAGACTGTTGAGGACAGACAGACCTGCCTGCGGTGAGAGAGTTAGACGCTCAAAGACTCAGCCTCATTGTGGGAGATGCCGATGATCCGAAATGCCTTGGTTTCCAAAGCGTGAAGCCAAGAAAGGTGGGAGGCAAGAGCACCAGCCTAGAGGAGAGAGCAGTACTCCATCAGGCTGCAGACGAAAGCCTTGCATAGGGTCAGGAGCTCACGTGGGCTGAGGAAGGACTTTGCACGACGGAGGATTCCCAGTCGTCGACTGGCTTTGGATGCCAGGTTGGAAATGTGGCTTTCCCAGGAAAGATCATAGCAGGTCGTGAGACCCAGAAGCTTGAAAGAAAGGACTTCTTCCAGAGGATTGTTGAGAAAGTAAATGGGGGGGGGGGTTTCGAACTTGTCATTTCGGAGAGACATAGTGAGAGTGTTGGATTTGGCCAGATTGAAAGACATGTTCCACGTGTTGGACCAGTTTGTGATTTTATCCAGATCTGCGGTGAGCGAAGAAGCTGCTGCTTGCTGGTCTGAGGGATGACAGATGGTACGGCAGAGGGTGGAGTCATCAGCAAAGAGATAAAGAGGATTTTCCAGAGTCACAGAGACCATTGATGAAAACCAGAAAAAGAACAGGGCACAGAACGCTACCTTGAGGAACTCCAGCCTGGACAGGAAGAGGGGATGAAAGAACTCCATTTAGGACCACACGGCTGCGACAGGAGCGGAAGTCTGCGAGCCATGAGTGGCGATGGCCTTGGATATCATAGTAAGAGAGTTTGGTGAGCAGGGCAGGGTGCCAGACCATGTCAAAAGCACATGATATGTCTGGGGATATGGATCTGATTTCATGTCTGGCATTGAGGACCTCCATCCATTGTTGGGAGAGCAGAAGCAGCATATCCAGGGTAGAGTGACCTGGTCTGAAACCAAATTGATGATCGGAAATCAGGCCATTGGAGAAGAGGAAGGATTTAATGTCTGAAGCGATGATGGATTCCATAAGCTTGCTGATGATTGGGAGAAGGCTGATTGGTCTGTAGTTGCAGGGATCTGTTGTTGCACCTTTTTATTCAGGGCAGTAATGTTTGCTGATTTCCAAGCAGATGGCAGATGACCTTGAGGGTAGATACACACTTGTTCTGAGACGTATGGAAGGAACTGAGATTACTCTCAGTTGGGTTTGCTTTCCACGAGGAAAAGGCAAGTTGTTTGAACTCCCTCCTTTCTCCCTCATTTTTTCTTTCTCCCTTCTCTATCCCTCCCCTCCATCCTCTCTCCTCCCTCCATCCTCTCTCCCTTTTCTATCCCTCCCCTTCATCATCTCTCCCCCCTGTCCTTCTTTATACCCCCCCACCCCCTGAATATTCCCGTCAGTGAAGCGATGGGTTGTATTTGTCAGTGTCTAATACATAAAGCTCATTCTACACATTCACTGACTGACTCACCATCCATCCATCGGGACTCTACTCTGTGCAGAGTGTTGGTCCGGCCGAAGCAGTCAACTTGGCTCTTGAACACAATCCTGGATGGGTCGCCACTCTGACACAGTATATCAGCATGCTGGCACTCATTTTGCTGACCTCGGAAGGATGACAGGCAGACTGACTCACTGACTGACTGATATTAATGCTCAGAACCTTCCAGGCGACGAAGAAAGCTGAAATTTTGCGTGCCAACGAACATCGAAGCCAATACACTAGGAAAGATCAGAGAACCCTCGGAATACATCCATAAATGGAAATATAAAGAAATAAATAAAAAAAATTGCATGTGAACAAACTGAGACAATTCGGAAGCATGGTATCTCGGTGTGCTGACGGACGTCGAAGCTGATACACCAGGAAAATCACAGAACTGTCAGAAAGCATCCGTAAATGAAAATTTTTTGCAGTTGAAAGACACAGAAGTCACAGATTAAATATATATATATATATATATATATATATATATATATATATATATATATATATATATATACATATATGTTGTGTCTCCACCCGTTTGAAACACAGTATGACTGATGATGGTGTATTATAAAATTTACAACGGGCTTTAACCGGTTTGTAAGAGTTTTTGGTAACATATCTTGTCATCTGCGCAAAGCAAGGAGATGGGCTGCCGGCTCTAGAATAAAATTGTAAATCTCTTTTTTTCATGATGAGGGACACAGTTGCACACCAGCAACTAAGGGGCAGCAACCATTCTTGAAGAACATGTGGGGTTGGTCGGGGGAAGCTTGACCCAGGAGCATCCTGACATTCGTCCAAGTAATTGGGACATAAATTTGGAATTAGGTCATGGTGCTCGCGTGAGCTCACCTACTCTTTGCTGAGGACACTGTGTGATCTTTATTGTCCACCAAGTAATGCTGGCAGACGGGACACCCAGTTTAACGTCCATCCGAGGGACGGCACACACATTGATAAATCACCCTACTTGTGAAACACTTCGATGACAGTTTATAGCTGAATCCAGATTTGAACACAGGCTCGACAGCTTGGAAGTGAGCATGCATACCTCTTGGCCATAGTTTTCTCAAAACAAAAAAACAAACAAAAAAAAAACTCTTGTTGTACATTATGTTTCGAAAGAGGATCGACCTTTAACTTGTAGCCATTGCTAATGCTCCGAAGGTATTGTCTGTAGTTACTTTATACAAAAAAAAATTGTTTCTCTTCCAACAGCTGAAATCATGTGGCTTCATCGAGATTACCGGTGCCATCTTGTAATCGAGGAATCTCTTATTTCGCTGAATTTATTCTCGCTTGCTTATCTATGAAATGATTACTTCTGTAATGCTAGCAGAATACATGGATCTGGGATTTTACAAAGTCCCACTATTGACAAAGGTTTGTAAGATCACAAGCCAAAAAATTGAAAAATAAGATTTGAATTTTTGTTTTGTTTTTAAAGATGAGCAACGAGCTTGCCTCTGGGCATTAGGAAAGGAAAAACAGTATTATAAACAAATGACGATCAGAGAATCCAGAAGGAACAATTCCGGTATAAGCCACAAAGATTTGTAAACAAGGAAAGGATTTTGTAAGATTTATCAAGGCTTGCAAGCGATAACGTATACGAGGCAGAGACAGCATGTATATTACCGAAGATTGGCATGCTGCAATCACCATATGCCGCCAAAGATATGTCAAGGTGAAAGTACAGATCATGATCTAGCCTTAACCAGACTCGGTAGTGTAATAGTGAGAGTGTCCATTCTGGGTCTGGGAGGTCAGTGGTTCAAATTCTGTCTGAGTCACACTAAAGACTTCAAAAAATGGTACATGCTGGTTTCTTGCTTGACATTCAGCATTTAAAAGGATAAAGCATGGACAAACAATGCCAGGAAGTCTAGTCTTTAAAAAGTGCAGTTAAAAATTGCCATCCAAGCACAACAGAGTATGGGAAGCAAGATGATTAAGAATTATGAGGGAATCAGAGAAGAAGGGTGCTGAGAAAAACTCTCTTCCCTTAAAAGTGCTTTCATTTGATGGGAATATTTTGACAATTAAAAAACGCTGATTGTGAAATAATAACAAAAATTCAACAGAAGCTAAAGCTAAATTGCTATCGGCACAATTTTCTCTTAAACGGGAGGGAGAGGACACAGAGAGGGGGGAATCGATACAAAATAAACGGCAGTGTGTGTGTGTGTGTGTGTGTGTGTGTGTGTGTGTGTGTGTGTGTGTGTGTGTGTGTGTGTGTGTGTGTGTGTGTGTGTGTGTGTGTGTGTGTGTGTGTGTGTGTGTGTGTCCTTGATAACTCCAAAACCATAAAAGCTATCAGCCTGAAACGTTGCATGCATACAAAGGGAACTCCAAAGAAGTATGAGTGAAAATTCGGTGTTTGGGTAAATTAAAACACCCCTTTTAAAAATGACGGCCCTATTTAATTATAGTCTTCATCAGGCGCATCCTCGGCCACCTCGCTCGTTGGGGCTTTAAGGCGTCTCCTGGGTAACCTCACTGGGGTCTGAAGCCGCCATATGTTTTTTGGCCTGCTCAACCATGCCTTGACTTGGAATAGGGTGCAACAATTTCTTAAAGATAAAGTTTTTTTTCCACATTCTTCACTCATATTATCGAATGCCCGTTCATCAGAGCTATGAATCGCTGTATGCGTCGCTTTTGTAAGTACTGTAGTTTTCAAATTAGGGGCTTGGAAGGATTTCATGCATTTTTGATGAAATTTTCCACGATGTACTCGAACAAGCTCATTAAAGTATATAATCGAAATATTATTTCGGCTTTCAGGATGGGATATCGTCCGGACTAAACGTGTCAAAATCTGGAATGAAATCTGATAATTTAAAGAAATACCGATTCTCAAAACTAAGCCGATATACCGACTTACTTTAAGAAAGCAAGGCTACGTTCCCTCCTTCTCTTCATACTAGTACGTGCCCGTATGTGCGTGCCCGTACGTGCATGCCCGTACATGCAAAAAAAAAAGAAAAAAGAATTGTGACGACTCTCGTGACGTCATACACCGTGTGCTGTCATTGGTTGGTAAATAAATGGCCGTAACTTGGGAACCGCTTCTCCGATTAATATCAAACCTTGAAAAGGCACATCCTCAGGTCCCCAGCGATATTCCTGGCAAGTTTCAATTAGATCAGACCAGGGGTTGTCAAGAAACAGCGGTCGCAGACACACATACAGACACACACACACACACACACACACACACACACACACACACACACACACACACATTGCTGGAATTATAGATAGACAAACAGGAAAATGTGAAATTTGCAGAACCTTAAACTTTTGTTTTTCCACTGTTTGGAGAATTATATTGAGTGAGCAAAAGATTTAGGAATGTGACAAAATTAACCAGCTTCATTGAGCTACATGATTTAATGCATTCACTGCTTGTCTGCCAGAGGAACTGCTCATCCATAGCATCAGCCAGATCTGTGTCGATATTTTCAGAGGTTTTGTGAGGTGCTCTTCAAGTAATCAAAGCAAATCTGGTGGAATCGGACTTTTTAAAACAAAGTTATAATGTTTGCGTGGACTGCAAACCGATGTGCCACGTGACACGCGCACGCATGAGCAGGCAACGTGGCAGATTATCTGCAATGTATATTTCACAGGCGATTAAACTTTGCAATGTCTCCAGGGGTTTTCTACATGAAATAGCAACTCTTTTGTGGATAAAGTCATTGTTAGAACAAATTCATGTAATTTATTTAACTGCTGCGGGTGTGGTGAAGACCATCTTTAAAGTTAAAGGGCTCATATATGGTGTGCAGCCAAATCCTGGCCAGCTGTTCCTTATCAACTATTTAATTGGAGTGGTTGCTTGATTGCTGAAGCCACTTGCCGAGCATGCTACTGTCGATCGTGGTACCACGCTACGTCATTCTGAGCAAATCCTTAACTCACTGTGGACACTTTTGCTGCACCACATCATTCAGATTGAGTGGTTTGTGCTCCATTATCCTGAGCGAGTGGTTTGTGCTCTGTCACCCTGAGCGAGTGGTTTGTGCTCTGTCACCCTGAGCGAGTGGTTCGTGCTCTGTTACCCAGAGTGAGTGGTTCATGCTCCTTCATCCTGAGCGAGTGGTTCATGCTCCATCTTTCTGAGCGAGTGGTTCATGCTCCATCATTCTGAGCGAGTGGTTCGTCCTCCATCATTCTGAGAAAGTTGTGAAATAACACCCAATGGGGATATGGAGATGAGATACACAGGGAGAGAGGGAGAGAGAGAGAGAGAGAGAGAGAGAGAGAGAGAGAGAGAGAGAGAGAGAGAGAGAGAGAGAGAGAGAGAGAGAGAGAGAGAGAGAGAGAGATGGGAGCGAGGGAGGGGTGGGGAGAAAGGCACACAGGGAGAGAGAGAGAGAGCGAGAGAGAGGGAGAGAGAGAGAGAGAGAGAGAGAGAGAGAGAGAGAGAGAGAGAGAGAGAGAGAGAGAGAGAGAGAGGAGAAAGAGAGATGGGAAGAGAAAGTGAAAGGGAGAGATGGGGAGAGTGATGGTGATTTGTCAAACATTGGAATTATATAAATTATAGACAGTGAATAAATTCGTTTCAGACAAATGAAGTATCACAACACTGGAGGCTGTGGAAATGAACAACTTCAACTCGATGAAAGAAAATCCAGTGAGGGATGAGGAAGAAATGAATAGCTTTGAGTGGATCTCTAACTTCATGCATTTGTGAAATCAAGGGGAAGAGATTTTGTTCGGCAGACCATGCATCTTCTCACTGCCCTCTCACTCCACCAACAATGAATTAGAGTGTGCAATGATCACTTGGATTGGAGAAGATTTACACCCAAACTATTGTTGCAAAGCAAGTCCAAGCTTACAATGGAAAATCCCGATCAATTAATCCCAAAAACCTCACCCTAACTGATCAGACAAACGCGTTTCAGCTCCGACGCAGCCATTCTTCCAAAACGACAAAATATGTGTTTGTGTGCCGTCATCTCGAAAACGAAGAAACAAAATGATTGCCTGCTTGAGACTTCAAAGTGTAGTCTCTGTTAAATAGGGGCAACCTCGCTGTACCAGAATCAGCACCAGTATCCATGCTTCCCTGCAATATGTAGACAAAAGCCCTGGAGGAATGGAGTGATCCTCTTTGAGACAGAAAGGAGCATAACCTGCATTTTACAAGATAAATAACACCGAGGATAACAAGTTTGACAGAACGAGGGATTTATCAGTAAACAACGATTTATAATGTACGTCTGACATAACACTGTGCTGATATTTACGAGGCACGCAGCTCAGTTCAATGCAGGATGGGACACCTGGAAGGAGATGGGAATGTGGGCACAAACTCACGGCACGAGACACGTGAGTCGGTATCAAGTCATGAGACTTGCATCTGACTCACATCTAGGGATGTAAAGGGTAAAACACAGAAAGCTCATATGGACATACCCATCACCCTGGCTTTATATTGATAATACATAAATCCAGCAGAGTGCCGTTATAAAGAACAAATCAATTCAACGGAATGGTCACTGTATTAAGAAGGACATGGGCGGGATTCACGAGCGGTAAATGTGATTGGTCATGATGACATAAAATGCTTGAATATTCTTTCCAAGTACCGGTACTGATGAATGGAAGGGTTTTGAAATTGCTAAAATGGTGATTTGTGTTCTGCGGTGTTCAAATGCATTTTTCAATCGAAATTTTAAAAAAAGATTTCAGTTTGTGTAAAAAAAATAAAAATTCCAGAAGTTTACCGCTCTTGATGTCTTATATACCACCTTATTTAACACGTTATCCATCGTCATAAGTGACCGGGACATATTGATATTGATTGATTTAACACTCCTAGCTCGACATAAAAAAAACTTCCGTGATTGCCCTTCGATGGGTCTTTCACACCGAGGCTTTGGAAGGCAGCAATTGTTGTCAAAAAAAATCTACAGAATGTTGTTTTTTGTATTAACTTACACGTGCTCTTTTAACACGTTGCATTAGTTATTCGTGCCTGGTTGCTTGTGTCCTTTATGACGTCCTTAAAAACAGGATGTTTTAATGATTTTTCAATATTGTTTGACTGTCAGTCAGGCAGACAGAGTGAAACAAAAATCTCACTTCTCTGCGTGTCCGTGATTGGAACGAATTCAGAGCCACAGGACTGTTAAACTACAGGTTTGTTTTCCGATTCATGTTTCGATTAGTGTTCAGAATATCAACAGAATGACAGACATGGGGAGAGAGAGAGGGATAGAGATAGAGATAGACATAGAGATAGAATAAATTCGTTTCAGACAAATGAAGTATCGCAGCAATGTAGGCTGTGGAAATGGACAGACAGACAGACAGACAGACAGACAGACAGACAGACAGACAGACAGACAGACAGAAGTGAACCAACTGCTTAACTCCACTTTTGCTTCACTCATGTGGGGTAAAAATGTGTTATACTCGTACCACCACCCCTCCTGCACCCCCCCTCCCCCGAACCAAGATCTCCCCCAACCACCAACACAATTAAAACCCCTTCCCTCCCCGCCCTTCAACGATATTAAGAAATTCGACGTCGCAATGTTGACCAGCATGCCTCCACCCACATTATTACATCATTATACATACTTGTAAGTAGTATGATTTAAATCCCTTCAACTGTTCTCAAGTATCACATTTTTACCAACATGACATTTGACCTCTTAATGCCAAAATCTAATCAGTTCATATTTGCATCATAATTTATATTTATACCAAGTTTGGTCAAAATCACCTCACTGGTTCACAAGTTCGCACGGTAACAGAATTCTTCGTAAAAGGACCTCTGACCTTTGACTTTTAACATCTTGACCCCATAATCTAATAAGTTTATCTTTACATCATGATACATATTTGTACCAAGTTTGACACATATCCTTTCAGCTGTTCTTAAGTTATCGCAGTAGCAAGAACCTATTATGGATTGTTGGACTGACGGACAGCTGGACGGGCAACCTAAAAACATAATGCGTCGAGCGATTTTGTCAGTGGGGGCATAACAATAGAAATAATGAACATCCCCAAGTGGAGTTGATTTGGGAAAGACATGTCATTGCTACATTTTTGTGCCACAGGTGAAATCAACTTCCACATTCGCTTCAATCTGACTCTTCCCTCCAGGTCTTCAAGACAGATATTCACCACAATCTGAGATCACCCCCCATCCAAAACCATGACCTTTTCTACCCCCATTATCCCTCCCCAAGCACAACTCTTTTCAAGAGTGCAGTTTTTTGCTTCCTGACAGTTTGTGGCAGCATCCATCTTGAAAACACTCGGTATCCGCCCCAACCCTCATTAAGGGTGGATTAACTGAACTTGGGGCCAGGGCCTAATTTTATTTGGTGGGCCCGTTTTGCATTTAGGCAAAAAAGTTCCATCTTGGTTTTGTTAGACCACAATACGTTTTAACACAAGGCTTCAGAATCTCAATTGGAACTCAAGGTGAGCTTTTTTGAGTGATGCCCTCATTCTTGCCACCCTACCATACAGGCCAAACTTGTGGAGTGCTTGGGATATGGTTGTCACATGCACACAGTGACCAGTCTTTCCCATAAAGTCATGAAGCTCTTTCACAGTTGCCATTGGCCTCTTGGTAGCCTCGCTGATCAGTCTCCTCCTTGCTTTGTTATCTAGGCAGGGTCTTGGTGGTACCATACACCCTCCAGTTCTTAATTATTGTCTTGACTGTACTCCAAGGGATATTCAAGGCCTTTGAAATATTTTCAAACCCATTCCCTGATCTGTGCCTTTCTACAACTTTATCCCAGAGGTCTTCTGAAAACTCCTTTGTGGAGTTTCATTGTGAAATGCATCACCCATCAGAGGAAACCAACAGGAACAGCTGATTTTAGTCTGAAATAATCAGAATCACTACAATTTAACACAGGTGGAGGCCAATTAACTTGGGGTGTGATTTTGAAGGTGATTGGTTACACCTCAGCTCATTTACAATTGATATAAGGAGGGTGTTAACTTATCCAACCAAGATATTGTAGTTTTGCATTTTTACCCCGTGGGGTCTTTCATCCCATGGGATCTCAGCGCCGCTCATGTTCTCTCTTTTCTTGTGTACAGTTCATTTGAACATCTATTTCGCCATTATTCATGAACAGAATTCTATGAAAATTGACAGCCATGTACTAGACACATACGTGCAGGCAATAACTGAGCCCAAAATGCGATTCTGTCCCTTTGGGCCGAGGAACGGTCCTTTCGGCCCATTTTTTAAAAATTGCTATTTCTTGGTTGTTCGTAAACGGAAGCGAACCAAACTAGACAGGTATATTCGAGAGACCATTCCCCAGGCATTAACTGAGTGCAAAAGTACGATTCCAGCCCTTTGGGCTGAGTAACGGCCCTTTCGACCTATTTCCTTAAAATTGTTATTAAAACAATAAAAATTAAATGTGCTGGGCGATGCCCAACGCAAAATTAAGTTGCAAATGATGATATGAAACTAGCCTCACTCTTGTGAGGTGTTCAAGTTTCTTTTTCTGATGCGATGAAAATCTTACCAAATTTCAAAACTATCTGACGTCCGTGCTATCGCTCACCTGAGAGTTGTACGAATGAACTCCCACGGGGTATGGTCGCAATTCGAACTTGTTAATTAATTTTCTGAAATTTGGAGATTTTGTTTTGCACTTAGAAGTTGTGGGTTACGATGTGTAAATATAGGAATAAAAAGTCTGATTGAATGCAATTTAATTCCAGGCTATAAAGGCAACAAAAGGTAAAAATTTTGAAAGGGGGTGTAGACTTTCTCTCGGCACTGTATGTACACAATAAATCCCCTTTAAATACATGTAATAAGTTATTAGTTGCTTCCCGATCACTAATTGAACCCTATTGTTTTTACATTAAAACTTTATTAAATGAACTGTTTTTAATGAAAAATGAATGGATCAAAGTTCAAAAGACCGAAACATGGTTATGAAGTGGAATGTTCATATGAATGGATGTTTGGAAACCAGGGACTATCAGTATAAAGCCAACCATGAGTTGAACCTGGCAATTGCCCCGTACCGTATGGCCTGGATGACACACATTCGATGTGAATGACATTGTGTAGAAGCCTGGTGTTGACTTAGTGGTGAGGGTGGTTGGCTTGGGATCTTAGGGTCCTGAGTTTGAGCCCTGTTTGCTGCTGAATTAACAACAGGTGGGGTTGACTCAGCCTGTCATCCTTCTGAGGTCAGTGAAATGAGTACCAGCGTATAGGGGCACGGCATTAGCAGCATAGTAATGCCCCAACAAAATGACCGCTACTTAGCAGCCAAGCTGACAGGTGCAAGAAGAAGGAGACATAGTCTAGGACTCAAGGTGATGGAGAGTCAAATGATGTGAAAATTAAATGAATTGCCTTCAAAAAGGATAAACATAGTACCACTGTTTCCCTCTTTGCCAATGTGTGATTATTCTAAGAAATTATTTTTAAAAATCAATCCAATCCAGATTTATATTTTGTGGGGCTCCTTATTCGGTGCTGAAGAATGAAGACGGGGGTGATTTTGTTTTCTGAACTGATTAGGGGACCCCCTCAAGTGTGGGGCTTGAGGTTTCAGCCTCAATTGCCTGAATGATAATCTGCCAGCTGCCATCATTCTTCCCCACATCCTTATTTGTTCATGGTGCCGGTAATTACTCATCTTCTCTTCATCGAAGGACACCATGGGATCTTGAATATTCACTGGAATAATAGTATCAGACAGGACACCCAACTTCGCGTTTATCCGAGGGACAGTGCACTCTGTGATGCAATGTCCTGCCTGCGAAGCCTCAATTCAGGACTTTAGAGCCGGGATGACAATCAAGCCCAGGTAAGACAGCTACCTCTGTGCTACCTCTGCACCATCCTGTCAGCCCCATAACGACTCAACACACTTTGAAAAATAAAAATATGAACCATTCCCAGTTCACAACAACTGCAATTTGAAACATACTGACTTGAAAGAGTCCTTCAAATCATAGAAGAAAAATCAAATGTAGAAATGGAGTTCAACGCACAAAGAAACAATGACAGGATTATTCCCAAGATCTGAAATATTTCGAGATATCGGTAATTCCAAATACATTAAAGGCCGTTACGCATTTATCATAGCAGCAGGTGTTTCTGTCAAAACATCAAAATAAAGAGATAAAGCATATACTGTACATGAGAGAAATAGAATGCAAGCAAACAGACTGAAATGATGAAATAAACCCCACACCCCTTCCTCACGGGATTCAAGTCAGCGGTACACCACCACCTCAGACCATCATCCATCCCAACACATGATCCTTTCTATCCCCCATTGACTCTCCCTGATGTGTCCCCATCTACTTGAAGATTTCTCAGTTTCCTTGCCCCTCCTCCTCTTGTTCACCCACCCCCATTGCTGCATTCGTTGGTTGTCCAACCTTGAGTGTATTATGTTATGCCCTCTGCCGCCTCGCTTTTCCATGAGCCTTGACGTTGGAGATTAAAAAGTTGTAATTATAATGAATGTATGAACGTCTTATGTGTATCATTAGTGCCCATCATCAGATGAGCCACTCACCTGGTGGAATTAATCAATTGGTAGAATCCTCAGCTAACCTATCTCATCGATACAAGGCAAAGCAAAATAACAGGTGAGAAAGAAAGGTTGCCCCAAAGAGCAATATTAACTGACATTGTGAAAAAAAGAGGGTTCTACAAGTCACAAAGCATGGGCACAGACAATGGCAAGGAAGAGCATTAAAATCGGAAACCCATGAATAACAATCAAAACGACAGGTTACGGCAGTGCAGTAACTTATTATCCAAGTTTCTTGATGACTTGTAGTTGTTAAACTGTTAGGTTTTGAGGGAAAATGATCAAGACTAACAATGACTGACATTTGCATTTGCTTCAAAGTTGGAGAGTTGAACAGACACTGGAACTACGGGGAAAGAAAAAAAACAAATCTCCCTCACAAGAACGGCACTTGATAGAGCACATACTGTACCTCCGCCAGGCTGAACAGTTTACGTTTGGTATCCAACTGATAGGCCACATCTGCATCAGGGTCTTCACCAAAATCGAATCAGTTCGTCCTTGTCGCACACTCAACCTGTCCACCAGGTTTCGTCTAAATCTGTCCACAACCTTTTGAGATATCGTCCTCAATAACGTTTTTGGTCCCATCTCTCAATGATGAAGAATCACAAATGGAATGAAAAAAAATCTCGTTGCTGAAACATACACCTCTAACATACCTCTATCATAACAACATAACCTCTATCCACCTTCGGTGGTGGAGGTAACGACGCCAGTGGTCCGAAAGGACATGGCTTCCTCACTTACCATATCGGCATACCAGACAACATTGCAGTGGTCCCCAACAATTCACCCACCTCGTCAAGGAAAAAAATAGTGAAAAAAACGCATTTCTAAACACAGGAGACGATCTGGGCACACCGGGAGTCATTTCAATTTCTTGTCAAGCCCACACATTTGGCTTCACGGCAAACCGTGCCTGAAGGTAGCGCGGCGCTGCGCATGCAACTGGCGGTTACAGGGCAGATGCCTGGAGAATCTGGAGAACTGAATGTTTCGTCGATATCCGATCTTGGTTCATAAACAAGAAGTTAAAGGCCTTGGAAATCCCTCCAGCCTTTTCTCAATAATTGCTATTTTCAGCAATGTGGCAGAGAATTCAAAATTATTTTCAACAATCTCATTTGACAAGGGAATCTGTCACAGTAAAACAATCCGAAATAGCGCCGCATGCACCTTAACGGTTCATCGGCCCATCACCCACTTCTTCGTTGGTCACAGGACGTGCCACAATTTGTCTTTTCCTGACTCACTATGCGTTAGTGAGATGGTGGTCAAGTGCACTCACCTCCCGGCAAAAACAAGTTTGTGTAGGACAAACTAAGGCTCACCTCGGTTGACAATGACAGGTGTTCAGTTTGTAAATTACGTCATGAATTACGTTTCCATGAGTTCACCAATATCTGTTCTTAATCACCTGGTCGTGATAAAGGCCAAACAGTTGGACACTCCACCCATCCATTGGGACCATACTCTGTGCAGAGCATTGGTGCTGCCTAAGTAGTCTCCTTGGCTATTGGGCACAATCCTGGATGGGTCGCCACTCCGACACAGGATACCAGCAAGCTGGCACTAATTTTGCTGACCTCAGAAGGATGACAGGCTGAGTCAACCCCACTTGGTATTAATTCAACAGCCAACAGGGATTTGAACTCAGGATCCGAGGATCCCAAGCCCCCCCCCCCCACCCAAACCATTAAGCCAACACCAGGCATATATTTGGACAATGGCTGTTGATTAACCAATAAAGATGGCCCATCGACTCCCGGTGGCGGCCACCATGAACTCACCATGCCCTGAGTGCGGTGCCTTTTCCGTAACCCTTCTCCAGCTTTCTCCAAAGACACAACATATGCCACCACAGTCAGCAAAGTTTCCCCAGGGACCACAACCTTCGCTTCAGACCATGTGACTCTCGCTGTTGTCCAATCAGCTTCTTCCACAGCCACATTCTGAGGCACTGATGTGCATACTATGAAAGAAATTACAGGCATCAATTAAAACTGTTCTCGGAGCCATGCATAATTCATAAAGTACACGTGTACACAACTGGAATTGTGACAATGGATGGACATTAATGTTGCACCACAGTCAAAGTGACATTGATTCAATAAGCTGTTATCGACTCGATTACACACAAGAGGCATTCAGAGTGCATGTATATATATATATATATATATATATATATATATATATATATATATATATATATATATATATATATATATATATATATATATATATATATATATATACACTAGCGGAGTATGCTTACACATTGTAAGCAATAACGAACCGTTCCTCCCAATTGTCTCGGGTTGGTCACCTGCAATATTTTTTCATTTTTTTTTTCATTTATTTATATTTTCATTTTGGGACGCTTTCAATTCATTTAATCTAATCTATCGGCACATCGAAGCTGATACACCAGGAAAAAAAAAATCAGAACTATCGGAAAGCCTCCTTCAATGAAAACATCCAAAACAAGCGCAGCCTTGTGCTCACTGCTCATTAATCCCATTATGTGCTGCCTTTTTTGGCTGCTGGTTGCATCATTGGCTAGGGGTGCAGCGATGCCGCTGATGCAGTGCCCCGATTACCAGTATACTGGTGCTAATTTCGCCAACCTCAGAAGGATGACAGGCTGAGTCAACCCCCTGGTGTTAATTCAGTGGCCAACGGGGCTCAAATTCAGGACCCAAGGATCCCAGGCCACCACCCTCACCACTAAGCCAACACCAGGCTTTGCTCATCAATTATAATTGAACAGGCAAACAAATACGATATGTATATGTGGGAAAAATTACGCACCCAGACGGGAATTTTTCCCACATGTACATATTTGTTTGCCTGTTCAATTATAATTGTATTACTCCGCCCCCTGTCGTGAATAATAGCGGTCGTGGAATTGTCCCCCCCCCACGGGGGAAAGACCCTCGCATGGACAGGCCTTCGTTGCTCCTCTGGTTAGCAGTGAGTTCCTCAATTATAATTGTATTACTCCGCCCCTTGTCGTGAATAATAGCGGTCGTGGAATTGTCCCCCCCATGGGGGGAAAGACCCTCTCATGGACAGGCCTTCGTTGCTCCTCTGGTTGGCAGTGAGTCCCAGAAGCAGCGGGGGAAAGAGAGTGGCATCTCTATATGTGGGAGAATTGCATGCTCAGCTGGTGGGTCACCCAGATAGCTCAGCTGATGGGTCACCCAGATAGCTCAGCTGGTGGGTCACCCAGATAGCTCAGCTGATGGGTCACCCAGATAGCTCAGCTGGTGGGTCACCCAGATAGCTCAGCTGATGGGTCACCCAGATAGCTCAGCTGGTGGGTCACCCAGATAGCTCAGCTGATGGGTCACCCAGATAGCTCAGCTGATGGGTCACCCAGATAGCTCAGCTGATGGGTCACCCAGATAGCTCAGCTGGTGGGTCACCCAGATAGCTCAGCTGGTGGGTCACCCAGATAGCTCAGCTGGTGGGTCACCCAGATAGCTCAGCTGATGGGTCACCCAGATAGCTCAGCTGGTGGGTCACCCAGATAGCTCAGCTGGTGGGTCACCCAGATAGCTCAGCTGATGGGTCACCCAGATAGCTCAGCTGGTGGGTCACCCAGATAGCTCAGCTGATGGGTCACCCAGATAGCTCAGCTGGTGGGTCACCCAGATAGCTCAGCTGATGGGTCACCCAGATAGCTCAGCTGATGGGTCACCCAGATAGCTCAGCTGGTGGGTCACCCAGATAGCTCAGATGGCAGTGCACTAGTATGGCTCACCAGGGGACCTGGGTTCAATTCACAAAATTCCCCACCTCAATGTGTAATTTTCCACACATACAGCAGGTATATATTTTTCTTTTTTAAGCTTGGTTGAGGAAATCATATTTTGAGCCAGTAAAAGTGCTGATGAAGTGACAAATACATCCTGTCCAGTTGGTAGCTGTAAGCTTCTTTTTCAAGACCTTGAATCCCGTTGAATCTTCAGAAAAAAGTGAAAGCATTTTCACACGCTTATAATCCACACCAGAATAAAAAGAACCAACAGCACTTGTGAGGATATGATCATTTCGAGTTAAAATAGTAACTATTATGTACAGTTAAAACAAATTTTGTACCAGGGTTGGTAGTTCCCCAAAAACGGTCTAGTCTCTTCTAAAAGGCATTCATTTATGGGACTTGAAGGATGGAATCCAGGGGTCTGTTCCAGTTGTATTTGTGATTCTCTGCCTGAAAAGGTGTCATCTCTTGCTCATTATACATTGTTATTTATACAAGGAACTTTGGTACAGGGAGGAGCCCATTCAGAGATAAGAGGAACAGGAGGAGGTGAAAGGTATTTGAGGGTAAAAAAGATCATAAGTATAGATGGGGGATTACCTTAGATGGAGGTGAACAGCTATCTTGAAGCACTGGGGGGAAGATTGAGGTTACAATGAACAAACTGAGGAAGTTGATTCCAGAATGAGGTGGGGGAGGGGGGGAGCAGAGCATGGAAAAAGCAGAGGTTGCAAGACCAGGAAGGAGGCAGTAGAAGACAGAGAAACTAATGACCCATCTGCGATGGGAAAATGATAAGCCCAGAGACTTAGCTTCATTGTGAGAGGTTCCAATCATCACGATAGATTGGAATCATCTTGAAGGCCTTGGTTTTCATGGCATCAAGCTGAACAAGGTGTGTGACAGGAGTACCAGCCCAGAAAGGGGAGCAGTACTCTATTAAGCTGCAGATGAAAGCCTTGTAGGTGGATAGGAGTTTAGGTGTGCTAAGGAAGGACTTTACACAATGCATGGTGCTCAGTCAGTGACTCGCTTTGGAGGCCAACTTAGAAATTGTTCTGTCCATGAAAGATCGTGGCTAATAGTGAGACCCAAGTGTTTGACTGACCAAACTTGTTCAAGAGGATGGTTGAGAAAGTAGATGGAAGAGTTTGCCATATTGCCTCTCAAGAGAGAGAGAGAGATTGTGAGATTTGTCTGAACTGAAGGACATATTCCAAGTTTTTGAGCAGCTTGTGAAATTGTCAAGTTCTAAAGAGACAGAAGAGGCTGTCGACTGCACATCTGAAGGATGAGGGATCTCATGGCAGAGGGTGGAGTCATCAGAAAATAGATAAAGGAGATTTTCAGAGAGATCGTTGATGAAGATTAGGAATAGGACTGGGCCCAGAACACTGCCTCGGGGGACTCCAGCCTTAACAGGGAGAGGAGATTAAAGGATTCCATTAAGAGCTACATGTCGGCTTCGAGAGTCGAGGAAGTCAGTAAGCAATGTGTGGAGTTGGATGCCATAGACAAAGAGTTTGGAGAGTTAGGTGGGTTGGTGACTGCATCAAAAGCTCGAGATATGTCTTGAGAGACGGTTCTGATCTCATGTCTGACATTGAGGGCCTCTAACCATTGTTGGGAGAGTAGGAGCAGCATGTCCAAGGAGGAGTGACCTAGTTTGAATCAGAATTGGTGATCTGAGATGATACCTATTGGAGAAAAGGAAGGATTTCATATCAACTGCGATAATGGATTCCATGACCTTGCTGATGATTGGAAATAAGATGACAGGTCTATAGTTAAGTGGATCTGTTTTTGCACCTTATATATAATGCAGTGATGTTGGCGGATTTCAAGCAGATGACAGATAACCTGAGGGCAAATGATAGTGTGATAAGTGAGGAAAGAGAATGTACAAGAGCAGCAGAGCAGGTTTTTAGGAAATGTGAGCTTATGCAATCCTTTCCAGTTGCAGAATCAGAATTAATGGTTGCCAGAAACTTCTCCACATTCTCAGGCGCAAAAGACAGACTCTTGGATCAGTTGGTATGACTGGGTAGGGGTGGGTACAGAGAGTGAGGGGATGGGGATGCAAGATTTAGAAGTAAACACAGAATTGAGTCATTCAGTCTTCTCACAAGTGCAGACGGCTCTGGTGCCATTTAAAGAGGGGGAAGGGTTGGAGGGTGAGCTTACTCCGGAGACATACTTAACAATGTGCCACCAGGTTTTAGAGGAGGGAGACAAGTTTGAAAGTTCATTCTTGAGGTTGGCCAGATGTCGTTTTCTGGCTCTCCTGAGAGTGGATGCACACTTGTTGTGGGCTTTGTGGAATGAGCTGAAATTGCCTTCGGTCAGATTTACTTTCCAGGAAGAGAAAACAAATTGTATCAGAGCAACTGCCTCATCACAGGATTCAGTGTTTCATTGGCAGGAAGAATGGTAGCATAACTGAAGACGACATGGGATGGATCTATTCACAAGAGAGAGTCGGTTTTTGTGGAAGAATTACCAGGAAGGTGAGTCTGCTGGAAAGAGGCAGAATAAAGCGATGAATTTAAATGAAAAAGTGAATGTGTTGGATGGACTGGCTGCGAGTGCGAGTGCTTTTTTAGTGGGAATGAATCATCCTTCCGCATTCCCCCTCCAACACTACTACCACCATCAACACAACATCATCCAACGTAAATAAAACACACATTTTCTGTATACTGTACTGTCATTTATGTATTTTAATTATTACCTCCACCACCGAGGTGAAGGAGGTTATGTTTTCACCCCTTTCTGTCTGTTTGTTTGTTTGTCTGTTTGTCCGCCTGTCTGTCTATCTGTCTGTCTGTGTGCAGGATATCTCAAAAAGTTGCAGACGGATCCGGATGAAATTTGGTGGGCACGTTGGGTGTGTGACCACGCCGAATTGGCTCGATTTTGGTGAAGTTCTGAATCCGGATCTGGATACGAGAATTGTTTAATTTTTAAAGTGATTCTTCACCATTGAGAGATGGGCCAAAAACGATATATAGCATGATATTTCAAAAATGTATTGAGCCCGATATGTTCTCGTGGATCAGGCATTACATGGAGGAGGTATGTGTTCTACCGAGTGCCCTTCTCGTTGTTCATATATTTCCCCCCTACGTTGAGTCTGACCTGGGAAACTAAACGCCTTTTCCCCATTAAACAAGGTATCTGTATTTGTGAATCGTGCATTTGCGAGGTTTTGCAGGAACATTATAACCATTTTGCAGAACATTTTGCAGGATGTCCCAGTAGATGGGACATCCATTTTAACATCCATCGGAGGGATGGCACACACATTGATCAATCGGCCTTATCATTAATTAATCGAAACTCATAAGGAGATCATGAGTACTGGAGATGACTAACTGTATTTCAGCTTCACTGTTATACAACTATAATCATGGATGGATTGGAATGTATATTCTGGAATGCTTGCTCGAAATCAAGTTTTCGTTCAAGGGAAAAAAAATGTGGAAGCGATTCAGATGGAACGAGCAGTAAGGATCGAGTGCCTGGAACATCGCCGAGTGAATGAACTCACAAGACCATGACACACAGTAAGTGATCAATACATCCCTGTTGTGGTGTCAGTAATATAAAATTGGTCCAAAGTTCAAGCGGAGCAAAATATTACAAAATGTAACCGAAAAAAAAAATCTGCTCCCATGTTTCCATTATACATATAACTTTCACAAATACTACATATACAAAATGACAATACATCCTGACGCCTGTTCGTGCCAAAACAAACATCATCAAAATATGTAAACGTCATTAAAAACAAAAGATTTGACACAAATTTGAACAATATTTTAACAAGGGGATGTGATCAAGATGTTCAAGATAATGAAGGGTATGGGCAAAATAAATGCAGAAGAGTTTTTCAACAGAATAGACAGTGATAGCACCAGGGGGCATATCCTGAGAGTAAAGATGAGAGTTAGAAGAGTATTCAGGCAAGTGTCTTTCACTCAGAGATTATAATTAATGTATGGAATGATCTACCAAGAAAGGTAATGGCAGCTGAAAGAGTAGATAGGTTTAAATTTGGTATTAGATTGGAACTGAGATGCATTGGAGATAGAAAGGTGCAGGGATATTGGCAGGAATTGTTGGGAGCTTGCGTGTGGATGGGTGATGGTTTCTGAGGTTCGTGCAGCACAGGCATGATGGGCCGAATGGCCTCCTGCGTCAAAGTTCCTTGTATATCCTTGTACGATTTAAGTGCTTTAATGATGCATGTATGTATTGATAAAATAAAACAAAATGGCACCTGTGGAGAAAGGCTACCTGTCTATAAAGGCCACATGATGACCGTTTCCCTTGGGTGGTTATGTTGTAGTTGGGTTTGATTGTGCATACTTGTAAATCCATCCATCCATTGGGACCATACTCTGTGCATAGCGTTGGTGCTGCCTAAGCAGTCTCCTTGGCTATTGGGTACAATACTGGACGGGTCGTGACTCCGACGCAGTACACCAGCAAGCTAGCACTCGTTTTGCCAACCTCGAAAGGACGACAGGCAGAGTCAACCCCACCTGGTATTAATTCAACAGCTGAGTGGGATTTGAACTCAGGATCATAGGATCCCAAGCCCACCACCCTAACCATTAAACCAACACCAGGCATATATTTGTAAATCAAGCTCGTTTCAAATGGCACTGATAGAGGCGTTTTGAGAACTTTGGGGTTTGAATGACAAAAAAAAACAACAAAAAAACAGAGAATTCAGAGGCCATCTTACATACCTCGTGCAGTGTTCAAGTATCTAATCCATTTGAAACAAAATAAGGTTTGTGAAAGTCGCATAAAAAAGCCATTGACGCAGTGTCTTTTACACAACCTTATTTAACATATAATATTAGTTATTCGTGCTTGTTGTTTGTGTCCTTTATGACATCTTTAAAAACAGTAAGTTTCCTGTTTGGAATTGTTTTCAATTTGGTTTGACTGCCAGACAGGCAGACAGAGGAGAAAAATCATCTCACTCCTCTCTCTGCATGGTCATTCACGGCAAATTCAGAGCCAAAGTCGTGCAAAACTACTAGTTTCCTTTCTGATCATGTTCCGATTACCTCTCAAAATATAACATTAACTTGAAATTAAGTTGTTCCTCGATCATAAACTGACGTTTGTGGATGCACGGACAGACAAACAGACAGAAGTGAACTTTTAGGGAGGTTGAGTATTGATGGGTGATTGTGCGCATGTGTACGGAGTGCTGTTGGTGGGGGTCTTGTCATGGGGTGTGGTGTGGTTGATGTTGTTTGTTTTTAACCAAGCCCATGCCCCCTCCCTTGTGGGGAAGAAGAAAAAGAAGAAAAAAAATACGAAAACTTAAAAAAGAATAATAATAAAAATAGAAATAAAAATTAATTAAATATATCTTTTTTAATTTTGCATTTATTTCCTTGGATCTTGTGTTTATAAATTAGTATGGTGTTCACGCAGGCATGAAGTGCTGAATGGCCTCCACCTGTTACATTTCTTTGTAATTGCTTAACCCCGCGTTTCGCTTCACATGCGTGGGGTGACCAAGTATACAAGATGATGAAATGAATCAAAAAAATATATATCGACCATACAATTCGATGACAGTAACTACACAGAAATAATAACAATGACACTCGATGTGTGCAAGCTGAATGGGTTCCGCAATATGAGAACTGACCCAATCTCACTGTTAGAAATCTATGAGTAAAGGCAGCATTGACCCATCAGTCAGCACGATGATTAGCGAGCTGAACCCGCTGCATACAGCAAAACACCTGCATAGACTACGAAACGCAAACGACAAGTGGGAGTTTCAAGCCTTCAAGCCTTCAAGCCTTCAAGCCCAGCAACTCCAAATGAACAATCTGACAGACCATCCACAATTAATCAGGGAAGCTTTCAATGAGTGTCCAGAAGATGAGCTACATGGCTCCGCGGATTAGTATGGCCAGCTCGTTAAGCATTCATTGTTGGACTAATATGAGACTGTCATTGGATTTAAAGTTGGATCTTCCCGATAGGCTGTTTCACACGCAATATCTCAAATGCGATATTACCTATAAACCATCCGTTAAGGCCGTCGTAAGTTGCCTGCGGAGCAGTGATTAAAATGGCTCCTTCGTGCCATTACATTATTTACTGCTAGACAACGAGGTTCGCCCGTCCTTATAGCTCGAGGGGGCTCCGACATCCCGTATCCACCGAGCCCGGCCCACACTGCGACCTCGTTGCGAGCGGAAGCATCTTAATGAAGGAGCAAGCCATCATGGTGTGACCCTGTCTCCCTGTGATGATATACTTAATAACTTTGCCACATCATGAACTCGAATGTGTAGAGAACGTTTACTTTGGGCTCAATGAAAGCCCTGCAGAGACCAACTTCCATCTTGCATGTCCTGCATGTCCTGGCCGGAAAAAAAAATCAATTTTGTGTCATTCTAGGTGTTATAGAACCTTTCCGCAACGTTGTCCAAGGCAGTGGTTCTGCAGCCACTCTCATTCTTTGCATTTCATTACAGATGTAGACAAAAAGCCAGCGTAAGGCAATCCACGGTGTGCAATCCATCTTGCCGCACATTGTGCAGCCAGCTCGCACAGCACCTCATGCCCGAATTAAAGCCTCTATCCAAATGCACGAACGCAAATACAAGCGAGTAGAAATCACAGCCGTGAGGAGCAGTTTAATCCGGCGATTGCCAGGCGAGCCACGGGAGTGATCAGTTGTGAGAATGATGAACTGGTGAACAATGGCTCTGGGACACCAAATTGCATCCCCGCTGTGACCTCGGGTAAGGTGATCTGTATGTCTTCACTTAAAAGTCATGGCTACTGCAGTTTTGAGGGGTCAGAACACTTAGAAATAGTGGCCTGTTCAATGTATCACTTTTAGACACCAGTTTTGAGTGCAGTCCAAGGACAGACAAAAACTAGAGCTAAGTCGATGGCATGCCATCACAAATCCCCATTCTTCCCACCTCATGCAAAGTTGAAAGATGGCTAAAGGTTTCACCAGGAATGACCCAATATCAAATTTTGAGTAAATTTTTATGTCTGTTTTGACCCTTGTAACCCCAAGGCCCCATGCCCTGGGGCATGAACCCAGGGTCAAATTTAAAAAAAAAAATCGTTAAATATTTAATGCAATGTTGATTGCATATACAAAGTTTCATTTAAAAAGGTTAAAATGTGCCCGTAATTGCATTTTTTTTGTATTTGACCTTTTGGCCCCGCCCCGGGGGCAGAGCCAAAAATTACTACTCTTGCAACTCTTGCAACCTTCTTGCAATGTGGTGATCATAATAACTATCAAGTTTGGTGAATTCCTGCCCAAGCATTTAGGAGGACCTCGCATGACGGACGGACAGACAGGCAGAGAGACACATAGACAGATGGGAGCGATTGCAATATCCCCCCCGTTTGTTTTGTTTTTAAAAGGTGATAAGAAAAGGTAGCGAAGCTGGACGTAACAGTAAACAATTACAAAACGATAAAAGGCAGGCAGACAAATAAAGAATCAGACTGATGGAAGCAGACAAAAATACCTGGGCCTGTTCGGTTTCCATATGACACGAATACAGAGTCTGAGTACGAGGGATGCGTCGGTCTGTAATTATCACGGAGGTAGTCAACCACTTTGCTAAAGCCAACACGCTCCGTTGTGAAAATCCCACAGAATTTGGACAGCTGCACACAGACAAAGGGAAGAGAATGAAGGGCACAGTGAACAATGTGTTACTGCCACTTAGTGAAATGTAATTATTGCCCAAAATTACTGAAATTCGGTGCGACTCAACTGGAATCTGAAGCCCAAACGGGAACCAGTAATGCGTGCATGATGCATATCCAAAGTACTGAGTTAGCTAACAGATGGTTCCTCCGGCAAGACGAGTCACCCGAGAGGTATGCTTGATAGGCAAGTACTCGGCGGGTAATTTGAAATGGTCTCCACTCTGCGTTGCCACCGATGTGAGATCGTACAACAAACTTTAAAAGGCAAATAGGCGGTATGCGTGTGCGTGTGTGTGTACATGTCGTGTGGCTGCGGAATTGAGAAGGATATTTCCAGTTTGGCACAGCACATCTGGAAATGTGGAACAAATCGTGACGAGTGTACACCACAATAACACTTTGAATGCGTCATGGTTCCCCTTGGGAATGCTACATGCATCCATCTGGGGAAATTACACAGATATCCTTGGAAATACAATGTGATCATCTTAATTGTGAGTGCCATGCCACCTCTTGAGAACATCTGTTGGCTTGTCTTGAGTACATACATTTGAATCCCTTGGGAGTGTATGATAGAATCCTTTAAGATTATACGATGAATTCCTTTGGGGTGTAACATGGAATCCTTTGGGAGTGAACAATAGAATCCTTTGGGAGTATAACATGAAATCAATTGGGATGTAACATGAAATCCTTTGGGGGTGTATGATGGAATCATTTGGGAGTGTACAATAGAATCCTTTGGGAGTGTACGAAGGAATCATTTGGGAGTGTACGAAGGAATCATTTGGGAGTATAACATGGAATCAATTGGGGTGTAACATGAAATTCTTTGGAGGTGTATGATGGAATCATTTGGGAGTATAACATGGAATCATTTGGGAGTATAACATGGAATCATTTGGGAGTATAACATGGAATCATTTGGGAGTGTAACATGGAATCATTTGGGAGTGTACGATGGAATCCTTTGGGAGTGTATGATGGAATCCTTTGGGAGTGTACAATGGAATCCTTTGCAAGTATAACATGAAATCCTTTGGGGGTGTATGATGGAATCCTTTGGGAGTATAACATGAAATCATTTGGGAGTGTATGATAGAATCCTTTGGGAATGTACAATAGAATCATTTGGGAGTGTACGAAGTAATCATTTGGGAGTATAACATGGAATCAATTGGGGTATAACATGAAATCCTTTGGGGGTGTATGATGGAATCATTTGGGAGTATAACATGAAATCAATTGGGGTGTAACATGGAATCATTTGAGAGTGTACGATGGAATCCTTTGCAAGTATAACATGAAATCCTTTTGGGGTGTCCGATGGAATCCTTTGGGAGTGTACGATGGAATCCTTTGCAAGTATAACATGAAATCCTTTGGGGGTGTACGATGGAATCCTTTAGGAGTGTAACATGGAATCCTTTGTGAGTGTAACATGGAATCCTTTGGGAGTGTAACATGGAATTATTTGGGAGTGGAAGATGGAATCCTTTGGGCGTGCATGATAGAATCATTTGGGAGTGTACACGTCATGGATGGGATTCATCGTGAAGGGAATGACGTTCTCACTTTTGTGATCTTGTCCTTTTTGGGAATAGCACTTTGAACAGCGTTGGCATCGAGTTGGTCTGCAAGGTAAAATCAGTAATGGCTAACTAGAATCTATAAACGAGTGTAAAAAACAAGCAGCTGATAAACGCATTCACCATTACCAATGTGCCGGGGGTGCAGATTCCCTGTGCAAGCTGAGGATGGTAGAAAACTACTTTTCTTCGAAGCAATGCCTTCACTTTTTTCAGTAGAGATCAAACTCGTTAGGGTTGTCTGCAAGCAATAAAACATCTCTTGTCGATACAAATCGGCTGTTTCTCACACATTGGCTTTCCGAATGGGACGCCTTTACTCTTGCTCGCTCGAGCACGACTGGGATTGAAACTCAGTGATTGCAGGAAGTGTTTGACAAAATGGATGCACTGAGGAGGCAGTACACATGTGGAAGAACAGTGAATCACAGTAATTAATTTTTTTTTTCAATTCGGAGGGCTGAGTTTGCTGCACTCTTGTCATGGCCTCACCACTCAAATATAGGTTACACATAAACCTGCATGCAAATGACAATCAACAAACTACAACAGCGAGCCACAAAAGGTTAGACAAATGGTTAGCGAATGTGCGACTGCACACTTCATTCACAGTAGTGCAGGCTGGGCTGTACGTCCAAATGTTTTCCAAGACCTCCAATAGCTAAAACAATCCAAAGCGTACAAGTGAGTGTACAGGTGGGAATGCAAAAAAAAACAAAAAAAAAAACATCCACACACACACCTGCACAATCATGACATGTACATGAGGAGGCAACAGGGCAACTTCAAGGCTTGTATCCTGCAGCTCATGCCAGATTGTTTTTGACAAATATACACATGTTGCAGTCTCCTAATTATATTCAATCAGTCAGGGTCTGACAACCAGGATGTTTGACGCGGGTCTGACAGCATGTATCAACTTAAAAAATGTAAACACATTAGAACTGAAATGATATTGTGGGCCTGGGTTTCCAGCATTGAGGGAACAAGTCATGAGGGTTAGGTTCATTTTCAGCACTTGGGTTAGTTCTGACTTTTGGTTTGTACAAGCAAATAACATCATGATGAATTTTACCAACAGGATTGGTGATTCATTAGAAATCATTACACAGCATACCTGGCTCTGTGATAGTGAAACACGATCGCGGAATACGGTCCATTGGACGGTCTCGATGCAGGGTGGTGTGGTCATCGATCCATCGTACCGATAGTAGTCGATCAAAGAGCTTGGAAGTAGGTGGCGAAGAACCAGTGCACCGATAGTTGTAACTTTTTCTGGTACATACATGGAATATGAGATGGTGTGGAGGTGGATGAAAATGAGAGGTGGGGGCAATGGAGGGGAGCGGTAACAATGAGAGAAGGGGGATGCAGTGGAGGGATGTCGAGAATGAGCAGGTTTAAGTTTTGGGCCAATGATCACCCAAAGGTAAAGTTAAGTGTAATGTGACAGAAACTGTGAATTATATAAAAGCATTGTGATACATTAGAAACTGTGATATTGGTGTGAGAGTGCATGAGTTGGGTGTAACATCATAATGGTGGTAAAACAAAGACTAAGAAGTCCTCTAATAACTTTTCAACAGAATTTTTGATTTGGTTATGTGAGAAACGGTGTATGTTGTATGTTATAAAGCACCCTCATAGACAGAGAAAGAGAGTGAAGCAAAGGTTTACTTTCCAAATCGAATCAAAATAATTAGTTTAAACCAGAGGCCAATCTTTCCAGAGCAATAAAATGTGGATCTTTCACAAAAGTCCTGCACCGGATTTCATTTGTCTCATGGTCAGCCAACATTCAGTTAAAATGCTTCATCAGTTAACACTGCTGTGACACGTGCATTTATTGGCCTTTCCCAAGGGGCTTTAAAGCTCTCTTCCCTTCAAACATCCCTGTCTCACCATACCCCCAACTTCATCACGAGATGGTAACACCTCAAATGTATGGAAACAAGTCAAAACTTGGAAATTTATAACCTTCAGTCCTACATCTTACTCTTTATTAGCAACTAACAGTTGCAACCAGTCACTTCGCTGACAAGAATATTAAGATTGGGGGGGGGGAGAGAGAGTGAGAAGGGGTGGAGGAGCGAGGAAGGAGTGGTGAGAGTGAGGCCTCACCACACGTGCTATACACTCCGGGAGGGGGGAGGGAGCGAGGAGGATGGGGGATAGAGGGGGTAGTGGGGAGGGGAAGGGGGTATTCTGGACAAGCATTTGATAGGAGCACTTGAGGGGAAGTCGTGGGGGGAGAGTTGAGAGGGGGAGGGGTGGCAATCAATGATTAGCAGAAAGTGAATGCCTTAGACATCTCAAGTACAGCGAAAGGAAGTTTCGCATTAGGCAATGTGTATGAATGCATCTATGTGTGTCGTTGGTTGTTATCTCCATATGCGGGTTTCAGAAGGTGGAACGTACCCCTCCCAGGTCTCAAAGTATCCACCTCTGTGTGCGCATGTGTATATATATATATATATATATATATATATATATATATATATATATATATATATATATATATATATATATATATATATATATATATATATATATATATATATATATTGTTGCGGTTGTGGAAATTCACAGAACATCATTCAGGTTCCCTGAAGATCAGTTATTTCGATAAGTAACTGTTTCAGGTTAGAATCACCACTGATTTGTAAAGGGCATTGTTCATGTGCCGGGCTGCGAATCTTTGAGGTAGCCATTTTAATTTCTTTATCTTTCATTTTAAAACAACACAACATCCTCATCATTGACAAACAACGCCATCATCTCCAACAAACATCGCAACGCCATCATCTCCCACAAACATCGCAACGCCATCATCACCTACAAAAACGCCATCATCTCCCACAAACATCGCAACGCCATCATCTCCTATAAACATCGCAATGCCATCATCTCCTACAAAAACGCCATCATCTCCCACAAACATCGCAATGCCATCATCTCCTACAAAAACGCCATCATCTACAAAAATGCTATCATCTCCTACAAAAACGCCATCATCTCCCACAAACATCGCAACGCCATCATCTCCTACAAAAACGCCATCATCTACAAAAATGCCATCATCTCCCACAAACATCGCAATGCCATCATCTCCCACAAGCATCGCAATGCCATCATCTCCTACAAACATCGCAATGTCATCATCTCCTACAAACATCGCAATGCCATCATCTCCTACAAACATCGCAATGCCATCATCTCCTACAAACATCGCAATGCCATCATCTCCTTTCCTGGGTTTTGTATGAAAGTCTGTGGCGCCTTGTCTTTATAAGTAGAATTGTTGGTAAAGTGCGTGCCTGTACATAATAAATAGACATTGGCTGTAGGCTTTGCTTGTGTCATGTCCCCTTCCCCCATTGATTGCTTGTCTGTTGAAATAAATGCTGCCATTGTTTGAATGTCAATCTGCTCGTTGCGTCATTTCCTCCCATTGACTTCCACAGCGAGTTCGGGAAATTAGCTGGCTATTAAAGCCAAATAAAAGTGGTCATTTGGTCTGACGGAACTTGGCGATTAAAACAGCTCGGCATTGCACACGGAACGAGCGCTTAAGGCCCAGTCACACCTTGACGTTTTAGCCAGCAATGGCAACGTATTAAAATGTATGTAAAACGCTGGCTAATGTTGAACTTTTGATGTTTTTTTTTAAAGATTCGGACGTATTCATAACGACTTGGTCTTATGCATAACGTATTAGTAATGGACACAGAACGTTTCGTTGTGTTATAGATAACTTATACCAACGAATGCTGAACCTGTTGTCGGCCTTCACAACCTATGCCCAACGATAGTCTAACTTATGCATAGCGCGCTGCACGCATCTCCGACGATCACGTGGCGTAGGTTATGAAAAGGCTGCCGCACAACGATTCAAATCATAACCACCGCAGAAATGGAAGTGTCAACATCGCAGTCACACCTTGGCGATCTTGCCAGCGTATGCCGACCTCTGAAAAATGCATCTAAAACGCTGGCGCACGTCGAATACGGTATGGGTAAGTTTGGTATACGTGAATAGAACGCTAAAGTACACTATCATACGTCGTATTAAATGGGGTACGTCTTGTAATTTTAAACATGTTGAAAATTTTATGACGTACTTGCCGTATGACACACGCTCCGCATGCGATGGGAATAAGTTGTACGCACGATATGCGATCGTTGACACACATCGACACACGTTATTTGTAAGGTGCTCATAAGTCGAAACACGTCAAGGTAATGGTTAGCGTCAGTGTTCCAGACTCCCTGTTTTTTTTTTTTCTTCGGTATGACGGTGTTCAATGTACAGTGCGGTTATGATTTAAATCGTTGAGCGGCAGCCTATTAATTATATTATATTATAACCGCACTAGAAATCGAAGTGTCAAAATCACCATCATACCGAAGGAAGGAAGAAAAAAAAAAACTAAAAAAAAAAACCAGGGAGTCTGGAACACTGACGCTAACCATTACCTTGATGTGTTTCGACTTATGAGCACCTTACAAGTAACGTGTGTGGACGTGTGTCACCGATCGCGTAACGTGAGTACAACACGTTACTCATAGGTTAGAAATAAGTTTCGGGTACGCTAAACATTACCTCGACGTGTTTGGACGTATGAGTAACTCACAAGTAACGTTTGTCGACGTGTGTCAACGATCGGGTGACGTGCCGACAACTTATGGCCAGCGTTATGCGGAACGTGTGAGTCATACGCTGGCATAAGTCTTAAAATTTCAAGCATGGAAAATTTGAGGCCAACCGAAAAGTACAACGTGTAAAGCCAGCGTACAATGACGTATGGCAGTGTTTTTCAGCGTGCTCTCAATGTTATCAAAACTTACCCATAACGTATTCGACGTGTACCAGCGTTTTAGACAAATTTTCCAAAAATCGGCATAAGCTGGCAAAAACGTCAAGGTGTGACTGGGCCTTTAGCGGCTCGTTTCCGGACGAGTCCCGTCGAGGTATAAATTATTATCGGTACTTCTGTCTGCGTGGATAATTAGGTATATCAAGATTTGGCGATTAACCCTGTACCACGTGGACAGAATATTGACAGTTTATGGTGTGTTAAGGCACCCGTAGCAGGTTTCCGGAGTTGTCCTGAAGCTACGACTGAATTCCGGTTTTCGGCGGACGCGCGACTGCGGTTGGGCCTTAAGCGGTTGTGCGTGGCTGTCCGAATCGGTTAATTCATAACAATATATATATATATATATATATATATATATATATATATATATATATACATATATACAGTCATACGCCAGCTTAATGACGTTCCACGCAACGACGGATCGCATATACGACGGATCTGCCAGCACTGAAAAAAAAAACAAAAATGAAAAAAAAAATGTAACTGAAAAATTCCTATCGCCGAGTGATGTAGCCTCGTATAAAAATAGCACATACAGTTATGTACACTGTACAGTACATAACACCTCAAAATGATGATAAACGACAGGGTGGCCCTGTTATAATGCGATCGTTGAGGTCCATAAAATGTCATCGCGAAAAAACAGGGTCGTGCTGAATCAGGATTCAAGGAAATCGGCTTTCAAACTGAACCAATGTTTGCACGTTTACCTTCTCGCAAGTGAATTACCTTTGGATTGAAGAATTCCGCGAATAAATGGTTGTTCTTAGTCGACATTGTGGTGAATTGAAGGTCGTGACGTGCAATCACATGTTGCACGGCTCGAGCACGGAATAGATAAAGCTAAGGTTCCGCTCGGTCGGGGGGATTGTCCCAGGGGCATTGTCGTTTACGGCGGCGATTCACTTGGTGCTCGTTGAATGGTGAGAATTGAGAGTATATCGGACTCCGGGCTTATACTGATTTATTTTGCGGTGATTAGTTGCACGTGTATACCTTACTGCTTATGTACTCCTTGCTGCACCTGTATCCCCTGATGTGCCCGTAGAAGCGGCTTCAATCAAATGGAATAAAGCCTACACTCTGAAGGTTCTTCTCTCGTTTTCATTTCAATTTATTCCATTTGGTTTTCTCGGCTCTCTCAACCAACGATGGACAAGATCTACAAACCAGAGAGGTTCGACGCAGACCCAAATGCGACTGACTCAGAAATGAAATGGTCGCATTGGTTCCGTTCCTTCTCACACTATCTGACCATCATCGAAGAGGGAGCCGACAAATTGTCCGCCCTTGTGAATCATGTCTCGCCCAGTGTATACAGGCTCTTCTCGGAGTGTGACACCTACGAAGCAGCGATCGACGTGCTGCAGGCGCTCTACGTGAAGCGCAAGAACGAGGTATACATATGACATCTTCTCAACACACGCAAGCAAGCAGCCGGGGAGACAATCGATCAGTTCCTGCAAGCTCTGAAACAGCTGGGAAAAGACGGCAGCTTCCGGGCCGTAAACGCTGAGGAACACCGAAATGAAGCGACCCGGGAGGCATTTATCCAAGGACTCAGATCAGCCCACATACGGCAACGCTTACTAGAGAAAGCGCAACCCACTCTTGAAAAGGTAGTCGACCAGGCTCGAGCGATGGATACGGCTCAGCAGCAATCTGAGTCATTTGGGACACCGATGCTGCTAATGAACGCCGCTACGGTGGAAACTCAAGGAACCCCACAGACACAGACACAGCCTGACACAGGGGATGGAGAAAAACCTGAGGAGTCGGATACCCAGACCCCGTCAAACTCCTCAGCAACTACTCCGGTTGGTAAATGCTTCTTTTGTGGGTACAAAAGACACCTCCGCCACAAATGCCCCGCCAGAGATGCCACATGCATGAATTGTGACAAGAAAGGGCATTATGCCAGGGTATGTAAATCTACTCTAAGGAGAAATAAACCCACTTCTGCGGCTCTCTACTCACAAAAGAAACTAACTGCAGCCTCACTGGGGAATCTATCCAGGGCTATCATCAACGTACGAATTAAGGGGCATATGGCTGAGGCTCTGATTGATACCGGTAGCTCTGAAAGTTTCGTCAACAGCTCGCTAGTGAAGGGCAGGAAATGGAAGATCCACCCGACAGACAATACGGTATGCATGGCCGCCACATCACTACAGTCCCGCGTACGAGGGTACTGCAATGTTGAATTGGATGTAAAAGGGTACATGCATCGGGATGTAAGGGTACGGGTGCTTCGTGATTTATGCGCAGACGTAATTCTGGGTCATAATGTCCTCAAGCAGCACACGAGCATCGAAATACCCTTTGGAGGAAGCAAACCTCGTCTAATTTTAAATGCTTTGACCACCGCAGAGGTAACGTCCCCCCAGCTGTTTGCTAACTTGTCGCCGGTCTGTAAACCGATAGCGATCAAATTGCGGCGATATACCACTGCTGATATGAACTTTATCACTTCAGAGACCAAGCGATTACTGGAAGAAGGAATTATAGAACCGAGCGATTTGCCATGGTGCGCACAGGTGTTGGTCACCGCCAATCAGAATCATAAGAAACGAATGGTTGTCGATTATTCCCAAACGGTCAATCGTTTCACCCAACTCGATGCCTACCCTTTGCCGCGCATAGACGAGATGGTCGAACGCGTGGCCAATTATAAGATATTCAGCACCATCGATTTGCGAAGCGCCTATCATCAAATTCCCATCCGAGAGGAAGACAAACCTTACACCGCATTCCAGGCAGGTAGACGCCTCTACCAATTCAGGAGGATTCCGTTCGGTGTCACGAATGGAGTAGCTTGCTTCCAACGAGTTATGGACGACATCATCTCAGATGAAAACCTCAAAGACACTTTTGTTTACGTGGACAATGTCACAGTGTGCGGTAGGGATCAGGGGGAACATGATATGAATCTGGACAGATTCTTCAGCATTGCTAGAAAATATAATCTGACCCTCAACTACGAGAAATGCGTATTCTCGGCAAGGTCAATTGACCTTCTCGGCTACACGATAGCCGACGGCACGATTAAGCCAGATCCTGAACGATTGCGCCCACTTCGTGAGCTACCCCCACCTCAGGACCTGCAGACAATGCGCCGGGTGATCGGCATGTTCGCTTTCTATGCAAGATGGATTTCCCAATACTCCGAGAAAATACATCCCCTAGTGCATTGCAAAAACTTCCCACCAGATGCCGCTGTTGTAAAAGCTTTCCACAGCCTCAAAGATGATATTAGTAATTCCGTGGTATTATCGATCGATATCTCGGTGCCCTTCGTGGTGGAAACAGATGCTTCTGATCACGCGATAGCTGCTACGCTTAATCAGTCTGGGCGACCCGTCGCGTTCTTCTCGAGAACTCTCTCTGGAAGCGAGCAGAGACACTCGGCAATAGAGAAGGAAGCGTACGCCATTGTCGAAGCCCTACGTAAATGGAGACACTATTTACTGGGAAACCATTTCACGCTCGTCACGGACCAACGATCCGTGGCATTCATGTTTGATGGGAAAAATAACGGGAAAATTAAGAATGAAAAAATTATGAGATGGCAGATAGACCTAACCTGCTATAGTTACGACATAGTTTACCGGCCCGGGAGGGAAAACCCTGCTGCAGACACCTTCTCTCGGGTCTACTGTTCGGCGACAATCAGTCGGGCTTTGCAAGACCTCCATGTGTCTCTGTGCCACCCGGGGGTAACCAGAATGGCACATTTCGTGCGCAGACAAAACCTTCCCTATTCTATTGAAGATATTAAACAAATGAATGCTTCATGCCCTGTTTGTGCTGAACTAAAACCCAGATTCTATGGCGCGGCTTCTGGCAGATTGATCAAGGCCACTTCTCCCTTCGAGAGACTAAACATTGACTTCAAAGGGCCCCTGCCGACCGAGACAGACAACAGATACATATTCACTGTTGTTGATGAATATTCAAGGTTCCCTTTCGCATTTCCGTGCTCGGATATGACCTCGGGCACTGTCGTGAAATGTCTGTCTGACCTCTTCGCTATGTTTGGGAAACCTTCGTACATACATTCAGACAATGGGCCGTGTTTCATGTCGGCCGGGCTAAAACAATTCCTATTAGAGCACGGCATAGCAACTAGTCGAACGACGGGTTACAACCCACAGGGTAATGGGCAGGTGGAACGATATAATGGAGTTATTTGGAAAGCCGTAACTCTGGCGTTGAAATCGAGAGGACTGGGCCCCGAGCGGTGGGAGGTTACCCTTCTCGACGCTCTGAATTCCATACGCTCTTTGCTCTGCACGTCCACCAATGCAACTCCTCACGAACGAATGTTTACTCACCAGCGGCGTTATGTTGACGGCCAATCGGTGCCCAACTGGCTAACCCATCCCGGAACAGTGTTCATGAAACGCCCGGTACGACAAAGCAAGTATGAACCCATGGTGGAAGAGGTCGAACTCATCGATACTAATCCAGAGTATGCTCATGTCAGGCTCCTGGATGGCAGGGAGACCACTGTGTCGGTTCGCCATTTGGCTCCCTCAGGTACTCCTCCCGCAGGTACACCACCATCTGGCACTCCTCCCTCTGACATCCCCTCCCCAGGTGTTCCCCCCCCCCAGGAACTCCACCCGAGAATGGTGGCGACGGAGCTGCCGCGTTCCACCCGAGAGCGATCGGGGAGTCATCCCCGGCACGAGTCGAGGCTCACCAAGAGGATCGGAAGCCTCCCTCAAGTGAAACCGCCATTTACTCCCGGAGAGGTCGACGGATAATACCCCCTCGCCGACTCAATCTGTAAAGGGGATTATCGGCATCCTCGATGCTCATGCTCCTATACGCTCGTTACATAATATATCGATGCTCATTACCATGCTCCTACAACTCAAAATAATCCTCACTGCTTGGCATGTATGCTTCTGTAGTTTAGATAGTTTGCGTTGCTTGAAATGTATACTCCTGCAGCGCTGAAGTAATCATGGTGCGTTAGTTGGGCCTCTAGTTACATTTTAAAGACGGGGAAAATGTGGTGAATTGAAGGTCGTGACGTGTGATCACATGTTGCACGGCTCGAGCACGGAATAGATAAAGCTAAGGTTCCGCTCGGTCGGGGGGATTGTCCCAGGGGCATTGTCGTTTACGGCGGTGGTTCACTTGGTGCTCGTTGAATGGTGAGAATTGAGAGTATATCGGACTCCGGGCTTATACTGATTTATTTTGCGGTGATTAGTTGCACGTGTATACCTTACTGCTTTTGTACTCCTTGCTGCACCTGTATCCCCTGATGTGCCCGTAGAAGCGGCTTCAATCAAATGGAATAAAGCCTACACTCTGAAGGTTCTTCTCTCATTTTCATTTCAGACATTAAAACACAAATTTATTTTTAGTGAAGCTTTTTATGTTGTTAAAACAATCGCACTGTTCCGAAAATATATATCACAATTGACAGGTGCTCGTTTCTTCATTTGTAAATTATAACATTGATGCGATAATTACATATTTATAAAATCCAAACGCTATTTATTCACCTTTCTATAATCGATGTGAGAGGAGATTGTAAGCTGCTGCTAACAACACCGATGGCCGTCATGAACAGCACAAAGGTAAAACTCACGCGTCTTCAGTCTCTCTTGGATGTGTGTTACAATTGCTGTGGTGAATTGAAGGTCGTGACGCGCGATCACATGTCGCGCGGCTCGTGCACGGGATAGATAAAGCCAAGATTCCGCGCGGTCGGGGGGATTGTCCCTGGGGCGTTGTCATTTACGGCGGCGGTCCACTTGGTGCTCGTTTAATTGTGAGAATTGAGAGTATACCGGACTCCGTGCTTATGCTGATTTATTTTGCGGTGATCTACTGCACATGTATACGTTGCTACATATGTACTCCTAGCTGCATCTGTATCCCCTGATGTGCCCGTAGAAGTGGCTTCAATCAAGTGGAATAAAGCCTACACTCTGAAGGTTTTTCTCTCGCTTTCATTACAATTGCCGACAGTATTCAGTACAGTAACATGCTGTACAGGTTTGTATCCGAGGAGCAATAGGCTACACCATATAGCTTAGGTGTCTAGGTTTGTGTAAGTACGATGTTCGAAAACGAAAATGAAAAAAATAAAATGATGTTCGCACAACGACGACGTCGCTTAACGACGCGTTTCTCAAAACGTAACCCCGTCGTTAAGTGGCACATGACTGTATATGTATATATATATATGTATATGTATATGTATATGTATATATGTATATGTATACATATATATATATATATATATATATATATATATATATACATATATATATATATATAATAAAAGGTTGTGTGTGTGTGTGTGTGTGTGTGTGTGTGTGTGTGTGTGTGCGTGTGCGTGTGGGTGTGTGTGTGTGTGTGTGTGTGTGTGTGCGTGCGTGCTTGCGTGCATGCGTGTTGTTGGATATTATTTCCATATAAGTGTTTAAGAAAGTGGAACAGAGCCCTCCCTTGTCTCAAAGTATACACCTCTGTATGAGTGTGTGTTTGTGTATGTGCGTGCATATATGTGTACGTGCATGTTTCTGTTGTCGACCTGCTAAACATGTAGGTCTCAAAGCCTCAAATTTAGACCAACCACGTCTCAAAGTATTCGTGTGTGTGTGTGTGTGTGTATGTCGGGGTGAGAAGACCATGGGGGTGGGGGGGGCGGAGAATGGATGGAGAAGGGGAACGAGGAGAAAAGAGCTACCTCGGGTTCTCATCAGACTCTCCGGAATTGCAGGCCGTTGCATACAGATAACTCCGTGAGGCGGCGGGTCGCTAATCGACTATGAATGCCAATAACTCAACCACGTGACTTCGGGTCCTCCGTCTAAGAGAAACCGGTCACCTAAAAT
>NC_140978.1:28783500-28791000 GCF_056783735.1 Eptatretus burgeri | reverse complement strand
ATAACGGGAATACAATGTTTGTTCGAGTTGGAACATTTGGCATTCCCGTCTGAAGGTTTGGAAGCTGAGAGCCCAGAATAAATCTAACATACAACATCCATTTGTCTGTTGTCTTATTATGTCCTTTTTCTGCACATTATATGAGTATTTCTGTATGTACAAGCTTATCATGCAGGAGAGAGAAGAAAGTAAGAAAGAAAGAGGAGAGAGATGGAGATGGGGAAAGAAGTGAGAATGGATGGAGAAGGGGAACGAGGAGAGAAGAGATGGAGAAAGGGAAGAGATGGAGATGAAAAACAGAGGAGATATGGATAAGGAGATGGAGAAAGAGCTGAGAAGAGATGGAGATGGGGAAGGAGGAGATGGGGATGGAGATGGGGAGAGAGAGAGGAGAGAAGTGATGGAGATGGAGATTGGGAAAGAGAGGGGAGAAGTGATGGAGATTGAGATGGGGAGAGAGAGGAGAGAAGTGAAGAAGAAGGAGATTGGGAAAGGGAGGAGAGAAGTGATGGAGATTGAGATGGGGAGAGAGAGGAGAGAAGTGACGGAGATGGAGAGTGGGAAGGAGGGGGGAGAAGTGATGGAGAGGGAGATGGGGCGAGAGAGGAGAGAAGTGCTGGAGACGGAGAGTGGGTAAGAGAGGGGAGAAGTGATGGAGATTGAGATGGGGAGAGAGAGGAGAGAAGTGATGGAGATGGAGATGGGGAGAGAGAGGAGAGAAGTGATGGAGATGGAGATTGGGAAAGAGAGGGGAGAAGTGATGGAGATTGAGATGGGGAGAGAGAGGAGAGAAGTGATGGAGATGGAGATTGGGAAAGAGAGGGGAGAAGTGATGGAGATTGAGATGGGGAGAGAGAGGAGAGAAGTGATGGAGATGGAGATTGGGAAAGAGAGGGGGGAAGTGATGGAGATTGAGATGGGGAGAGAAAGGAGAGAAGTGATGGAGATGGAGATTGGGAAAGAGAGGGGAGAAGTGATGGAGATGGAGATTGGGAAAGAGAGGGGAGAAGTGATGGAGATTGAGATGGGGAGAGAGAGGAGAGAAGTGATGGAGATGGAGATTGGGAAAGAGAGGGGAGAAATGATGGAGATTGAGATGGGGAGAGAGAGGAGAGAAGTGATGGAGATGGAGATTGGGAAAGAGAGGGGAGAAGTGATGGAGATTGAGATAGGGAGAGAGAGGAGAGAAAAGATGGAGATGGAGATTGGGAAAGAGAGGGGAGAAGTGATGGAGATTGAGATAGGGAGAGAGAGGAGAGAAGTGATGATGGAGATTGGGAAAGAGAGGGGAGAAGTGATGGAGATGGAGATTGGGAAAGAGAGGGGAGAAGTGATGGAGATGGAGATTGGGAAAGAGAGGGGAGAAGTGATGGAGATTGAGATGGGGAGAGAGAGGAGAGAAGTGATGGAGATGGAGATTGGGAAAGAGAGAGGAGAAGTGATGGAGATTGAGATGGGGAGAGAGAGGAGAGAAGTAATGGAGATGGAGATGGGGAAAGAGGAGAGAAGTGATGGAGATTGAGATAGGGAGAGAGAGGAGAGAAGTGATGGAGATGGAGATTGGGAAAGAGAGGGGAGAAGTGATGGAGATTGAGATGGGGAGAGAGAGGAGAGAAGTGATGGAGATGGAGATTGGGAAAGAGAGGGGAGAAGTGATGGAGATTGAGATGGGGAGAGAGAGGAGAGAAGTAATGGAGATGGAGATTGGGAAAGAGAGGGGAGAAGTGATGGAGATGGAGATTGGGAAAGAGAGGGGAGAAGTGATGGAGATTGAGATGGGGAGAGAGAGGAGAGAAGTGATGGAGATGGAGATTGGGAAAGAGAGGGGAGAAGTGATGGAGATTGAGATGGGGAGAGAGAGGAGAGAAGTGATGGAGATGGAGATGGGGAGAGAGGAGAGAAGTGATGGAGATGGAGATTGGGAAAGAGAGGGGAGAAGTGATGGAGATTGAGATGGGGAGAGAGAGGAGATAAGAGATGGAGATGGGGAAAGAGGAGAGAAGTGATGGAGATGGGGGAGAGAGGGAGAGAGATGTGATGAAGATGGAGATGGTGGGAGAGGAGAGAAAAGATGAAGATGGGGAAAGAGGAGAGAAGAGACAGAGTTGGGGTGGGGGGGAGAGGAGAGAAGAGATGGGGAGAGAGAGAGAGGATAGAAGAGATGGAGATGTGAAGTGAGCTCGGAAAGAAAAGAGGGAGAAAGAGGAGAGAAGTGTTGAAGATGGAGATGAGGAAAGAGGAGAGATGTGATGGAGATAGAGATGGGGAGAAAGAGAGAGGAGAGAGAGAGAGAAAGAGAGAGAGAGGACACACACACACACACACACACACACACACACACACACACACACACACACACACACACACACACCACATATGAAGGCTTTACAGCCATTAACGAAATACAGACAGACAGTGCAGACTGACTTTCATGATGGTGTGACCCTGGTTCAGGAGCTGTTCAATCATCAATAATGACATTATTGGTGGTTGGTTTCAAAAAGGACGTTCAAATTTTAAGAAAGGTGCCACGTATTGAGTGCAAGTGCAGTAATGTGTTGGATGGGTGTAAAGTATTGTTGTGTCACATTGTGCGCACTATCAAAATGGTGGTGAGCAGTGAAGTATGAGGTTAACAAATTTGCCGATAATATACGAATTAGGGAAAGGGGATAGGCCTTTGAGAAAACCCTTTTACACCTCGACAGAGTACCCTGGAGAGTGTTGGATACAAATGGTTTCACCTTGTCTTCTGTTACAAAAAGGGGTTCATTGCAATAAAGATAAATAAAACTTTAAAGACAATAAATACTGTTCTTTCTGACGTTGCTCCATTGTCTGAGTCATTTTTATTGCAAAAGAGGCAAAAAGAGATGGAGAAAGAGAAGAGATGGAGATGAAGATGGAGATGGAGATGCGGAAAAAGGAGACAAGAGACAGAGGTGGAGAAAGATAAAATAAGAGATAGAGATGAATAGAGATAAGAGGAGAGATAGATATGGAGAAAGAGGAGATGAGACACACACACACACACACACACACACACACACACACACACACACAGTCTGCCCAGTCGTTTTGTTTCCAACTGAAGGCGCAGAAATAGCTCTGAGCATCAAGGAATGCAAACAATTGGCGATCGAACAATCATGAGAAGTCAAGGAACACAAGATGGTATTTCGATCTCAGGCCAGAGTGCTTTCAGAGTACACATGCACCTATTGAGTGCCAAGCATTGCACAAGCTATGGACTTGTGCAGTTAATGACATTTTGTTTTTATCCTGCCTGAAACTGGTGTGTCACATGGTGCTGAGCCCATTGGCAAAACAAAGAGGTTACGAGAATGCAAGATCGACCTAAACAATTAAAAATTTCCACTTTGACTGTGTCAACCAAACCAAAGTAGTCAGACAAGATGGTGGAAACGTGGGACACTTACCTTTGATACGTCTATCTTGGCTTTGTTTCCTGACCTGACCAGGATAAACTGTCGGATTTGTGGTTCACAGACGTGGCACACTTTGGATGAGCCAGGTGTGGTTAAGGTTAAACCAGGTGTGCCATCTGGTTGCACTAGCTGGTGGACGTTAAATATCCCACTGTGTATTTTCATCTGTACAGTCAGTGAGTTATTGCCAGCACCCTGACCAAATTACAAGTTCCTGGCCTGACTACCACAAGGAAGACAACGGAAATCCACCTCGTGTAAAACCTGCATGAGATTGCTTTGGCACCACTGAACCTGCCACTGACAGAACACCAGAGACCAACAAGCCTCCCAAATCTCATGCTGAATGAGTGTGCAATTATTATTGTTTTTTCTAAACAATTTCAGGTGAACTGAAGGAGGCTTGTTTAATGATAAGAAGCAAAGGCAATTACACATGTTGTGTATCCGAGAAAGCACATTCATCATTTTCCAAGCAGCACACATGCAGAGTTTACCCAGTAGACAGTGAAAGGTAGTAAGTTAATAATCCTCACCATGGTGAGCCACTTGGCTGAGTCCAGATATGATGGGCCTGTAAGATGGATTGTCTTGCTTTCCAACCTGCGGTGTGACATGCACATATGGAGTGGGAGTGAGGGGTGATTGGACCACCTAGACAGAGCCAACAAAACTATGGATCATGCAAAGACCTCGGTACCTTTAATTTAAGAGGTGTGGAGGCCAAACAAATACCTGTGTGGTCTGTGGTGTTCACAATCTATGCAACAAAATAATGTCATCGAAGACACAATGGCAGTGTTGGGCAACCTTTTGCTGAAATGCTGGTTCATTTTCAGGTAATAAAATGCTTTGAAATATTCAAGACAATAAGACAATATGCCTCCAAAGGTGTGAATGATATGGTGAATGCGATCATCAAGCAGGCATACCTGGAACAAGATGGCTAAGGCCAAGAGCCGCTCCCGTGCAACAATGGCTTCCGACAAACTTTTATGTTTGCTGGGGTCGTGCAGAAAGACTTGCATCTGCACTCAAAGAGGGGGCACAGGCCAAGCTTAGATATATACAGTTAACTTGTAAATTATCCTCGATCAAAATGGTTCATCATCAAATGTCGAAAATATGGTGATAGTGAGAAGAACCAAAGTCAACTTAGGGTCGTAGGAACCATTATAATATGTATCTGTATGTATGTATATATTTATTGATTTATTTTTTTAAAGAAGAAAAAGGTGCCTCCAAACAAAAGTAAACATCGTTGGAAGCGGCTTCTTCTTCTTTAAAAATGTGCAATCCCATCCACCCCAATCTGATACACTATATACAGTATATGTATGTTTATGTATATATATATATATATATATATATATATATATATATATATATATATATATATATATATATATATATATATATATATATATATATATATATCTTATTCGAATAAATGTCAGAGTGTGTGTGTTTGTGTGTGTGTGTGTGTGTGTGTGTGTGTGTGTGTGTGTGTGTGTGTGTGTGTGTGTGTGTGTGTGTGTGTGTGTGTGTGTGTGTGTGTGTGTGTGTGTGTCTCCTCCATAACTTCAAAACCATAAAACCGAGCAGCCTGAAACTTTGCATACATACTAAGAAAATTCCAAGGAAGTGCAAGAGTGAAAATTGGGTGTTTGGGTTCATTAAAACACCCCTTATGAAGATAATTAACAGCTTATTTAATTATATCCTTCATCAGGCGATCCTTGGCCACCTCGCTCTCTGGGGTTTTAAGGCGTTTCCTGGGTAACCTCGCTGGGGTCTGAAGCCACCATGTTTATTTGGCCTACTCAACGTTACCTTGACTTGGAACAGGCCAAACCGATATCTTCACGATAAAGTTTTTTTTTCACTTTCCTAAACTCATATATTATCGATACCTGTTCATCCTAGCTGCGAATCCTTGTTTACATCGCTTTTGCCAGCGAAAACGATAGTAAATATATAAAAGTACTGCAGTTTTCAAATTAGGAGCTTGGAGCGATTTCATGCATTATATGATACGATTTTCCATGGTGTAGTCTCACGGACTAATGAAAGTATATCATCGAAATATTATTTTGGTTTTGATGATCGATATCGTGCGGACTAAATAAGTGTCGAAATCTGTTGTGAAATCTGATAATTTAAAGAAATAACGAGTCTTATAACTAAGCCGATATACCTAGTTACTGTAAGTAAGCAAGGTTATGTTCACTCCTTCTCAATATATACACAAGAAAATGTGAAATTTCCAAACCAATAAACTTATCTTTTTCTACAGTTTGGAGAATTATATTGAAAGAACAAAAATTTTTGGAAGATTCCAAAATTTATGAGCTTCATTGAGCTAGATGATTTAATGAATTCACTGCAAGACCTCGCACCCTGTCCCCCAGAGGGACTGCCTATCCATCGCGTCTGCCAGATCTGTCAGTATTTTTGGAGGATTCGCGAGGTGCTCTCCAGGGTATAAAAGCAATTCTGGTAAAAAAAAAAAAGCAGACATTTAAAAGAAGTTATAACGTTTGCGCAGACTCCAAACCGATGTACCACAAGACGCCTGCACAGCCGAGCAGGCAAGATGACAGATTATATATCTGAAATGTTTATTTCATGGGAGATTGAAATTTGCGATGTCTCCAGGTTGCTCTGCATGAAGCTGCAACTCTTTTATGGATAAAGTCATTATTTGAACGAATTTAAATTTTATTTCATTAACTGCTGTGTGCGTGGTGAAGACCAGCTTTAAAGTTAAAGTCATCCAATATGATAAACAGCGGCAGCCTGGACAACCGTTCTTTAACCATTTGATTTGAATGCTTGCATGGGGGCTGAAGCTACTTGCCGAATGCCTTATAGTCAATTGCGGAACCAGACTACGTCCTTTTGAGGGAATTGTTCACTCATTGGCCCTAAATGGAGTTCTTTCATCCCATCTTCCTGTCCAGGCTGGAGTTCCTCAAGGTAGCGTTCTGGGCCCTGTTCTTTTTCTGGTTTTCATCAATGATCTCTCCTACTCTCTGGAAAATCCTCTATATCTCTTTGCAGATGACTCCACCCTCTGCCGTACCATCGGTCATCCCTCAGACCGGCATGCAGCAGCTTCTTCGCTCTCTGCAGATCTGGATAAAATCACAAACTGGTCCAACACATGGAACATGTCTTTCAATCCAGACAAATCTCACACTCTCACTATGTCTCTCCGAAAAGACCGAAAGGACCGTTTCGAACCACCCCCCCCCCATCCACTTTCTCAACAATCCTCTGGAAGAAGACCTTTCTTTCAAGCTTCTGGGTCTCATTATCTGCCATGACCTTTCCTGGGAAAGCCACATTTCAAATGTCGCCTCCAAAGCCAGTCGCCAACTGGGAATCCTCCATCGTGCAAAGTCCTTCCTCGGCCCACCTGAGGTCCTGACCACTTACAAAGCTTTCATCCGCAGCCTGATGGAATACTGCTCTCCCCTCTGGGCTGGTGCTGCTGCCTCCCACTTTCTCAACTTCAAGCTGTGGAAACCAAGCATTTTGGATCATTGGCATCTCCCGCAATGAGGCTAAGTCTTTGGGCCTCTCACTCTCTCACCACAGGTTGGTCGGTGGTCTTTCTGTCTTCTACCATCTCCTTTCCAGCCTCGTCCCCACCACATTTCCTCAGGGTGCTCAAGGTCCGCCAACAACCCCCTTCTGGTAAAACTACCAAAATCACGAATCACTGCTCACCTTCACTCTTTCATTCCTCTTTTTTCCCGCCTTTGGAATAAACTCCCTCACTCTATTCAATCCCATTCTTCCCTCCAGGCCTTCAAAACAGCTGTTCACCACCACCTCTTATCATCCCCCATTCAAATCCTCGATCTTTTCTACCCCCGATAATCCACCCCAAACCGACCTCCTTCAAATTCCCTGCTTTCCTTCCTGAAAGTCCCTGTAATTTCCATCTTGTATTCCCCATGTTCCCCGCCCCATCCCTCTCCCTTCCACAGATCTCCTAATGTCTCTGTTCCCCACTGTTTTGTCCTTCCCACTCATGCCCCTC
>NC_140978.1:28763500-28778500 GCF_056783735.1 Eptatretus burgeri | reverse complement strand
GTGAGGTGTTTTAATAATGTGGAGGTGAGGTGTTTTAATAATGTGGAGGTGAGGTGTTTTAATAATGTGGAGGTGAGGTGTTTTACTAATGTGGTGGTGAGGTGTTTTAATAATGTGGAGATGAGGTGTTTTAATAATGTGGAGATGAGGTGTTTTAATAATTTGGAGATGAGGTGTTTCTAATAATGTGGAGGTGAGGTGCTTTAATAATGTGGTGGTGAGGTGTTTTAATCATGTGGTGGTGAGGTGTTTTAATAATGTGGTGGTGAGGTGTTTTAATTATGTGGAGATGAGGTGTTTTAATAATGTGGAGGTGAGGTGTTTTAATAATGTGATGGTGAGGTGTTTTAATAATGTGGAGATGAGGTGTTTTACTTATGTGGCGGTGAGGTGTTTTAATAATGTGGAGATGAGGTGTTTTAATAATGTGGAGATGAGGTGTTTTAATAATGTGGAGATGAGGTGTTTTTAATAATGTGGAGGTGAAGTGCTTTAATAATGTGGTGGTGAGGTGTTTTAATAATGTGGTGGTGAGGTGTTTTAATAATGTGGCGGTGAGGTGTTTTAATTATGTGGAGATGAGGTGTTTTAATAATGTGAAGGTGAGGTGTTTTAATAATGTGGTGGTGAGGTGTTTTACTAATGTGGTGGTGAGGTGTTTTAATAATGTGGGGGTGAGGTGTTTTAATAATGTGGAGATAAGGTGTTTTAATAATGTGGCGGTGAGGTGTTTTTAAAAATGTGGAGATGAGGTGTTTTAATAATGTGGAGGTGAGGTGTTTTAATAATGTGCAGGTGAGGTGTTTTAATAATGTGGAGGTGAGGTGTTTTAATAATGTGGAGGGGAGGTGTTTTAATAATGTGGAGGTGAGGTGTTTTAATAATGTGGAGATGAGGTATTTTAATAATGTGGAGATGAGGAGTTTTTAATAATGTGGCGGTGAGGTGTTTTAATAATGTGTAGATGACGTGTTTTAATAATGTGGAGGTGAGGTGTTTTAATAATGTGGAGATGAGGTGTTTTTAATAATGTGGCGGTGAGGTGTTTTAATAATGTGTAGGTGAGGTGTTTTAATAATGTGGAGGTGAGGTGTTTAATAATGTGGAGATGAGGTGTTTTAATAATGTGGAGATGAGGTGTTTTAATAATGTGGAGGTGAGGTGTTTTACTAATGTGGAGGTGAGGTGTTTTAATAATGTGGAGGTGAGGTGTTTTACTAATGTCGCGGTGAGGTGTTTTAATAATGCGGAGATGAGGTGTTTTAATAATGTGGAGATGAGGTGTTTTAATAATGTGGCGGTGAGGTGTTTTAATAATGTGGAGGTGAGGTGTTTTAATAATGTGGAGGTGAGGTGTTTTACTAATGTCGCGGTGAGGTGTTTTAATAATGTGGAGATGAGGTGTTTTAATAATGTGGAGATGAGGTGTTTTAATAATGTGGAGATGAGGTGTTTTAATAATGTGGAGATGAGGTGTTTTAATAATGTGGAGATGAGGTGTTTTAATAATGTGGAGATGAGGTGTTTTAATAATGTGGAGATGAGGTGTTTTAATAATGTGGAGATGAGGTGTTTTAATAATGTGGAGATGAGGTGTTTTAATAATGTGGTGGTGAGGTGTTTTAATAATGTGGTGGTAAGGTGTTTTAATAATGTGGAGATGAGGTGTTTTAATAATGTTGCGGTGAGGTGTTTTAATAATGTGGAGATGAGGTGTTTTTAATAATGTGGCGGTGAGGTGTTTTAATAATGTGGAGATGAGGTGTTTTAATAATGCGGAGATGAGGTGTTTTAATAATGCAGAGATGAGGTGTTTTAATAATGTGGCGGTGAGGTGTTTTTAATAATGTGGAGATGAGGTGTTTTTAATAATGTGGAGGTGAGGTGCTTTAATAATGTGGTGGTGAGGTGTTTTAATCATGTGGTGGTGAGGTGTTTTAATAATGTGGTGGTGAGGTGTTTTAATTATGTGGCGGTGAGGTGTTTTAATAATGTGGTGGTGAGGTGTCTTAATAATGTGGTGGTGAGGTGTTTTAATCATGTGGAGATGATGTGTATTTAATAATGTGGAGATGAGGTGTTTTAATAATGTGGAGATGAGGTGTTTTAATAATGTGATGGTGAGGTGTTTTAATAATGTGGAGATGAGGTGTTTTACTTATGTGGCGGTGAGGTGTTTTAATAATGTGGAGATGAGGTGTTTTAATAATGTGGAGATGAGGTGTTTTAATAATGTGGAGATGAGGTGTTTTTAATAATGTGGAGGTGTGGTGCTTTAATAATGTGGTGGTGAGGTGTTTTAATAATGTGGTGGTGAGGTGTTTTAATAATGTGGCGGTGAGGTGTTTTAATTATGTGGAGATGAGGTGTTCTAATAATGTGGAGGTGAGGTGTTTTAATAATGTGGTGGTGAGGTGTTTTACTAATGTGGTGGTGAGGTGTTTTAATAATGTGGGGGTGAGGTGTTTTAATAATGTGGAGATGAGGTGTTTTAATAATGTGGCGGTGAGGTGTTTTTAAAAATGTGGAGATGAGGTGTTTTAACAATGTGGAGGTGAGGTGTTTTAATAATGTGGAGGTGAGGGGTTTTAATAATGTGGAGGTGCGGAGTTTTAACAATGTGGAGGTGAGGTGTTTTAATAATGCGGAGATGAGGTATTTTAATAATGTGGAGATGAGTAGTTTTTAATAATTTGGCGGTGAGGTGTTTTAATAATGTGGAGATGAGGTGTTTTAATAATGTGGAGGTGAGGTGTTTTAATAATGTGGAGATGAGGTGTTTTTAATAATGTGGCGGTGAGGTGTTTTAATAATGTGGAGGTGAGGTGTTTTAATAATGTGGAGGTGAGGTGTTTAATAATGTGGAGGTGAGGTGTTTTAATAATGTGGAGGTGAGGAGTTTTAATAATGTGGAGGTGAGGTGTTTTACTAATGTGGAGGTGAGGTGTTTTAATAATGTGGAGGTGAGGTGTTTTACTAATGTCGCGGTGAGGTGTTTTAATAATGCGGAGATGAGGTGCTTTAATAATGTGGAGATGAGGTGTTTTAATAATGTGGGGGTGAGGTGTTTTAATAATGTGGAGCTGAGGTGTTTTAATAATGTGGAGGTGAGGTGTTTTACTAATGTGGTGGTGAGGTGTTTTAATAATGTGGAGATGAGGTGTTTTAATAATGTGGAGATGAGGTGTTTTAATAATGTGGAGATGAGGTGTTTTAATAATGTGGAGATGAGGTGTTTTAATAATGTGGAGATGAGGTGTTTTAATAATGTGGAGATGAGGTGTTTTAATAATGTGGAGATGAGGTGTTTTAATAATGTGGAGATGAGGTGTTTTAATAATGTGGAGATGAGGTGTTTTAATAATGTGGCGGTGATTTGTTTTAATAATGTGGAGGTGAGGTGTTTTAATAATGTGGAGATGAGGTGTTTTAATAATGTTGCGGTGAGGTGTTTTAATAATGTGGAGATGAGGTGTTTTTAATAATGTGGCGGTGAGGTGTTTTAATAATGTGGAGATGAGGTGTTTTAATAATGTGGAGGTGAGGTGTTTTAATAATGCGGAGATGAGGTGTTTTAATAATGTGGAGATGAGGTGTTTTAATAATGTGGAGGTGAGGTGTTTTAATAATGTGGAGATGAGGTGTTTTAATAATGTGGAGATGAGGTGTTTTTAATAATGTGGCATTGAGGTGTTTTAATAATGTGGAGGTGAGGTGTTTTAATAATGTGGAGGTGAGGTGTTTTAATAATGTGGAGGTGAGGTGTTTTAATAATGTGGAGGTGAGGTGTTTTACTAATGTGGAGGTGAGGTGTTTTAATAATGTGGAGGTGAGGTGTTTTACTAATGTCGCGGTGAGGTGTTTTAATAATGCGGAGATGAGGTGTTTTAATCATGTGGAAATGAGGTGTTTTAATAATGTGGCGGTGAGGTGTTTTAATAATGTGGAGATGAGGTGTTTTAATAATGTGGAGATGAGGTGTTTTAATAATGTGGTGGTAAGGTGTTTTAATAATGTTGCGGTGAGGTGTTTTAATAATGTGGAGGTGAGGTGTTTTAATAATGTGGAGATGAGGTGTTTTAATAATGTGGAGGTGAGGTGTTTTAATAATGTGGAGATGAGGTGTTTTAATAATGTGGCGGTGAGGTGTTTTAATAATGTGGAGATGAGGTGTTTTAATAATGTGGAGATGAGGTGTTTTAATAATGTGCAGATGAGGTGTTTTAATAATGTGGAGATGAGGTGTTTTAATAATGTGGCGGTGAGGTGTTTTAATAATGTGGAGATGAGGTGTTTTAATAATGTGGGGATGAGGTGTTTTAATAATGTAGCGGTGAGGTGTTTTAATAATGTGGAGATGAGGTGTTTTAATAATGTGGAGGTGAGGTGTTTTAATAATGTGGAGGTGAGGTGTTTTAATAATGTGGAGGTGAGGTGTTTTACTAATGTGGAGGTGAGGTGTTTTAATAATGTGGCGGTGAGGTGTTTTAATAATGTGGAGATGAGGTGTTTTAATAATGTGGAGATGAGGTGTTTTAATAATGTGGTGGTGAGGTGTTTTAATAATGTGGTGGTGAGGTGTTTTAATAATGTGGAGATGAGGTGTTTTAATAATGTGGTGGTAAGGTGTTTTAATAATGTGGTGGTGAGGTGTTTTAATAATGTGGTGGTGAGGTGTTTTAATAATGTGGTGGTGAGGTGTTTTAATAATGTGGTGGTGAGGTGTTTTAATAATGTGGTGGTAAGGTGTTTTAATAATGTGGTGGTAAGGTGTTTTAATAATGTGGTGGTGAGGTGTTTTAACAATGTGGTGGTGAGGTGTTTTAATAATGTGGTGGTAAGTTGTTTTAATAATGTGGAGATGAGGTGTTTTAATAATGTGGAGATGAGGTGTTTTAATAATGTGGTGGTGAGGTGTTTTAATAATGTGGAGATGAGGTGTTTTAATAATGTGGAGATGAGGTGTTTTAATAATGTGGAGGTGAGGTGTTTTAATAATGTGGAGATGAGGTGTTTTAATAATGTGGAGATGAGGTGTTTTAATAATGTGGAGGTGAGGTGTTTTAATAATGTGGAGATGAGGTGTTTTAATAATGTGGTGGTAAGGTGTTTTAATAATGTTGCGGTGAGGTGTTTTAATAATGTGGTGGTGAGGTGTTTTAATAATGTGGAGATGAGGTGTTTTAATAATGTGGTGGTGAGGTGTTTTAATAATGTGGAGATGAGGTGTTTTAATAATGTGGAGGTGAGGTGTTTTAATCATGTGGTGGTGAGGTGTTTTAATAATGTGGTGGTGAGGTGTTTTAATAATGTGGTGGTAAGGTGTTTTAATAATGTGGTGGTGAGGTGTTTTAATAATGTGGTGGTGAGGTGTTTTAATAATGTGGAGATGAGGTGTTTTAATAATGTTGCGGTGAGGTGTTTTAATAATGTGGAGATGAGGTGTTTTTAATTTAATTTTACATTTATTATGACAATGCAACAACTCATGTACGTCATTATCCTCGGTTGAAACAAGCCTGTTCCTCTGTCGCGACGTGTGGTGAGGTGTTTTAATAATGTGGTGGTGAGGTGTTTTAATAATGTGGTGGTAAGGTGTTTTAATAATGTGGAGATGAGGTGTTTTAATAATGTGGTGGTGAGGTGTTTTAATAATGTGGAGATGAGGTGTTTTAATAATGTGGAGATGAGGTGTTTTAATAATGTGGTGGTAAGGTGTTTTAATAATGTTGCGGTGAGGTGTTTTAATAATGTGGAGGTGAGGTGTTTTAATAATGTGGAGATGAGGTGTTTTAATAATGTGGTGGTGAGGTGTTTTAATAATGTGGAGATGAGGTGTTTTTAATTTAATTTTACATTTATTATGACAATGCAACAACTCATGTACGTCATTATCCTCGGTTGAAACAAGCCTGTTCCTCTGTCGCGACGTGTGGTGAGGTGTTTTAATAATGTGGTGGTGAGGTGTTTTAATAATGTGGTGGTAAGGTGTTTTAATAATGTGGAGATGAGGTGTTTTAATAATGTTGCGGTGAGGTGTTTTAATAATGTGGAGATGAGGTGTTTTTAATAATGTGGCGGTGAGGTGTTTTAATAATGTGGAGGTGAGGTGTTTTAATAATGTGGAGGTGAGGTGTTTTAATAATGCGGAGATGAGGGGTTTTAATAATGCGGAGATGAGGTGTTTTAATAATGTGGAGATGAGGTGTTTTAATAATGTGGAGATGAGGTGTTTTAATAATGTGGAGATGAGGTGTTTTAATAATGTGGAGGTGAGGTGTTTTAATAATGTGGAGGTGAGGTGTTTTAATAATGTGGAGGTGAGGTGTTTTAATAATGTGGAGGTGAGGTGTTTTAATAATATGGAGGTGAGGTGTTTCACTAATGTGGAGGTGAGGTGTTTTAATAATGTGGAGATGAGGTGTTTTAATAATGTGGAGATGAGGTGTTTTAATAATGCGGAGGTGAGGTGTTTTAATAATGTGGAGATGAGGTGTTTTAATAATGTTGCGGTGAGGTGTTTTAATAATGTGGAGATGAGGTGTTTTAATAATGTGGAGGTGAGGTGTTTTACTAATGTCGCGGTGAGGTGTTTTAATAATGTGGAGGTGAGGTGTTTTAATAATGTGGAGGTGAGGTGTTTTAATAATGTGGAGATGAGGTGTTTTAATAATGTGGAGATGAGGTGTTTTAATAATGTGGAGGTGAGGTGTTTTACTAATGTGGAGGTGAGGTGTTTTAATAATGTGGAGATGAGGTGTTTTAATAATGTGGAGATGAGGTGTTTTAATAATGTGGAGATGAGGTGTTTTAATAATGTGGAGATGAGGTGTTTTAATAATGTGGAGATGAGGTGTTTTAATAATGTGGCGGTGAGGTGTTTTAATAATGTGGAGATGAGGTGTTTTAATAATGTGGTGGTGAGGTGTTTTAATAATGTGGCGGTGAGGTGTTTTAATAATGTGGAGATGAGGTGTTTTAATAATGTGGAGATGAGGTGTTTTAATAATGTGGAGATGAGGTGTTTTAATAATGTGGCGGTGAGGTGTTTTAATAATGTGGAGATGAGGTGTTTTAATAATGTGGAGATGAGGTGTTTTAATAATGTGGAGATGAGGTGTTTTAATAATGTGGAGATGAGGTGTTTTAATAATGTGGAGGTGAGGTGTTTTAATAATGTGGAGGTGAGGTGTTTTAATAATGTGGAGGTGAGGTGTTTTAATAATGTGGAGGTGAGGTGTTTTAATAATGTGGAGGTGAGGTGTTTTAATAATGTGGAGATGAGGTGTTTTAATAATGTGGAGATGAGGTGTTTTAATAATGTGGTGGTGAGGTGTTTTAATAATGTGGTGGTGAGGTGTTTTAATAATGTGGAGATGAGGTGTTTTAATAATGTGGTGGTAAGGTGTTTTAATAATGTGGTGGTGAGGTGTTTTAATAATGTGGTGGTGAGGTGTTTTAATAATGTGGTGGTGAGGTGTTTTAATAATGTGGTGGTGAGGTGTTTTAATAATGTGGTGGTGAGGTGTTTTAATAATGTGGTGGTAAGGTGTTTTAATAATGTGGTGGTGAGGTGTTTTAATAATGTGGTGGTGAGGTGTTTTAATAATGTGGTGGTAAGTTGTTTTAATAATGTGGAGATGAGGTGTTTTAATAATGTGGAGATGAGGTGTTTTAATAATGTGGAGATGAGGTGTTTTAATAATGTGGAGATGAGGTGTTTTAATAATGTGGAGATGAGGTGTTTCAATAATGTGGAGGTGAGGTGTTTTAATAATGTGGAGATGAGGTGTTTTAATAATGTGGAGATGAGGTGTTTTAATAATGTGGAGGTGAGGTGTTTTAATAATGTGGAGATGAGGTGTTTTAATAATGTGGTGGTAAGGTGTTTTAATAATGTGGTGGTAAGGTGTTTTAATAATGTGGTGGTAAGGTGTTTTAATAATGTGGAGATGAGGTGTTTTAATAATGTGGAGGTGAGGTGTTTTAATAATGTGGAGGTGAGGTGTTTTAATAATGTGGAGGTGAGGTGTTTTAATAATGTGGTGGTGAGGTGTTTTAATAATGTGGTGGTGAGGTGTTTTAATAATGTGGAGGTAAGGTGTTTTAATAATGTGGTGGTGAGGTGTTTTAATAATGTGGTGGTAAGGTGTTTTAATAATGTGGAGATGAGGTGTTTTAATAATGTTGCGGTGAGGTGTTTTAATAATGTGGAGATGAGGTGTTTTTAATTTAATTTTACATTTATTATGACAATGCAACAACTCATGTACGTCATTATCCTCGGTTGAAACAAGCCTGTTCCTCTGTCGCGACGTGTGGTGAGGTGTTTTACTAATGTGGTGGTGAGGTGTTTTAATAATGTGGTGGTAAGGTGTTTTAATAATGTGGAGATGAGGTGTTTTAATAATGTTGCGGTGAGGTGTTTTAATAATGTGGAGGTGAGGTGTTTTAATAATGTGGAGATGAGGTGTTTTAATAATGTGGTGGTAAGGTGTTTTAATAATGTGGTGGTGAGGTGTTTTAATAATGTGGTGGTGAGGTGTTTTAATAATGTGGTGGTGAGGTGTTTTAATAATGTGGAGATGAGGTGTTTTAATAATGTGGAGATGAGGTGTTTTAATAATGTGGAGGTGAGGTGTTTTAATAATGTGGAGATGAGGTGTTTTAATAATGTGGAGATGAGGTGTTTTAATAATGTGGAGGTGAGGTGTTTTAATAATGTGGAGATGAGGTGTTTTAATAATGTGGTGGTAAGGTGTTTCAATAATGTGGTGGTGAGGTGTTTTAATAATGTGGTGGTGAGGTGTTTTAATTATGTGGTGGTGAGGTGTTTTAATAATGTGGAGGTGAGGTGTTTTAATAATGTGGAGGTGAGGTGTTTTAATAATGTGGAGGTGAGGTGTTTTAATAATGTGGTGGTGAGGTGTTTTAATAATGTGGTGGTGAGGTGTTTTAATAATGTGGTGGTAAGGTGTTTTAATAATGTGGAGATGAGGTGTTTTAATAATGTGGTGGTAAGGTGTTTTAATAATGTGGTGGTGAGGTGTTTTAATAATGTGGTGGTGAGGTGTTTTAATAATGTGGTGGTAAGGTGTTTTAATAATGTGGAGATGAGGTGTTTTAATAATGTGGTGGTAAGGTGTTTTAATAATGTTGCGGTGAGGTGTTTTAATAATGTGGAGATGAGGTGTTTTAATAATGTGGAGATGAGGTGTTTTAATAATGTTGCGGTGAGGTGTTTTAATAATGTTGCGGTGAGGTGTTTTAATAATGTGGAGATGAGGTGTTTTTAATTTAATTTTACATTTATTATGACAATGCAACAACTCATGTACGTCATTATCCTCGGTTGAAACAAGCCTGTTCCTCTGTCGCGACGTGTGGTGAGGTGAGCGCTGTGAGCTGATCCACGCTCGTACAATGTAAATAAAAGGACAATGTTTGTTTGTCTACGTTTCTTCTTTTCCTATCTCATCCCTCATTCACGCACTGTCACAAAGTTTTGTCGGCATTTCCTATCTCCAGAGGGACATTACCAGTGGGCTTTAAATCGGGCACAATTAACAATGTCTTGCAATATTGATTATGCCATCTAAATTTACCTAAAACCCTATTTATTCCATTCGCTTAGTTAAAAGACTTTCATCAAAGTAGTCACCAGACTCCATGTGGCCACAGTAGTCCGGTGGGTGGTGTTTCCGGTGCCATACCCCCATTGTATTGTTGGAGTTGTTCTATGGCCCTCTGTTCAATCAAACCCCATACCATCCCATCAACTGCCTTTGACTGTAAAACTCGCTCATATAATATTTTTTCTTTAATGGCCACAATTATTCACATGTTATTTTGGGGTTTGGCTGGGGGCTGCTAAGCCCATGTCTTTCACAAACCGGCTGGTCAGGTCTGATGTTCGACTCAGGTTCAGGCAAGAATTTGTAATTTCTTCATGGTGTTGGCGATAGCTCGCCTTCTTTTCGCAAAGGACACCGTGGGATCATTAACATCCTCCAACTCATGCCGGCAGATGGGACGCCATTTTCACATCCATCCAAGGGGCGTCACACACATCGATGAATCGCCCTGCCTGTGAAACACTGAGATGACAGTATATTCCTGGGTCGGAATTCTAACCCAGGCTAGACAGCTTAGAGGTGAGCTAGTATATTATGCTTTGCATTAAACATGAATGAAGAGGCCTTCTTAACATCCAGCCACATCATCAACAGAATGAAAAACGTGAAAATCAACATCAACGAACACCCATAAACCAGAAAGATATCAGCAATGGAGCATAAAACCAAACAATTATCAGTACTGGAGCTCAAAACCAGACAGGTATCAGCATTGGAGCACAAAACCAGATGGACAATAGCAACATAGCTTAAATGAGATAAACATATGAGTACTGGAGCTTAAACGAGACAAATCTCAACACTGGAGCTCAACACCAGACCAGATGGACATTAGCACTAGAGCTTAAACCAGGAAAATACAAACACAGTCACCCAAAACCAGACAGGTGTTTGCATTTACTCTCAAAACCATACAGGTATCATCACTGAAATCAAAACCAGAGGGCTATCAGTTCTGGAACTTAATCCATGTGGACATTAGCATTGGAGCTTAAACCAGACAAACATCAGCATTCGAGCCCAAAACGAGATAGGTATCATTACTGGAGCTCAAACCAGGCATTCATCAGCAATGCAGCATAAAAAACACAGAGTTATCAGCACTGGAGCTTAAAACAGGCAAATATCAGCATTGGAGTCAAAAATAAGAGACAGATATAACTCGAGCTGAAACCAGGCAAATATCAGCACAAGAACCAAAAAGAAGAGAGATATATATATTTATATCATCACTAGAGCTTAAACACCAGACCAGATGGACATCGACTGTGTAGCAAGGGATATCCAGCATGACATAGTGGACATGCAGACACTGATGATGGACAAAGACTCATGGCACGGCATTGTGAACTCTATCTCGGATGCGTCCTTTGAGTAGTGGAGCTTAAAACAGGCAAATATCAGCACTGTAGCCAAAAAGAAGAGATATATCATCACCGGAGCTTAAACCAGGCAAATATCAGCACTGGAGCCAAAAACCACAGAGTTATCAGCACTGGAGCTTAAACCAGGCAAACATCAGCAATGGAGCAAAAAATAAGAGATAGGTATCATCACTCGAGCACAAAACCAGAGGGATATTAACAGTCTACCTTAAACCAGATTAACATTAGCACCGGAAAACAAAAATATACAGGAACTAGAACGGCATTCGGTCGGACTGAACATTTTAAAGCCAGGCTGAACGTTTTGTATTCCACTGAAAGGTTGGATCTGCATCCAGACCTTAACCAAAATCTAATCAGCTTGTTATTGTCACTTACCCACTCATACACCAAGTTTTGTTATAACTCGTCCACAACCTTTTGAAATATAATGCTATAATATAGATTTTGGCCTCATCTTTCAATGATGAAGAATCACTTTTAAAATTTTAAAATTCTCGGATCTGGATCTTCACCGAAATTGAATCCATTCGTTCTTGTCGCACACCCAACCTGTCCACTAAGTTTTCCCCTGAATCTTTCCACAACTTTTTGAGATATTATGCTCACAGACAAACAGATAGAAAGACAAATCGACAAACAGGAGTGAAAACATAACCTCCATCCACCTTCAGTGGTGGAGGTAACTGGAGAGTTCACAGAACACCTTACCCCACGCAGTCTTGAGAAAAGGGAAATGAGACTTATTGGAACATGGACATGAGATTTTTTTTTTGGAAAGTTTATTTGAACAATTATAATAATCATAATAATAATAATAATAATACTAATAGGAAGAAGAATCTCAAAGTTCCTCCACCCTGAGACCAAACAAGGTCTTCGAAAGTCCAAACAAGACGATTTGTTTTCTAATATATAATTCAATTGAAACTAAATTAAAGTTTTAAAAGCAACAGCAAAAAAAACCCCAAAAAACATTTCATCGGAAGTTCATCGCCGTTGTCGTCTTTTACACCAACTTTATTCCACAATCTCAGTTAGTAATTCATATCTGTTGTTTGTGTCCATTATGACGTCCCTATAAAAAGTAAGTTTCCTGTTTGGAATGATTTCCAATTTTGTCTGAATACCAGACAGATAGACAAACAGACTGAAGCAATTGCTTTCCCGCCCTGTGCACATGCACGCCCGGGACGAGACGCCGTACAATTTGCCAATTGCAGAGCCAAAGTACTGACAAACTGCAGGCTCGTGTTCTGATTCGTGTTCCACAGTGTTCAAAATATATATATATATATATATATATATATATATATATATATATATATATATATATATATATATATATATATATATATATATAATTAATTAAATTGAAATTAAGTAGTTCCTCGATCAGAGAGTGACAGACAGAGTGAAACAATTGCTTAACCCTGCTTTGCTCTACACGCGCAGGTAATCAACACTGCAGCCCAAAACTAGATGGTCATCACTCATCAGTACTCGAGGTGCTCTTTTTAATACAGTAAAGTTTTTGAAGTTTAACATTGTGCCATTTTGTACTTTTTGCTCAAACATGTGACTGTGAAAAGGAGCATGTAATGGAGAGATTTTCTTTTGAGAACTACATCCAGTGCATGCAGACTATACTTTGCAAAGGAGGAATGATGCAACAGACCCTTTAAAATTCAAAAAAAATAAATTGATAATTGGTGCTTTGGTAATTATATCATTTATACACTTTAACAACTGTCTACTTATACTCAACTCTGCGCCAACAATTCATCTCTGCAAATAAAAAACGAGCACAATCACATTATCAATGTATACACATCCACTTACAGAGAAATGAGAAAACATCGAGTTCCTATTTGCTTTGATCAATGTCTCACCGCCATTAGTTGAACTGCATTAAAAACGTTGGATATGCACTTCGGCTTCTCGGAATACTGCGAGATCATTCCCCTGGGATCCCGTGATCTGGACACCCTCAATGCACTGGTACTTTTCACGATTTGTAGTCGAACCACAAAACCCATGGTACAACGAACTCTAATGGACAAGGTTTTAGCCACGGGCCTCATTCTCGGGGAGAGAGAGAGAGAGGAGAAAGTGTGTCCCGTTGGACTCTGACATTCCTATCGAAGCATTTAGCTCCGACACCTTGACTCCACTTCGGCAGCGCATCAGTTTTGACTTGGGACGAGGCAATACGAGTGTCACAACACAGGCTCACCTGGAGATCCCTCATTACCGTGACTACGTTGCGGCAGCGACATGGCTGATGCTGGAATCTCAGAATCACAACTGTCATAATGAATGTGTTGAGTTGCACATTATCGACCAATATTTTAGTCGTTCATGTAGGACAATACAATAATATCTCCTCATGGTAATTTCCCACATGGAGTGTGTGGGTGTGTGTGTGTGTGTGTGTGTGTGTGTGTGTGTGTGTGTGTGTGTGGGTGTGTGTGTGTGTGTGTGTGTGTGTGTGTGTGTGTGTGTGTGTGTGTGTAAAAACTTATCTTTGAGCTTCAGCCATTGTATAAAACAAACAAACACCAAAAAGACACTTGCACAGCAGTGCAGAAAGGAAAAGACAAATGGATGTTTGTTATATCTATGGTTTGTTTGCAGACAATGGAATGCAGGGGTATATAAGTCATGTGAAGTTACTAAAATTTAAAGAAAGTCTATAAACAGATGTCATTTTGTCTAATCGGATCATCCACATGGCAAAACTGTGTCAGATGACAAATGCTGGCCAATAAGAGCAGAGATCAGGGGAGGAGGGGGATGGTGGGAGTTCTTAGCACATCATTGTGCAGGTGAGAAATGATTGCTGCTTGCAGAATTGAAATAGGCACGATGAGATCCAGAGCTGCTGAGGCTGCAAGGGAAGCGTGCAGGACAATCAGCCGTCAGGCAAAAAGCCAGGAACGCAGGGGGCTGATGGCTTTGTCAGGTGCCGAGATTAATGGCAATCGTACCTGACTCGACAAGCAACGATCCATAGAGCCGTGGATTTCTGCAGGTGGTAGCCAGGCCGATGGAACCCATTTTAAAGCCCACGATGGAATCGGATCTCGACGGGAAATTTCATTGCTAGCCAGTGTAATCTGACAACATGACTTATTGAGCAGATGCCCCAGTGGCCACCGATGCAACAACCCTCGATTAGTGTGATCACCTTGTACAAGCAAACTAGCAGTGAGAACATACTTTTACGACAGATTGCATGAGTGAGATGTGCAGAACACCCAAAATTGATACCAAGGGGCTTTCTCAAGTATACAACGTACAGAACATAGGAACACCGGCGTGATGGCAGGGACAATGAAAAATGATGAATTAGATAAGCGATGGCAGCTGTGAGCAAACAGAAAAAGAGGAAGGTGGGAAAGGCCATGCGATGGTGAGAGATGGAGCGTGGGACACCAGGCGAAAGATAGACAGCTGGATAGAAAGGAAACAAACAACGCCGGCTGGGTGAACGATGGAGGACAACACTAACACAGCGTGTCGGATGAGAGGCCATGAAGATCACTTTTCTGGAACAATGAAATTTCCATTTAGGTCTCGTGCTTGCCCGGTCCTATCGCAGATGCTCGCCACTGCCCGGCAACATGGTGAGACCAACAGTGTATTGCATGACGAGGAGGCGGTGTCCTGAGGCGGTCGACAATAAATGCAAGGTTTTGGGTTTTGTATGCGGCACAGACACTGAAGGCCATTCATCATGGGAGCGAGCAAGGAGAACGAGTTAGGCAAGGAGTGTGTGTGGGGATGAAGTGGGGGGGGGGTAGCTGGTGGAGGGAAGTAAAAACCTGTAGTATGCAGGATAGATCAGGCAAAGGGAGCAAAGTAAAAGCAAAGGGTGAAAAAGGAGAAAACATTGGGGAGGGGGCAGGAAGGATGAGGCTGAGATGTGCAATTGGATGCAGCAGCTGCAGATGCTCATTCGTTCTACTGAGGGCTCA
>NC_140978.1:28708500-28758500 GCF_056783735.1 Eptatretus burgeri | reverse complement strand
CTCCTTGTCTTCCTTTCTCTGTCCAGATGTCACACCAAGTACCTTCCTAGCTATCTCCCTCACAACTTCTGCTGTCGTTGCCCAATCATCCCACCCATCTTTACCACCATCCAACGTCTGTCTCACCTCCTCCCTAAATTTCACGCAACAGTCTTCCTCCTTCAGCTTCCACCATCTGGTCCTTGGTTCAGCCCTCACTCTCTTCCTCAACCTCACCTCTAAAGTCATCCTACAGACCACCAATCGATGCTGTCGAGCTACACTCTCCCCTGCCACCACCTTACAGTCACTAATCTCTTTCAGGTTCATCTTCTGCTTAAGATGTAATCCACCTGTATGCACTTTCCTCCACTCTTGTTTATGACCCTGTGTTCCTCCTTCTTCTTGAAATACGTATTTACCACTGTCATTTCCATTCTTTTTGCAAACTCTACCACCATTTGCCCTTCCACATTTCTCTTGTTGAAACCGTACCTCCCCATCACCTCCTCATCCTCTTTATTCCCTTCCCCAACATGCCCATTGAAATCTGCTCCAATCACCACTCTTTCATCCTTGGATGCACTCTCCACCACTTCATCTAACTCACTCCAGAAATCTTCTTTATACTCCATCTCACACCCCATATGTGGGGCATATGCACTGATGACATTCATCATCACCCCTTCAATTTCCAACTTCACACTCATCACTCGGTCCGACACTATCCTCACCTCCAATACCCTCTTGACATAATCTTCCTTCAGGATTACTCTGACTCCATTTCTCCTCCCATCCACACCATGGTAGAACAGTTTGAAACCACCTCCAATGCTCCTCGCCTTTCTCCCCATCCACTTGGTCTCTTGTACACACAGTATGTCCACCTTTCTTCTCTCCATCATATCAGCCAACTCTCGCCCTTTGCCAGTTATCGTCCCAACATTCAGAGTTCCAACTCTCACCTGCACATTTCTGCCCTTCCCCCTCTCCCACTGCCTCCGGACTCACCTTCCTCGTCTCCTTCTCCTCCTTCGCCCAGCAGTAGCACAATTTCCACTGGTACCCTGCTGACCACCGGTACCGGTGGCGGTCGTTGGTATCCTGGGCCTCAACCGATCCGGTATGGAAATTCGTTTTGTTGTCCGCATAATGATTTGGCATAGGTTTTTACGCCGGATGCCCTTCCTGACGCAACCCTGGTCGCCTCTTACAACACAAAGGGATATGGCACACCTATTCTAACCGGGGCATACACCGGGCCCAGTACAACTGGTACTCATTTCGCCGACCTCGGAAGGATGGCAGGCTGAGTCAACCCCCTTGTGTTTTCGACTTGGTTTATATCTACATATATATATATATATATATATATATATATATATATATATATATATATATATATATATATATATTAATTCAGTGTCCCAACGGGGCTTGTACTCAGGACCTTTTGGGTCCCAAGCCACTGCCCTAACCACTGCACCAACACCAGGCTATAAATATATATATATATATATATATATATATATATATATATATATATATATATATATGTATGTATATATATATATGTATGTATATACATATATACATACATACATACATACATACATATTGTTATGAATTTTGGCCCGCCTGGCATGCGATCGGCTGCGTACCTCTAATGGCAGCCGCGTCGCCCACCGGACGGACAATTCAGTCATGACCCTCCTGGAACTACCGCCAGGAGCCAGTCACGGGTGGGGTTTAACCTCACCACAACCCAGTCCGCATTCTACCCGCGCGAAATAGGGTGAATCACCGAATGTCGATATACCTAAATATCCGCATGGGTAACCTACCGAGGGGTTGCACCACGCCGCAGGTCGGCTTAGGACATGAACCGCTTAAGCGGTTCGTTCCATGCTACAGGGATAACCAAGCGGTGTTATCGCCGACCTCGACAGTTCAGATTATTTATCGGGTGTTTAAAACCCACTACTCATTCCATGATGCAAGATGGCATTTCAATGGGGTGAAAGGACGTGACGAACGGGCTACATTGCACACAAGGACATTTATTCCAGCAACACGTATGCAGTCATGCAATATACAAGTGACAAATGGAAGGCCAAGCAACACCACCGACTAAAATTATTATTTACAACCACAGTCGTTTACACAGGTTTACTGATGGAGACACGGCGCCACAGCAGTCATACAAAAACAACAGGAAAACCCTCCCCATAGGCAGGAAGGTAGACGGGGTTCATAAAGCTTTATGGTCGTGGGCCATGGATGACCGAAAAGGCCCGCGAGACCGTGCTGGTTACCTGCCCCCTCGAGGTGTGACGGTGGGCAGGTCGCGACGCCTTGTTCCCACAGCAGCTAGCGTAGCCACGCCTGCTCTCGGGCCTTTGCGATGACGTGTTCGATGAGTTCTCTCCAGCGTCCCTCGCCAGACGTGCAGATTCGGCACACAGCCGGCAGGGCTGCGCCTCCCGTCTGCGTCTCCGAGGCGTCTCCCGGACTCGACACCGGCCCGCGCCTTCACCGACAGGTTGCCCAACGCCAAGACGAGAGAGAACCTGACCTCGACCACCAAGAGAGGGAGCTCGACCCCGACCACCAAGAGAGAGCTCGAAGATGAAGTGAGAGGATGACGTCCACCAAGAGAGCAAGTAGAATCCAACACGACCCCGACAGAGAGAGATAACGTCGACGACCCAGACAAAGAGAGAGAAAAATCCAACACGACCCCGACAGAGAGCAAGCCTCGTGAGTCCGCCATATATATATATATATATATATATATATATATATATATATATATATATATATATATATATATATATATATATATATATATATCGTGAGTCGTGAGTATATCGTGAGTCCGCCTCCACCTTCCTTCCAGAAGGTTCCCGAAAAGGGGCGTTCCCTCACCCCGACCGCCTCACGCTGTTCATCCACCAATCGGGGGCGAGCTGCCCTCCCCCTACCTCCATCACACTCCTCGGAGAAACAGGCGAGAAAAATCCGCGCGCCCATTGGAACTCCTCTGGTTTCCTTTTGCGTTCGACGGTTTTCAAACCGGCTTGTTCTTTGCGTGGTTTGTTCAAAATAACAATAGAAAAAGAAAAACGGCTATCTCAAAGAGTCGCAGCTCGGTGAACACGAAGAATTCTCTTTAAACAACGGTGGGGACCTATCTGCACATAAACTTAGCGTCATAACTGATCTCAGGACCCTTTATGGTGTATTGCGAATTTCCACAGCCGTAACAATATATATGTATATACATGTGTGTGTTTATGCCTGGTGTTGGCTTAATGGTTAGGGTGGTTGGCTTGGGATCCAAGGATCATGAGTTCAAACACCACTCGGTTGTTGAACTAATACCAGGTGGGGTTGACTCTGCCTGTCATCCTTCCGAGGTCGGCAAAATGAATGCTGGCTTGCATGCTGGTATCCTGTGTCACAATCCAGGATTGTGCCCAATAGCCAAGGAGGCAGCTGAGGCAGCACCAATGCTCTACACAGAGTATGGTCCCAATGGATGGATATGTGCATTTATGCGTGTGTGTGTGTGTGTGTGTGTGTGTGTGTGTGTGTGTGTGTGTGTTTGTGTGTGTGTGTGTTGGTGCTTGTGTCCGACATAACGGCACCTTTGGTGGTAGCCAGTATTACAAATAATCTTCCTTTATCTTATGATGTGGAGTGTGATATATGTTTTGATCAATACATTTTATTTCTAAAATGATAAAAAAAATTATGAAGTGCATTTCCAAGAATGTGCCACTGCACGTTGCCCACCAAAGGTGGGCCAAGAAGAGTCGTCCCGTCCGGAGGGTGAGAGTACCCACGAGTAGTAATTATAATAATACTGTAGTGCTATTTGGTTATCCTATTCGGGATATGCTTAATCAATTTGTAGGTTTCCATGCTAAATCAGCACCTGTTAGTACATAAAACATAATGAGTTCACCTTAAAAATCAGTCAGCTTATCATTGCTTGGAATTGGTCAAAAAGCACTTCACAGATGTGAGATCTCAAGTTCACAATAACGTTTTTCCATCTCATTGCACTAGGTTTTCTGTACATTTATATAATATATATATTTTTAAACCATTCTCTTATCAACATCCCATCCTCATGGCTGTGCAAATATGAAGGCTATATCAAATGCCTTGTGTATGACCTTACGAATCTGAACAACTCGCAACATTTCAAATATCATAATGCTGAGTGGTTGTGGCAAACTTCCTCACTCAGTTGAAGTAATGTGCAGGTGATTCAGCCAGTAACAGCTGAGCGATGCACTGAGGCACAAAGCAAGTGAGTTGTTTTTTGATGGACAGACATATGTGCAATTATAAAATTACATGTTCTGTTGCGTAAACCTCCACAGTCCATTCATCAGCTTATACTGGAGAATTTGGGGGACCGTCCTCCTACGTAAGAAATCATATGGAGGTGTGTGAATGCCATTCGGGCTGATTGTGAGGACGTTGCAGACACACGCATAAAGACCGATCAACCACATTGACCGACGAGGAACACCTTCGGCGGGTTGACATCATTCCCCAGCAGTACCTGTTCGAGGATTGCACAGGAAACGGGCATTTCATAAGCAATTGTGTTCCTCATACTGACTGAGAAACTGAGAGAGGAAAATTTGTGCAAAATAGGTTACCCATGTGTTCAGTAATGATCAGATGGCTACTGTAGTGTGTTAATGTTCATGACTCATCTGAATGATTGGAAAAGTGAGAACGACCTGCTCCTAAAGTGCATCCTGACAGTTAATGAAACATGGCTCCGTTCATTTTACCCACAGTTTGAAAAAGAAAAGTGTGGGAATGATGGTCACCACAGTCATCAAGAAAGAAAACTACTCATCACAGTCAGGTGATGCAGAGCACTATATTCTCTTACCGTGGCTCTGTACTCAACCATCCTGTACCCCAGAATCGGACTGTGAAAGGGGCGTACAAGACGCGAGGTACTGCAGGACAATATGTACCCAGTGCTGTGTTGAAAGGAACCTGAATCGATGTGGAATCAGTGGTGTGAATTTTCTCCAAGATAAGGGAACAGCTCATCGCTGTCATGGCATGCAGTCGTTGCTGCAGAAGTCGGGTTTGGAGATTTTTCTACAATTTCCACATCCTCCTTACACGTCCATTTCCTGTATTGGAAGAAGAAGGAACCATTGTGAGGAGATAAGTACAATATTGAGGACGAGCTCAATGAGGCCATACAAGCTCTGAGGAATGAAGAAGAAAGAGACATGAGGAATGAACTGAGGAATCAATGTAGGCTCAATGAGGCCGACATGCTCTGAGCACTGATGGTTCCTATGCTGACATCTTTCGCTTGCCACACCACCAGTAAAAGTGTACCTGTGCAATGTTGGAAGGTACCACTTCCACCTCCACAAGTATTCGTCTTTGTGGATTGCACATATGGTGTTAAATTAAGTCATACACAAAACATTTGAAATCACCCTCGTATTTATTTATTTAATATCATAGTGGAGATATTGCATGAAAAGAAATTGTAACCTTTTAGAATTGTGGTGAAAAATCATTGGAGACTAGAAACGTTCATTAATTCATTGATTTGATGAAGCACATCGTGTTCTTTGGCATCCGATCGCTAAGCTTGGAGAGAATGACATGGGTCTGGCAAGCCGCTAGTGAGGGGGTGTATTTAATAAAAACCAAGGAGCGTTTTCATAAAAGTGATTTCACCCTATTTGTGAAACTTCACTCAGCATGGAGCAATTCCTGAATATCGGGGATCAAGAGTGTGGGAGGGTTGGGGGTTTAAGCTGTAAATTCAGTTAATCCACCTATATCAACTAATGCTTCATTATTAGCCAGTATTATATCAGTCCTGTCATCCATTCCTCATATTTATTCACAACTCAGGTCCATGAACCAAACTTAAAAGGTGATCGAGAAATCAATCATTAAATTTGAAATACATCACCCCAGTGGTCATTCCACAAGGATGAATGGTAAAACTGCAGTGCAATACCATTTGATGAACTAATTAAATTAAATATATTAAATCCTAATTAAACATATATTATTGAATGATTGAGAATGGTAAGGAGTTCTGTCTGGTGTATCCATGGCCTTTACTCCATATGACCTTAATCTTGGACTTAAATAATTTCAATTAAGTTGATTTAGTCATTCAAATGTAGTGTGTTTGTACAAGTAAATTATGGTAATTGTGCTGATGAAGTCACATTCTCCACAACATCAATTTTTTTTGCATCATTCAGGAATGCATTTTTACCGCTCCCACTGAAGGTGGACAGAGGCTATCTTTTCACCAGTGTTTGTGTGTCTGTCTGTCTGTCTGTCTGTCTGTGAGCACTATATCTCAAAAAGTTTTGGACGGATTTGGATGAAACTATGAGGATGAGTTGGGTATGTCACAAGGACAAGCCAATTCGATTTCAGTTGACCAAACCGATTAGATTTTGGTTGAACAAGGTGACTAGATTTTGGTTGAACAAGCCAATTAGATTTTGTTCAACAAGCCGATTAGATTTTGGTTGAACAAGCCGACTAGATTATGGTTGAACAAGCTGATTAGATTTTGGTTGAACAAGGTGACTAGATTTTGGTTGAACAAAGTGACTAGATTTTGGTTGAACAAGCCGATTAGATTTTGGTTAAACAAGCCAACCAGATTTTGGTTGAAAAAGCTGACTAGATTTTGGTTGAACAAGCCGATTCGGTTTTGGTTGAACAAGCTGATTAGATTTTGGTTGAACAAGCCGATTAGATTTTGCTTGAACAAGATGACTCGATTTTGGTTGAACAAGCCGATTAGTTTTTGGTTGAAAACGCCGATTAGATTTTGGTTGAACAAGACGACTCGATTTTTGTTGAACAAGCTGACCAGATTTTGATTGAAAAAGCTGACTAGATTTTGGTTGAACAAGCTGATTAGATTTTGGTTGAACAAGCCGATTAGATTTTGGTTGAACAAGGTGACTCGGTTTTGGTTGATCAAGCCGACTCGATTTTGGTTGACCAAGCCGATTAGATTTTGGATGAACAAGCCGATTAGATTTTGTTGAACAAGGCGATTAGATTTTGGTTGAACAAGACGACTCGATTTTTGTTGAACAAGCTGACCAGATTTTGATTGAAAAAGCCGACTAGATTTTGGTTGAACAAGCTGATTAGATTTTGGTTGAACAAGCCGATTAGATTTTGGTTGAACAAGGTGACTCGGTTTTGGTTTATCAAGCCGACTCGATTTTGGTTGACCAAGCCGATTAGATTTTGGATGAACAAGCCGATTAGATTTTGTTGAACAAGCCGATTAGATTTTGGTTGAACAAGGTGACTCGGTTTTGGTTGATCAAGCCGATTAGATTTTGGTTGAAAAGCCGACTAGATTTTGGTTGAACAAGCTGACTAGATTTTGGTTGAACAAGCCGACTCGATTTAGGTTGAACAAGCCGACTAGATTTTGGTTCAACAAGCCCATTCGATATTGGTTGAACAAGCTGATTAGATGTTGGTTGAACAAGCCAATTCGATTTTGGTTGAACAAGCTGATTAGATTTTGGTTGAACAAGCCGATTAGATTTTGATTGACCAAGCCGACCAGATTTTGGTTGAACAAGCCGATTAGATTTTGGTTGAACAAGCCGATTAGATTTTGGTTGACCAAGCCGATCAGATTTTGGTTGAACAAGCCGACTAGATTTTGGTTGAACAAGCCGACTCGATTTTGGTTGACCAAGCCGACCAGATTTTGGTTGAACAAGCCCAGTAGATTTTGGTTGAAAAAGCGGACGAGATTTTGGTTGAACAAGCCGACTAGATTTTGGTTGAACAAGCCGATTAGATTTTGTTGAACAAGGCGATTAGATTTTGGTTGAACAAGGCAATTAGATTTTGGTTGAACAAGCCGATTAGATTTTGGTTGAACAAGCCGATTAGATTTTGGTTGAACAAGCCGACTAGATTTTGGTTGAACAAGCCGATTAGATTTTGGTTGAACAAGCCGAGTAGATTTTGGTTGAACAAGCCGATTGGATTTTGCTTGAACAAGACGACTCGATTTTGGTTGAACAAGTCGATTAGATTTTGGTTGAAAACGCCAATTAGATTTTGGTTGAACAAGACGACTCAATTTTTGTTGAACAAGCCGACCAGATTTTGGTTGAAAAAGCCGACTATATTTTGGTTCAACAAGCCGACTAGATTTTGGTTGAACAAGCTGATTCGATTTTGGTTGAACAGGCTGATTAGATTTTGGTTGAACAAGCAAATTCGATTTTGGTTGAACAAGCTGATTAGATTTTGGATGAACAAGCCGATTAGATTTTGGTTGAACAAGGTGACTAGATTTTGATTGAACAAGCCGATTAGATTTTGGTTGATCAAGCCGACTAGATTTTGGTTGACCAAGCCGATTACATTTTGGTTGATCAAGCTGAATAGATTTTGGTTGAACAAGTCGACGAGATTTTGGTTTATAAAGTCGATTAGATTTTGGTTGATCAAGCCAACGAGATTTTGGTTGACCAAGCCGACCAGATTTTGATTTAACAAGCCGACTAGATTTTAGTTGAACAAGCTGATTAGATTTTGGTTGAACAAGCAAATTCGATTTTGGTTAAACAAGCAGATTCAATTTTGGATGAACAAGCCGATTAGATTTTGGTTGATCAAGGTGAATAGATGTCGGTTGAACAAGCCGATTAGATTTTTGTTGATCAAGCCGACTAGATTTCGGTTGACCAAGCCGATTAGATTTTGGTTGAACAAGCCGACTAGATTTTGGTTGAGCAAGCCGACTAGATTTTGGTTGAACAAGCCGACTCCATTTTGGTTGAACAAGCCGATTAGATTGTCATTGAACAAGCCGACTAGATTTTGGTTGACCAAGGTGATTAGATTTTGGTTGAACAAGCTGACTAGATTTGGGTTAACCAAGCCAATTCGGTTTTGGTTGAACAAGCCCATTAGATTTTGGTTGAACAAGGTGATTATATTTTGGTTGAACAAGCCAACCTAATTTAGGTTGACCAAGCCAATGAGATTTTGGTTAATCAAGCCAACTAGATTTTGGTTGACCAAGCCGATTACATTTTGGTTGAACAAGTCAATTACATTTTGGTTGATAAAGCCGACTAGATTTTGGTTGACCAAGCCGATTACATTTTGATTGATAAAGCCGACTTGATTTTGGTTGACCAAGCCGATTTGATTTTGCTTGACCAAGCCGACTAGATTTTGGTTGAACAAGCCAATTCGATTTTGGTTGAACAAGTAGATTAGATTTTGGTTGAACATGCCGATTAGATTTTGGTTGATCAATCCAACTAGATTTTGGTTGAGCAAGCCGATGAGACTTTGGTTGAACAAGTCGATTACATTTTGGTTGAACAAGCCGACTAGATTTTGGTTGAACAAGCCCACTAGATTTTGGTTGACCAAGCCGATTAGATTTTGGTTGATCAAGCCAACTAGATTTTGGTTGACCAAGCCGATTACATTTTGGTTGAACAAGTCGATTACATTTTGGTTGATAAAGCCGACTAGATTTTGGTTGAACAAGCCAATTCGATTTTGGTTGAACAAGTTGATTAGATTTTGGTTGACCAAGCCAATTTGATTTTGGTTGAACAAGCTGATTAGATTTTGGATGAACAAGCCGATTAGATTTTGGTTGAACAAGCCGACTAGATTTTGGTTGAACAAGCCGATTAGATTTTGGTTGATCAAGCCGACTAGATTTTGGTTGAACAAGCTGATTACATTTTGGTTGAACAAGCTGATTAGATTTTGGATGAACAAGCCGATTAGATTTTGGTTGAACAAGCCGACTAGATTTTGGTTGAACAAGCCGACTAGATTTTGGTTGAACAAGCCGATTAGATTTTGGTTGATCAAGCCGACGAGATTTTGGTTGACCAAGCCGATTAGATTTTGGTTGAACAAGTCGAATAGATTTTGGTGGATAAAGCCGATTAGATTTTGGTTGATCAAGCCAACTAGATTTTGCTTGACCAAGCCGACCAGATTTTGGTTGAATAAGCCGACTAGATTTTGGTTGAACAAGCCCACTCGATTTTGGTTGAACAAGCCGACTAGATTTTGGTTGAACAAGCCGACTAGATTTTGGTTTAACAGGCTGATTAGATTTTGGTTGAACAAGCAAATTCGATTTTGGTTGAACAAGCTGATTAGATTTTGGATGAACAAGCTGATTAGATTTTGGTTGAACAAGGTGACTAGATTTTGATTGAACAAGCCGACTAGATTTTGGTTGAACAAGCCCACTAGATTTTGGTTGACCAAGCCGATTAGATTTTGGTTGATCAAGCCAACTAGATTTTGGTTGACCAAGCCGATTACATTTTGGTTGATCAAGCTGCATAGATTTTGGTTGAACAAGTCGACGAGATTTTGGTTTATAAAGTCGATTAAATTTTGGTTGATCAAGCCACGAGATTTTGGTTGACCAAGCCGACCAGATTTTGATTTAACAAGCCGACTAGATTTTTGTTGAACAAGCCGACTAGATTTTGGTTGAGCAAGCCGACTAGATTTTGGTTGAACAAGCCGACTCCATTTTGGTTGAACAAGCCGATTCGATTTTCGTTGAACAAGCCGACTAGATTTTGGTTGACCAAGGTGATTAGATTTTGGTTGAACAAGCTGACTAGATTTGGGTTAACCAAGCCAATTCGATTTTGGTTGAACAAGCCCATTAGATTTTGGTTGAACAAGGTGATTATATTTTGGTTGAACAAGCCAACCTAATTTAGGTTGACCAAGCCGATTAGATTTTGGTTAATCAAGCCAAGTAGATTTTGGTTGACCAAGCCGATTACATTTTGGTTGAACAAGTCAATTACATTTTGGTTGATAAAGCCGACTAGATTTTGGTTGACCAAGCCGATTACATTTTGATTGATAAAGCCGACTTGATTTTGGTTGACCAAGCCGATTTGATTTTGCTTGACCAAGCCGACTAGATTTTGGTTGAACAAGCCAATTCGATTTTGGTTGAACAAGTAGATTAGATTTTGGTTGAACATGCCGATTAGATTTTGGTTGATCAATCCAACTAGATTTTGGTTGACCAAGCCGATGAGCCTTTGGTTGAACAAGTCGATTACATTTTGGTTGAACAAGCCGACTAGATTTTGGTTGAACAAGCCCACTAGATTTTGGTTGACCAAGCCGATTAGATTTTGGTTGATCAAGCCAACTAGATTTTGGTTGACCAAGCCGATTACATTTTGGTTGAACAAGTCGATTACATTTTGGTTGATAAAGCCGACTAGATTTTGGTTGAACAAGCCAATTCGATTTTGGTTGAACAAGTTGATTAGATTTTGGTTGACCAAGCCAATTTGATTTTGGTTGAACAAGCTGATTAGATTTTGGATGAACAAGCCGATTAGATTTTGGTTGAACAAGCCGACTAGATTTTGGTTGAACAAGCCGATTAGATTTTGGTTGATCAAGCCGACTAGATTTTGGTTGAACAAGCTGATTACATTTTGGTTGAACAAGCTGATTAGATTTTGGATGAACAAGCCGATTAGATTTTGGTTGAACAAGCCGACTAGATTTTGGTTGAACAAGCCGACTAGATTTTGGTTGAACAAGCCGATTAGATTTTGGTTGATCAAGCCGACGAGATTTTGGTTGACCAAGCCGATTAGATTTTGGTTGAACAAGTCGAATAGATTTTGGTGGATAAAGCCGATTAGATTTTGGTTGATCAAGCCAACTAGATTTTGCTTGACCAAGCCGACCAGATTTTGGTTGAATAAGCCGACTAGATTTTGGTTGAACAAGCCCACTCGATTTTGGTTGAACAAGCCGACTAGATTTTGGTTGAACAAGCCGACTAGATTTTGGTTGAACAAGCCGATTAGATTTTGGTTGATCAAGCCGACTAGATTTTGGTTGAACAAGCTGATTACATTTTGGTTGAACAAGCTGATTACATTTTGGATGAACAAGCCGATTAGATTTTGGTTGAACAAGCCGACTAGATTTTGGTTGACCAAGCCGATTAGATTTTGGTTGACCAAGCCGATTACATTTTGGTTGAACAAGTCGATTACATTTTGGTTGATAAAGCAGACTAGATTTTGGTTGACCAAGCCGATTACATTTTGGTTGAACAAGTCGATTACATTTTGGTTGATAAAGCCGACTAGATTTTGGTTGGCCAAGCCGATTACATTTTGGTTGATAAAGCCAACTAGATTTTGGTTGACCAAGCCGATTAGATTTTGGTTGAACAAGCCGACTAGATTTTGGTTGAACAAGCCAATTCGATTTTGGTTGAACAAGTTGATTAGATTTTGGTTGACCAAGCCAATTTGATTTTGGTTGAACAAGCTGATTAGATTTTGGATGAACAAGCCGATTAGATTTTGGTTGAACAAGCCGACTAGATTTTGGTTGAACAAGCCGATTAGATTTTGGTTGATCAAGCCGACTAGATTTTGGTTGAACAAGCTGATTACATTTTGGTTGAACAAGCTGATTAGATTTTGGATGAACAAGCCGATTAGATTTTGGTTGAACAAGCCGACTAGATTTTGGTTGAACAAGCCGACTAGATTTTGGTTGAACAAGCCGATTAGATTTTGGTTGATCAAGCCGACGAGATTTTGGTTGACCAAGCCGATTAGATTTTGGTTGAACAAGTCGACTAGATTTTGGTGGATAAAGCCGATTAGATTTTGGTTGATCAAGCCAACTAGATTTTGCTTGACCAAGCCGACCAGATTTTGGTTGAACAAGCCGACTAGATTTTGGTTGAACAAGCCCACTCGATTTTGGTTGAACAAGCCGACTAGATTTTGGTTGAACAATCCCACTCGATTTTGGTTGAACAAGCCGACTAGATTTTCGTTGAACAAGCCGACTAGATTTTCATTGAACAATCCGAGTAGATTTTGGTTGACCAAGCCCTTTCGATTTTGGTTGACCAAGCCATTTCAATTTTGGTTGAACAAGCTGATTAGATATTGGTTGACCAAGCTGATTAGATTTTGGTTGAACAAGTCGATTAGATATTGGTTGACCAAGCTGATTAGATTTTGGTTTAACAAGCCGGTTACATATTGATTGACCAAGCTGATTAGATTTTGGTTGAAGCTGATTTGATATTGGTTGAACAAACTGATTAGATTTTGGTTGAACAAGCTGACTAGATTTTGGTTGAACAAGCTGACTAGATTTTGGTTCACCAAGCCAAATCGATTTTGATTGAACAAGCCCATTAGATTTTGGTTGAACAAGGTGATTACATTTTGGTTGAACAAGCCAACCTAATTTAGGTTGACCAAGCCGATTAGATATTGGTTGACCAAGCTGATTAGATTTTGGTTGAACAAGCTGATGAGATATTGGTTGATCAAGCTGATTAGATTTTGGTTGAACAAGCCGATTAGATTTTGGTTGAACAAGGTGACGAGATTTTTGTTGAACAAGCAGACTGGATTTTGGTTGACCAAGCCGATTCGATTTTGGTTGACCAAGCTGATTAGATTTTGGTTCACCAAGCTGACTAGGTTTTGGTTGATCAAACCAACCAGATTTTGGTTGGACAAGCCGATTACATTTTGGTTGATAAAGCCGACTAGATTTTGGTTGACCAAGCCGATTATATTTTGGTTGACCAAGCCGATTACATTTTGGTTGAACAAGTCGATTACATTTTGGTTGATAAAGTCGACTAGATTTTGGTTGACCAAGCCGGCACGATTTTGGTTGAACAAGCCGACTAGATTTTGGTTAAACAAGCCCACTAGATTTTGGTTGACCAACTCGACTTGATTTTGGTTGACCAAGCCGATTCAATTTTGGTTGAACAAGCTGACTAGATTTTGGTTGATCAAGCCAACTAGATTTTGATTGATCAAGCCGACAAGATTTTGCTTGATTAAGCCAACTAGATTTTGGTTGATCAAGCCAACTAGATTTTGGTTGACCAAGCCGAGAAGATTTTGGTTGATTAAGCCAACCAGATTTTGGTTGATGAAGCCGACCAGATTTTGGTTGAACAAGTCGACGAGATTTTCGTTGATCAAGCTGACTAGATTTTGGTTGATCAAGCCAACTAGATTTTGGTTGAACAAGGTGACTAGATTTTGCTTGATTAAGCCAACTAGATTTTGGTTGATCAAGCCAACTAGATTTTGGTTGACCAAGCCGAGAAGATTTTGGTTGATTAAGCCAACCAGATTTTGGTTGATGATGCCGACCAGATTTTGGTTGAACAAGTCGACGAGATTTTCGTTGATCAAGCTGACTAGATTTTGGTTGATCAAGCCGATTAGATTTTGGTTGAACAAGGTGACTAGATTTTGGTTGATCAAGCCAACTAGATTTTGGTTGATCAAGCCGATTAAATTTTGGTTGAACAAGCCGATTCAATTTTGGTTCAGCATGGCAGAAGTATGTACTCGACTGAGTCATTATTTTCTTGTCTGTTTCTTCTTCATTCCTCCAATTAACTTACATCCTCTCCAGAGATGCACTTGAGCTTTTGACATCTAATATTACAGTACTTTCTCAGCTTCATGCCAGTAATGTTGAATTCCTTCTCTGACCATCAATTTTCTTTCTTTCTTTCAGATCTGCATCAGTAACATCTGGTTTTAAAGAATCGCTACACATTGACGTTTGTAAATATCCTCATATTCCCACCAGTCTCACTTTTTTCCTCTTTCGTGTCGACATCTGTCCTCCATATTGCGTGAGCCTGGAGCTCCCAGTACACCAAACACCATATAACTGAGCGAGAATGTGATGATGCCCTTGGCTCTGACGAGCTCCTGCCTTTTCCGCCGGCAATTCTGGACCAGTAGTACTGGAGCACTCGTTTTTTACTTCACCAGGCCCATTACCCCTCAGTTAACGATCAGAGCACGATTCCACTCCATGTGCCAGTGATGGAAAAAAAATGCCAAAAGGGCCAACAGCTCGATTCAGTGCCTCGGTGGAAAACCATGAGCAGTGCAGGAGGACTTGCTGAGCTTTAGTATTCCCCAAACAGCCATAACTGCAATATCAAACTCATATTCTTTTCCATTGTCATTTGTTCTGCACGACCCAAGACCTCCATAGGAACTAGTGAAGCATTGCCTATTTAGCTCACCAGATCTGTGTGAATCTCCCTCCAGTTGAAGGAATAATTGATTCGCCTTTGAGACTTCAAGCTCTTAATTGCACTGCCTGCACCTATTTTATAAACAAAACACGAATTACTTCAACCTCTCATAATTTATACGTATACGTAGATATGTGAGGTTTGAGTAATTCAATATACATAGGGCTGGAAGGATGGCCTGGAGGTACGAACACTTCCCTCCAAGCTGTCGAGCCTGGGTTGGAATCTCGGCCCAGCTATAAACTGCCATAAATCGAGCTATTGCCGGTACCCTGAAGAAATCACAAATTCCTGCTCCAACATAAATGGAGCAATGCATCAGCAGCACAGCTTTACAGAGGGCACCGCATCAGTGGCACAGCTGCACCCTCAGCCAATGATGCTATCTCACAGCCTTGTGCTGCAGACAAAAGAATAATAATAACATACATATTAAAGTACAGAACTTGACTGAAAACTGCTAAGAGGATGATTGGATGAATCAATGAATGACCTGTTTGGTGTTCTCATCTGAATCCACACGCATGATGTTCAAATCCCATAAACTACTTGTTCGTGTTCATTGTCTACCAATGTCGTTGGAATTGACATTAAAGTTCACTGCCATCTACTAAACATGTCTGTTTATGTACAAGTTCCGAATGTTTTGCACAATACCTACTAATATGTCTTGGTCCTGTATGTGATTTATGTACAAGCTCCTCCATAAGCCTTAGATGAATAGATACAAGAAAGAATGGATGAATGTACAAGTAAAGGGAAGAGTAAATGTATTTACAAACACACTCTCACATAGCTTATCAGCCTTTGTTTGGTTGCCTTTAATTCCAATAAAACTACAAAAAAAATGTGCCCTTTCTTCACTGTGCTCCCTTTTCCGCTTCATCATCAAACTCAATTCCCCTTACCTCCCGGCTCTGTCCTTGTTCGACCTCACCTGCCTGCTCACCTGCATCCAATAACATTTTCAGGTCGCATACTTTTGTTCATAATTAGTAGCTGGAAATCCAGGATAAATGAGTCGACGGCTGTGATCAGACAGGAAAATGAACAAGTCTAAACCTTGACACAAAGTTGGCGAATGGACTTCTCAAAGCATGTCAAGCTTTTGCGTGAAGCCTGGTAATTACAGTCGTTAATTACCTACCAAACAAGCAAGCGTTGGAGGATTCATATGGTACTGGGCCTTGATGATAATCATAATAATGAAAATCAGTATTACTCCCATAATCACCACCAACACTTTTGCAGCACACTTCATGGCAAACCAATTGTATATATTATTTTAACCCAATTAATTCTCTGTGAAGACAAGTCAGTTACCCGGTGCTTAAAGAGATGTTATTTATATGGAAATTGTTGGACAAATGATATTACCGATGCTTGCTGGGCATTAATTGGGTAAAATGGTCGAATCAACAATGCCAATTAGATCTGTCTCATCAGATCACCAGCATACCATGGGTGCTTCCAATACAATGTGTTACCATTAAATTGTAACCCAACCAAATTGTAACCATCAAAGAACAGTTTCAAGTTAAGATAATCCGTGTCGTCACATTAAAATAGAATAAAAATAACGAGAACAGGAAAATGCAGAACACTAAAGCTCAAGCAAGTCCAGATTTTGTCGAATAAGAAGAAGGGTTTTCAGAGTGCGTTTCAGGCACAGGGCGGCCTTCATTTGAGATGAACACTGGTCCTGTGCGCTCAGATATAAAAGATCACCACAATTGTACCTGGTCTGTGTGAGTACCCTGATTCAGGCCCACTACGGCTGAAATATTGGCGTAAAACAATGGCTGAGCACATCTCCGAAAGAACAATTCACCAGTCTATATTGAAGAGGTGTAAGAGATGCCAGAGCGACATCGGGAGAACTCATCTCCTTAATGCTTACTGAATCCAGCTCCCAACAGCCTGCGGTTCATATTGGTGGCTGAGACGACTTGTGCATCAATTCCGTGTAGTTTTCATTCATAGATGCAAGCAAATCATTTTGATTATGACAATATTATACGAGTAATGAGAAGGTGTGGGGAGAGGTTGGGGGGTGATTTGTTTAAACCCTGCTTAGCTTACACACCTCAAAGTATATTAACATCACCTGGATTCAAAAAGGAACAAGATCAAGTAGTGTGTGTGCGTGTGTGTGTATGTGTATGTGTATGTGTATGTGTGTGTGTGTGTGTGTGTGTGTGTGTGTGTGTGTGTGTGTGTGTGTGTGTGTGTGTGTGTGTGTGTGTGTGTGTGTGTGTGTGTGTGTGTGTGTAGACCAAGTTTAATACAGCGGCCCCAGTGTGTGAAGGGGATTGCTGAGATAAATACCCCGGCGAGGCTCTGCGGAGCTGCATGCTCAGTCTTGTCACTACTGCGTAACTAGCACATCGGCAGAACTCGGATAGATTAATGCACACTATTTATCAAATACAAAATGATTGTTGTTCAAAAAATCATTAGGATAGTTAATGTATAGTCCCCTCCACCTCCAAAGAATGGGAAACATGATGGAAAGGATAGTTCAGATGACACTCTCGGCCTCACATCCAACAAATTCATCAATTTCCATTAAAAATTACATTGCACACACATTTCCCACAAGTGCAAATCATCAAATATCACACACTAAGACAAGTTGGAGATGAAAAATCATCTGCTGTGCAGTCTTACAGGAAGGTCAGGCCTGATTCCCAATGAATTCGAGTAAAAAGGATGTCATTTGATCTCTACAAGAACATTCGACAGGGGTAAGGTGGTGCAGTGTTACGTCAAATATCCTGCTGGGAATCAGCAGCAAATCATCTCACGGCTGGAGATCATGTGCTCACTCAATGTACGATTCATGTTATTGTCATTCCTACTGGATGATCGTCACTCACCAATACGTGCAATAATGTGCAATTACGCACCATATTGTCCCCTCTTGAGGAACCAGGATCACATCAGTAATGATCAGCGTGCAATGCATCATCTGATTTTATTATCAAAATCTACATCCTGGCTTTGGTAACGTAATTGAAAATAATGTTTTACATGTCGTGTTGTCATGAGCGACGTAATGAATCAGCCTAGGATGCGAAACATTCAGTACGTTGACGATGATAGAAATGGCCGTCGATTTGACGCATCTGTTATTCCTACACAACGTGCGAACACACCTGGGTGCATCAATTTGATTACAGTGTGGGTGCGAGCGGCTGCCCACACAGGAGAGAGAGAGAGAGAGAGAGAGAGAGAGAGAGAGAGAGAGAGAGAGAGAGAGAGAGAGAGAGAGAGAGAGAGAGAGAGAGAGAGAGAGAGAGAGAGAGAGAGAGAGAGAGAGAGAGAGAGAGAGAGAGAGAGAGAGAGAGAGAGAGAGAGAGAGAGAGAGAGAGAGAGAGAGAGAGAGAGAGAGAGAGAGAGAGAGAGAGAGAGAGAGAGAGAGAGAGAGAGAGAGAGAGAGAGAGAGAGAGAGAGAGAGAGAGAGAGAGAGAGAGAGAGAGAGAGAGAGAGAGAGAGAGAGAGAGAGAGAGAGAGAGAGAGAGAGAGAGAGAGAGAGAGAGAGAGAGAGAGAGAGAGAGAGAGAGAGAGAGAGAGAGAGAGAGAGAGAGAGAGAGAGAGAGAGAGAGAGAGAGAGAGAGAGAGAGAGAGAGAGAGAGAGAGAGAGAGAGAGAGAGAGAGAGAGAGAGAGAGAGAGAGAGAGAGAGAGAGAGAGAGAGAGAGAGAGAGAGAGAGAGAGAGAGAGAGAGAGAGAGAGAGAGAGAGAGAGAGAGAGAGAGAGAGAGAGAGAGAGAGAGAGAGAGAGAGAGAGAGAGAGAGAGAGAGAGAGAGAGAGAGAGAGAGAGAGAGAGAGAGAGAGAGAGAGAGAGAGAGAGAGAGAGAGAGAGAGAGAGAGAGAGAGAGAACAGTGTAAGCTGCTGCCGAGGAATACAAATCCGAGAAAACCGGAGCACCTGCTACCCGCAACCCAAACACAAAGGAATTTGTAATTTAGTCAAGGTGCTGGTGATGACTCACCTACTCTTCATCAATAGACACTGTGGAACCCACAATATCTAGCAAATAATGCTGGCAGACAGGTTACAGAAGCAAGTGGCTTGCTGTCACTTTCCAAGCCAGTCATTCCAAATCAACCGCTTTGCAAACCACTCACCTTGCCACTTGGCAAGTACAGCAAGCAATGAGAGGTGGTTCATTATGTTAGTAAAAATGGCCACCGTGGTCGGATTCAAAATGATACGACAACCAATGAGATGTTCAGAGGCATATCCCTGTTACGTTTACAGTATTCATAATATACTGTAAACTTTATATTATTACTGTATATTATTCATAATATACAGTATTCATAATATTAGCCAGTCCGTTGCACAGCGGGAGACCAGATTTTGCAATCACGTGTGTGTGTGTGTGTGTGTGTGTGTGTGTGTGTGTGTGTGTGTGTGTGTGTGTGTGTGTGTGTGTGTGTGTGTGTGTGTGTGTGTGTGTGTGTGTGTGTGTGTGTGTGTGTGTGTGTGTCCATCCAGGCCATTACCTTTTTACCATTTTTGCTTTCGTCATCAAATTTCAACAAAGCTTTACTGTGAGAATATTGAGAAGACAGATTAATGATTTTGTCAAAAGGTCAAAGGTCAGCATCATGTAAAATCAGCAATTTTCATCCAATTGACCCAAATTTTGAACTATAATTTGTACTCCATATGCTGGTTTCAGAAGGTGGAATGGAGCACTGGTATTGTCAAGTATTGTCTCAAAGCATCCACCTTCGTGTGTGTGTGTGTGTGTGTGTGTGTGTGTGTGTGTGTGTGTGTGTGTGTGTGTGTGTGTGTGTGTGTGTGTGTGTGTGTGTGTGTGTGTGTGTGTGTGCGCGCGCGTGCGCGTGTGTGTGTGCGTGCGTGTGTGTGTGTGTGCGAGCGCCATTGATTTTTTTTATCTCCATATGTGGGTTTCAGAACCTTTGTGTGTGTATTTGTCATGGAGTACGTTAGTACATACTCAATATCGAGGGATGATATGGCGAGAAAATGGCCACCCATTCAAATGTGTACACAATGATTCACTCATGAATTCCTAAAGAGTGGTCATAAGCAGTTAAAAGCCAGACCTTTTATTCTCGAGCATTATATAAACTACAAATACGTTAAAAGACACCAGGATACTGTACATCGCTAAAGTACCACATTTGGAGATCACCAAAATGCCAATTTGAACTTCTTCTTCTTCTTCGCCTCTCAAAACAATGGAAGACTGTAGCCCAACCGACTTCAATAACTGATCATGCTATTATGATGATTCCAATGCGAGGAAGTTACATTGTCTCTGGACTGGTGCACGCAACCTAAAATTTAAAAATATATAAAAGATTAATCGTTTTATTCGGAAAACAAATCAAACTAAATGTCAACTCAACCAAACCAGGCCAGGATCATGAGGGAGGGGGCGGGGGAATAGACAGTACCATTCCAAAAGCGATACTGTGCACATCCAAACCATCCCCCAAATCAACTGAAACGAGTATTAAAACAATTTAATAACATAGATGGATTTATCCATACCAAAACAACAAAATATATGAAATACTAAGCATTTTCTTACTTTAAAAATTTGCAGAAACAAGAAAAAAAAAACGTTAAAAAAAGTAAAAACATAGAGGGATGAAATCTCAAAAAACACAACCAAACAAGGTAAGAATTACATTTTACGATGCCACAATACGACACTACAATCCCCTTCTGGTTGAGCATCACGATATCTCTTGACGTTGGTCCATCAATATCCCAGAACAAAACTAAAATGTAACACACGCAACCAATAGATATACCTGAAAAATCTTTGATTTTCGCAAGTGACAAACAGGCAGATAGCAGTGAAAACATATCCTCCATCCACCTTTGTTCCACCTTTGGTGGCAGAAGTAAATAAACACAGAGTAAGAATTACAAAACTTGACTGAAAATGCCTAATAGGGTGATTGGATGAAATTCAGATGAATATAAAAATGAGCTGTGGTTCTCCATCCACAAAGCTTTATTCTAAAGAGTTTCTACTGTGGTACAATAATACAAATTGTACCATTGAAAAGGTAATAATCTATGTCCTTGTTTGTATAGCTAATAATCCATTTTCATGGAAAAAAAATAATTCATTTGTGTGTAGCCCACAAGCTTGCCTGTTTTAAAAGTCCGTTTTCCAAGATTGAGGAAGAAGAAGCAGATTACGAGCTTTAATGTAGCAGTTACAATGGAAACATTTATTATTCTAGCACAGCAGGAACCCTTTACAAGGACACGGTAGGAGTATACAAAAGAAAATACCGTGACACTTCACGAGGCAATATATATATATATATATATATATATATATATATATATATATATATATATATATATATATATATATATTATACAAACACACACACACACACACACATAAAGCTCTTTCGAACCACTCACTGACTCAATCAATGACTGATATTGAAGATCGGTCGCTTCTGGGTGATGTGGAAAACTGATGCGCTGATGGATATCGAAGCCAGTGCACCGAAAAAAATCACAGCATTGTCGGACAATATCCATAAATGAAAATAGAAATAAATAAAATAAGTAAATGAAATAAATGCAGGTGAGCGACTGGAGACAATGGGGGAAGCAAGGTAATTTTGTGTGATGATGGACATTGAAGCCAATACACCAATAAAAAAAATCACACAAACATCTGAAAGCATAGGTAAATGAAAATATAAATAAACGAAAAGAAAAAAGGAAAAGAAATAAATGAAAAATCAAATGCAGGTGAGCGACCCAAGACAATGGGAAAGCATGGTTCATATGCTTACACAATGTGTAAGCACACCCCGCTGGTGTATATATATATATATATATATATATATATATATATATATATATATATATATATATATATATATATATATATATATATATATATATATATATATATATATATATATATATATATATATATATATGTTGTTGTTCGTCTTTCGGCTGCTCCCGTTAGGGGTCGCTACAGCGGATCATCCGTTATGATCCACATACTGATTTGGCATCGGTTTTCTGCCGGATGCCCTTCCTGACACAACCCTGGTCGCCTCTTACGACACAGGGATGAGGATTGGGTTTCGCCATGATTCCAGGCTGCTCTGCACCCTCTCATAGCACGACCCAGTGCAGAGCTCCCGTCCTCGCCGAATGTCGATATACCTAAGTACCCGCGCGGGTAATCTGCCGAGGGATGGGACCACGCCAGAGGCCGATTCCGGACACGAACCACTTAAGCAGTTCGTTCCGTATTACAGGGATAACCGAGCGGAGTTATCGTCGGCCTTGACGGTTCCGATTAATTACCGGGCGCTTTAAAACCCACTATTAATCCCTTACGTGATGCAAGATGGAGATTCAACAAAGGAAAGGACGCAGTGAGACGGGGAACAATTGGACAAGCACACTTTATTACACACACAGACAAGCACGTATTCACAGCCATACAGTGATGCACATATAAAAGCAAGGACACAATGCAGAGCTACAACCGAATATAATTATTTCAACACTTAAACAGTTCTACTTTTCAAGACTGGTGCCACACACACACATTTACACAAAATCCAAAAGAAATGGAAGTCGCGACTTCCCTGAGCGCGTCGAGTCCTTGGCAACCGTAACTCCGAGTCCCTCCGGCGTGGTCCGCGAGCTCGTGCCGCTCGTCGCTCGTGTGGTCCGCTCGACAGCTCGGACGAACGAACAGAACCTCTGACCAGGGACGATCACCACAACTCTCCACAATTCCCTTTCAGGGACAAGGGAACAGGAAAAGGAACGACGTTCTCGTCGACCTTCACGTCCACGCCTTTTGTCAATCGCTTGAACGCACCAAGAGCCTCCTCGCACTCGAGCCTCTCCACGCCCACGCCTTTTGTAGGGGCCGGCTCCGCCCCGTTGCCCCGCCCCATTTCTGTCTTCACCTCCCTTCGAGGCGTTTCCAGAAAGCTCTCAAAGGGGGGCGTGCCCCCACTCCGACCGCCTCACGCGTGCATCCACCAATCGGCAGCGAGCTGCCGCACCCCCCCCCCCCTTCACACCAAGCATGGTGGGGGGGATTCAGGCGGAAGCATCAGGCGGAGAAATTAGGCGGGAAAACCCCACAGGCATTGTTGGTTTTTGTTCTTGCACGCGCCCGCACGGTGTTCGTTAAATGGCAAGTGGCTAACATGTGGTGGCATAGTTGTGGAAGGTAGCGTCGTGTAGTGAATGGCGTGATCATGAGATGTTGGTTGTGGCGATGTTCGTTGTTGTTCTTGCACCAAATTAACAATAGCCAAAGAAAAACGGCTAACTGAAGCGTCGCAGCCCGAATGGATCACATATATTCCCTCTTTACAACGGGTTTGGGCTAACTACACATGAACTTACCGATATATCTCACCTGAGGACCCTTTATGGTGTAATGCGAATTTCCACAACCGAAACAATATACATACATATATATATATATATATATATATATATATATATATATATATATATATATATATATATATATATATATATATATATATATATATATATATATATATATATATAATAAATCTATAATATATATATATATATATATATATATATATATATATATATGTATATATATTATATATATATATGTATATATATTATATATAAATCTATAATATATATGTATATTCAGAGATATAATATATATTGAGATATATATATATATATATATATATATATATATATATATATATATATATATATATATATATATATATATATATATATATATAGCCTGGTGTTGGCGCAGTGGTAAGGGCAGTGGCTTGGGACCCAAGAGGTCCTGAGTTCAAGCCCCGTTGGGACACTGAATAAACGAAGTCGAAAACACCAGGGGGTTGACTCAGCCTGCCATCCTTCCGAGGTCGGCGAAATGAGCACCAGTTGTACTGGGCCCGGTGTATGCCCCGGTTAGAATAGGTGTACCATATCCCTGTGTGTCGTAAGAGGCGACCAGGGTTGCGTCAGGAAGGGCATCCGGCGTAAAAACCTATGCCAAATCATTATGCGGACAACAAAAGACAGTTGGTCCGCTGTGGCGACCCCTAGCGGGAGCAAGCCGAAAGAGGAAGAAGAAGATATATATATATATATATATATATATATATATATATATATATATATATATATATATATATATATATATATATATATATATATACTATATACATATATATATATATATATATATATATATATATATATATATATATATATATATATATATATATATATATATATATATATATATATATATATATATATATATATATATATATTTTGATATCGATATTATATATACTAGTGCGGGCCCGTAGGTGTGGGCCCGTAGGTGCGTAAACGACGACTGGATTGGCGCATTTTTTCACCCCCCCCCTCACCCCACCCCTCTCTCTCCCCCTCCTCTCTCCCCTCTCTCGTGCCAGTACCCTCTCTCGTGGGTGAGGTGTGCCGGTATGTGCAGCTTCGTTCCTTCGCTCTCATAAACGACGACTGGATTGGGGCATTTTTTCAATTAGATCGGACCAACCGTATCATAAATGGCTATAATTTGGGAAACACCTGGGAAACATACTCAGGTCCTGAGCGTCAATTGTGACGCATATCAAAGGAAGAAGAATTGTGATGCCCCCTCTCTCTCGCCCCCCCCCTCGCTCCCCAATATATATATATATATATATATATATATATATATATATATATATATATCCCTCCCCACTCTCCCACTCTGCCTCTCACCCCCATTCCACCCTTCTCTCTCCTTCCCAACCCTCTCCCTCTTTCTGACCCCGACTTCTGCCTCTCTATCTGACACCTCCCATATCCCCACCCCCCCCTTTCCTCTTTCCTGCCTTTATCTTTCTCACACCCCTCCCCTGCTCCCCAACCTTCCCTCTTTGTTGAGGGGACTAGCATGTACGAATCAGATTCAGAGTGAGCCGACCGCTGGGGTGCAAAGGTCGCTGCATGTATGAGCATGCATGTGTGCAGGCAGGCCTTTGCCAGGAAGGTCGCATCTTATATATTATTTCCGAGTTTGTGGTTTCGTGTCGCGCTATCTTCGACTTTGTTCTGCGCTCGAGTAACGTGATATTCGGCTTACATTATCTCAAAGACCATATGAGGTGCAGGGTACAAAAAAAAGTAAATAAAATGGTTCTGAAACAGTGAAATCGTATTCCACTTACTGCATTAAAGTAAAATTACTACTGATACTCTGCATCAGTTCCTTTCTCAAACACACCCACCCCAACATGTCGCGCAGAGCGCTGGTTATGCTAGTGGGTATTAAATCCTCACGTCCCAGGTATCAAAGTGTGTGTGGTGTGTGTGTGTGTGTGTGTGTGTGTGTGTGTGTGTGTGTGTGTGTGTGTGTGTGTGTGTGTGTGTGTGTGTGTGTGTGTGTGTGTGTGTGTGTGTGTGTGTGTGTGTGTGTTGCTAATGTTTTCTGCTATCTCCACATGTGGTGGGTGGGTTTCATGAGGTGAAACAGAGACCTACCAGGTCTCAAAGTGTGTGTGTGTGTGTGTGTGTGTGTGTGTGTGTGTGTGTGTGTGTGTGTGTGTGTGTGTGTGTGTGTGTGTGTGTGTGTGTGTGTGTGTGTGTGTGTGTACGTGCAAGTTGCTGTTGTTGCTTGCTATCTCCACATGTGGGTGGGATTCATCAGGAGGTGTAACAGACCTACCAGATCTCAAAGTGTGTGGTGTGTGTGTGTGTGTGTGTGTGTGTGTGTGTGTGTGTGTGGTGTGTGTGTGTGTGTGTGTGTGTGTGTGTGTGTGTGTGTGTGTGTGTGTGTGTGTCGTTGATCGGTACTTCCATATGCAGGTTTCAGAATGTGGAATGAAGTCCTCCCAGGGCAGCCTCAAAGTATCCATTTTCATTTTGGTAAGGGTCATAATTCATGGACCAAGCTGTGAAGTTTTTTGTTCTCAAAATTTTGTGCTGAGGGTGCTCTTCAGGATCATCACTGAGTCCCAGACAGCTACCAACTGTAGTTCATTTGTGGTAATATTCCCAGGGATGGTTTTTAATATCTTTGTGAGGTTCTTCGTCATCAGTGGTACAATTTTGGCATTTTCAGTTTCCAGGATATTTTCACTTCATTCTTGAGGTCTTGGTGTTTAGCCATTTTCTTGATTTCTGTATAATTTAGTCCAAAATCACTGGCATTAACAACTCAATCAGCAATGCCTTCTTCACTTTCTTGTACCTAACTAAGTATGATATCTAGTCGCAACTCTTTGTTTTCGATGTTCACGCTCGATGGGATCATTAGGTCGTACGTGAGCGGTACTTCCATGTTTTCAGTGATTGTTTTTGGTTCATGTTCCCATGAATTATCTGGAACTGGAATATCAAATTTTTTGCAGATGTGCTAGTCAGCTAGTGGATTACTTTGCAAACTCTGTTGTGTCATTGTGTGTACAGCTGTTCTGACATGAGTTAAAAAAATGTGTTTGGTCATTAAAAATAACATATCATTCTCTTTGCTAACCGCACCTCCACCCCTCACCTTTCTTTCTATCTTTTGCAGGCCTAGCAGAATGGAAATAGGAAAGATTTTTGGAGGGGGCTGACATGATGCCGATTATTGCCGTTTCCAAGCTCTCATTCTGCTTGCAACCTTTGTGCCTATGACTGCAAGTTCAGATGAGTGTATTGGGGTTATGCAGCTCAATAACTTTGTCAATGTTACAACATATCTTTACTGATTGTGCTTGTCATTGTCCGTTTGTTGCGAAGCAATCATCACATCGCTAATATCTGCTCTTTCTGTGCAGTTTGCGACCATCTGCAGGACAAAGTCTGTAATTAACTCTGATTAACATATTCACCCTGCGAGCTCAGTTGGAAGATCATGGGACTCTTAAATCCAGGGTCATTGGTTCGTGCCTGAGCTTGAGTGTAAGTTTTCTATCTCCCAGTTCCAGACTCTATCAGTTAGTACATCCACTGTGAATCTGGGGTCAGCAGTTTGAACCACAAACGAGTCATACCAAAGACTTAAAAAATGGAACATGCTGCTGCCTTGCTTGATGCTCAGCATTTAAAAAGGATAGAGCATGGACAAACAGCCATATGTTGGTAACCATAGTGTAGGCTTGATGGGCCTAATGGCCTCCTCCTGCATTTAAGTTCCTTGTAAGGGAACATATGTTGTATTATAAAGATAAGTGGGACTCCTATGTGCTTGCATCTATTTGCATTGTCCTGTGAGCACTGAGCTGGAGACTTTTTTCCACCACTGTATATTCCCTGCTGCACTGTACCTTCAAAAGATCCAGGTATAGGGTAGGCAGCTTTCCATTTGCACAAGATTTCCTGTATCATCTTCACAACCTGGCTCTCCATATCAGGTCTCGACAAATGAAAATCTGTAGCCAAGGTGAACTCACGGTCTAATTTACATCTCATTGAACAAACGTTCCTGGTTCTTCTTGGGACTTGCAAATGTTTAAGTGCTCCTTCCACTGTGGTATTGCACTGGCAGGAACACTGGCATAATAATGGATCTCATCTCGCCTCTTGGCTGGCTTGAAGGTTGTGTTGGGGATAACAGAGGCAGTAATGATGACCGAAGCCCTGATGCCAACCTGCATTGAAAGCACCACTAACCATTACTGGCAAGCTCCTTATTGTTACCGTAAAATACCATGGTGTATTTTGACGAGACTGCAGCTTCTTATTGCACAGAGTAAATGCTCCCTGATATGTGAGCAATTGATCACCCCAATTTGCCACTGATCACCCCTCTTGTTTCAGAAGCCTAAAGAGATGGGGAGGATGGCCTAGAGGTATGCATACTTGCCTCTAAGCTGTCTAGCCTGGGTTTGAAACCAGACCCAGCTTTAAACTGTCACCACTGTATTTCACAGGCAGGGTGATTAATCAAGGTGTATGCCATCACTCGGATTGACATTAAACCGGATGTCTTGTCTGCTGGCATTATTTGGTGGATGTTAAAGATCCCACGGTGTCATTCACAAAGAGTAGGCAAACTGTCACCGGCACCATCTCCAAATTCAAATGCTTGGCGAAACCTCCAGAGAGCATTTCATCAGCGGCACAGCCATACCCTCAGTCACTGATGCTCCCCTGCAGCCTTGTGCTCCATACGAAGGAATAAGCCGAAATGTCGCAGCGCTTGTGGGTGGTGTTGCTAACCTATTGTGATGCATTGTGTTTTCTCTGATGTAGCACTGTGACCACTGGATGGCAGGGTAGGGAATGATGAATTGCAATGAAAATGGAAAAGGAGATGGATGCAACAGTGTACCGTCAAAAAGAGAAGAAAGAAGGGAACAGGTGTAAGGATCGAGTATCAAAGTGTTTTAATATGTGAATAAGCTGATGGTGACACATTTATTTTGTACTCACCAGAAGTATATATTAAGAGTGATGGTGAAAAGCCTGGTGTTGGCTTAGTGGTTCGGGTGGCTGGCTTGGGATCCTAGGATCCTGAGTTCAAATCCCACTTGGCTGATAAATTAACACCAGGTGGGGTTGACTCAGCCTGTCATCCTTCTGAGGTCGGCAAAATGAGTACCAGTATACTGGTATCAGGGCACAGCATCAGTGACATAGTCATGCCCCAACAAAATGATAGCAACCCAGCAGCCAAAGCCACCATACGCAAGAAGAAAAAGAAGAGTGATTGTTTGCAGGAAGTGATTAAACATAGTCAGAGTGCAAATTAATATATAATCCATCAATTCACCCAAGCTATGTAACATCATTTTTCAAAATTGTCGTGATTGTCACAGAAGTCTGGTATTATGTTGAGCAGGTATAGTTATTTTTTGGCAAATTTCCGTTTTGACTGTTTAGAGCAATAAATGCTTTCAAAGGATAACTTGAATAAGTATTTATTTACCATTGTCTTAAAAATCCACAATGGTGCACCAAGTAGTCCAGCACCAGATAGTCAGTCATAACCTTTATACCTCTGACATAATGGTACAATTAAAGATTGTAAAAGCTGCAGTGTAAATATATCGGGTGCTATATTAGGACTCCAGAGAAAATTAAAGAGACTTGAAGGAAAATTACATCATAAGAGGGAGGAAACTTCAATTTACCTGCTAAATTATAGGGTAAAGGTCAAGGAGAGGTTAAGAAGAGGTTTAGCGAAAGAGCGATAAAGTCAACCTGTATATCCTTTTGAATATCACTTTGCCATTGCCCACAGGTCGGTGGTCATTGTCTTCCACATCATTTCTGGACTTGCACCCTCTGCCCTCTCCATGCTTTGTCCCCCCCCCCCCGCCACATCCCCAGGTATCTGCATGATGCACATGGTCCACCAGCAACCCCTCCTGGGTAAACTACCCAAGTCCAAAATCACCACTCACCTCCACTCATTTATTTCTCTTTTCCCCCCACCTGTTCTTCCCCAAACCAACTTCAATCTCATTCTTCCCTCCAGGTCTTCAAGACAGCTGTTCACCACCATCTGAAGTCATCCCCCATCCAAAATCATGATCTTTTTTACACCGGTTAAACCACCCCCCATCCAACCCAAATTTTTCCTTGCGTATCCATTTTGTCCACCTTTTGCGTTCTCCCTTACCCCTTGTCATTACCTTCATTCCTTGCTTGGCCATCTCTATCTATTTTCTCCAGAATGGTTGATGTTTTTCCCTGCTGTTGATGTCTCCCCTTTCTCCTGCTGTTCCCTTTGTTGTGTTGTGTCCTGATTTTGTTCTATGTCATAGCGGTCTTTGGGGTCTTCCGGTTTCTGGATTTGGAAGCTTTATATCACGTGTCTGAGTGGCCTGTTTCCAAAATTAATAAACGGTGTCTTTGTTGCTGTTGATTTGATGTTCACTCCGTTTTGTTTCTTATTCGTATCGTGTTCGTCACCGTTTCTTTGCGTGCCCGTTTGGTTATTTTGATCTTATGCATCTGCATTGATGGGTTAGGCCTCCCATGTGTTCAACATGCCTGCTTTCTCAATCAGTCACTCCCTGTGAAACTTTATTCTCCCAAGTTTTCCTTTCCACTTCTGTGATTGACAGTTTGCACCTGCATCGAGCTTGTTCACCCAATGCAGTGTCCTCCCCCCTCCCCTTGCTCTCATTCTTCCCCATGTCCTTTCTTCCTCCAAGTCTCCCGCAATTTTGTCTCTCTACCCTGCTGTTGGTGTGTTCTCCGCTTCCCCTTTACACTGTTCTTTTTGTTCTGTTATGTCATGGTCCATTCTGTGTTCTCGCTACCCCATGAGCCTCCATTTTGTACAAAAAAAACCTGAATTAGCAATAAGTCATCATCTCCAAAGGCAGAGGGAAGAGTGAGTTTTGTTAATCTTAGGGGAGGAAATTCCACATTGATGCAAGAGAAATGAGAAACAAATGAAGGAGACAACCTCTGGCGTACCGGCCGAACATGTGAAATGGTGGGGCACAGGGCAGAGAGCTACAGGCAAAGATTGTGGAGCACAGTGAACAAAGGAAAGAGTGACGTTCTATAAACACCATAAACAACAATGACATTTATCAGTAAAGCACACAACATTCAATGTCATGTTGTTTGTTTTGGATAATATTTGTCAAGCTTTCCTTGCACACAACACGTGTCAAGGCAACAAAGCAATCGTGGATCTAATGGCAGAAATGCTTCCACCGATTGCATTGTCACAATAAGTAAACTAGAAGGGCACTCGGTAGCACGCATATCTCCACCATGTAATGCCTGATCCATGAGAATGTATCGGGCCCAATACATTTTTGAAATATCATGTGATGCAGTACGATATCGTTTTTGGCCCTTTCTGTCAATGGTGAAGAATCACTTCAAAAATTATCAGATCTGGATCCGTTTCCAGATCTTCACCAAAATTGAATCAATTCGTCCTCGTCACACACCCAACGGGTCCACCAAGTTTCATCCGAATCCGTCTGCAACTTTTTGAGGTATCCTATACACAAACAAACAGACAGACAGACAGAAAGGCACGAAAACATCACCTCTTTCACCTTCCGTGGTGGAGGTAATAAATGAAACCATTGTGGTAAAGTAACTTTGCCTGCAACACTCCCTCCGCTGGCCACCCCTCCGCTCAACAGAGCCACCACAGACCATCTGAATAAAGTGTTGCCACATGCGTAAGGAAATGAAGTGCTGCGCTTAGGAGCTTGTCGAGCAAATTTGGGGTGAACATCATTCAGCCAAAGGAGAAAAGCTCAGGCTACACCCTAAAAACGATAACAAAGTGGATTTGGTGGAAAAAAATTATTAAAAGTTCCATCAGCTCGATGCCTTAAGAAAGATGGCTCCAGGGGAAAGAAATGTCGTTGCAGTGCGAGATGAGAATGGGAAAAAGATACCTCGAGAAGCGTCATCAATTAAATCAGCATTAAAGAAACTCGTGTCCTTTTCTGGGGGAAAAAAAAGAAACCCAACGTGGATATTTGACTCAGCAAGTTTGCAGAAATGTGGACTCCAAATGTATTTCAATTTTCACAAATTCCCTCTGAGGTCACAAATGTTAGGACCAAAGTAAAACTTCATTTGTGATGAAGAAACAATACAAAATACAATTTGTTCTCTCTGCTTGAATACAAACCCCGAAATAGAAAGCAATATTAGTGGTGGTTGCTTTTCTTATCCAAAGGAAGCAGTTCACATGAAACATACAAACCACCTGGTCAACTTGTTTACAGTGCAGAGGCTACTACTACCCACACATCAACAACACAATGAGACAGCAAGTAGTATAACCTGGTGTCAAGACCATTTTCTACCTGCAATCGAGGAAGGAATTTGCAATTTGGCCCAGGGTGCGAGTGATAACTCGTCTACTCTTTGTGAAGGACACCGTAGGATCTTTAACATCCACCAACTAATGCTGACAGATGGGACACTTAGTTTAACGTGCATCCGAGGGACAGCACATGCATCAATGCCTCACCTTGCCCGTAACACATCAGGATGACAGTTTCTATCTTGGTAGGGACTCAAACCGAGGATATGCAGCTCAGAGGTGATTGCGCATACCGCCAAGCTATCCTGACAGACCTCAAAAATAAATGCACAGGTTAAAATGTAAGTCATAGTTATATTCTGGTGAGTGCAACAAAATGGGTGGCGACGTTAATATTGAACAAGAGCTGACACACCTGTACGGTGGGTCAAATAAGAAGAATTATACCCTTTGGTCAATGATGCAGAGCAATGTGAATAGGCAGCTTTGGACAAAGCCATAAGCATGCCAGGAATCAAAACCATTCCCTTTATGGATTTAACAAATAGTCTAAAACAAATGGTAATAAATATGCAAACAGCTGTAAGGGATAAAAAGCGAAGTGACGTTTCGAGCATGACCCCTTCTTCAAAGCAACATTTCCTTGGGAAGATTCGTCCATCATTATTTCTCCCTCAACGTAAGCTGACAATAATACATACAAAGACAAGCTTTCCTATTTAAAGATTCCAATGTGAACCTTGTTCTTACATCTAAAAGTCTGGAATTTTATTGCTCAACAAGGTTGCTTAAAAGGCATGGCAAGGTGTTTCCAACCTAAAAGTGTGTTTCTTCCCGAGTTCAGGAAGTTATACGTTCCTAAAAAATATGTGAAATGAAGTTGCCAAACAAATCATGTTTTTAGATCCTCGTGGAGGATCTCAAAGTCTTACTCACGTTGTTGTTCTTAATCTTCTTCTTGTGGACTTTTTTGTTTCACATCCTACAGTTTTCATCGAAAATTCCTGAAACTTGGTGTATATATGTAAAAATATCCTGCGCAGACAGTAACCATCTCCGATTTAGAAAATTATTCCTAGAAAAAAAGTTATGACGTCAAAATATCTCCGCTAATGGAAACCACCTAAAAAATTATCTCCGGAACTAGGCAAGCTTTTTGAATTCTGTTTGCAGAAATCGAACAGAGCATTAGCAGAGATGAATTACCACACATATGATATATCAGTATGACGTCATATCAATTTTATGACGTCATTCCTATTTTTTGACATTTTTTGTTTTACAACCCAGAGTTTTCATCAGATCTTTGTGAAACTTGCCATGTATATGCAGAAAGCCCACGCGCAGGCAGTAACCATCTCGGATTTTGGAAATTCTTCGTAGAAAAAAAAGTTGACGTCATAATATCGCCGCTAATGGAAATCGCCCATACCATTATCTCCGAAACTAGGCAAGCCGTTTGAATTTTGTTTGCGGAAATCGAGCCAGGCATTAGAACAGATAATTTATCGCAAACCTGATACATCACAATGACGTCATATTCGTTTATATGACGTCATCATTAAGAGGACGAGGATCAAAGCTTATTTGAGGTTGTTTTCTTCAACCTCTCCTTCACATAATCTTACCCAATCTTTAAAAATAAAAAATAAAAATTCTACATTCTTTTAACCTCTCACGTCACACCTCCCGTAACCACGTGTTTCTCTTTACGCTATTCTTCTTCCTGTAACTTTCGTCGAACTATCAGTTTCCTCCTGCATTTGCTAATCCAAATTCACAACACATATACAATTTTTCTTCAACCTTTCCTTTTCCTAATTATGCATAATCTTTATCAAAAATAAAAAAAGAACAGACTTAAAATGTTACAACTTCCTCTCTCACACTGTGATTCTCAGTATTGTGTCATAATTCACTTCTCTTTTTCTTCTTCAAAAGAGTGTTTTCAATTCGACCTTTCCTTCATCCCGTGTTTAAAACGTCCCACTGTTACAACGTTTCTTTTCTCCATTCTCTTAATTCACCTTCATTGCATCCCTCATGTAAAATCTTTAATCGCATCTCTGACTTAAAAAAAATTTAATCCCAGTTTGCAATGTGCATGTTCGTGTTCCATCAATCATCCCTTTTTTTCCAACTTCAGTGCCAATTAACCCCACCTACTTAAACACACCCCCTCCTAACACCTCACCTGTTGTACCCTCTCCTTAACCCTCCCATCTTACCCCTCATCCTACCTCTGCTCTTGGCACCTCTTCACTGACTTCTGCTTCAGTATCAGCTCCTCTGTTGTCCCAAAGTGTGTGGTGTTTTAACATCTGTGGGCTCCATGCTAACCTCTCACATATCTCCCTCTCTCAATCAGTACACTCATCATTACCACAAACATGCTCCTTCCTTCCTCCCATTGCACATCCTCCTCTTCCCAACCCCTCAAATCTTGTACCTCCCCCTGCCCGCTCCCTTCTTCACCATACCTCTACCAAGATTCATTCTTCCCCTCTCCCACCTATCCTATTACCCTCCTGCACCTTGGCCATGCCTGCTCTCATCATCTCCTCTCTCTCTCTCAAAGCTTCCCTCTCAAAACAACGTTCACACTCTTCCCCCTCCATGCTTCCCTCTCACCTTCCTCAAAAACTCCCCCCTCACCCTTCTCCCTCAACTCTCTCCTCTCACCCTTCTCCCTCCAATCTTCACGCTCCCTCCCCATTCCAAACGTTACATCTTTCTCTCTCAAGTCTGAACTCTCAAACCTGTCTCTCTTCTTCAAATCTTGGTGGCATCTAGTTAAGTCTGTTTCTGGTGTATGTTCCCCCTCCCTCCCCTCCCTTACCTCAAATGGCCACACAGCTGACACTGCACGTGAAAAGGCTGAATGTCTAAACTCCATGTTAGCTTCTAAATATTATGTCCCAAACCCATCACTTTCTGCACCCACCTTATACAGTCACACCTTGCTGTTCCTGGACTGTCTCCCTCCTTCAAATCCTGGTGGCATCTAGTATTCATCCTTTTCTCCTGACAAGGTGGAGAGTTTGCTGTCAAACCTCGACTCAGATTCTGCAACCGGTCCAGACGAAATCAGCCCACGTGTCCTAAAAACCTGCTCTTATGCTCTTGCTCCCCCTCTCTCTGTTATATTTACCCTCTCATTTGCTCAAGGTCATCTGCCATCTGCTTGGAAATCAGAAAACATCACCGCTCTGCATAAAAAGGTGCAAAAGCAAATCCCTGCAACTACAGACCAATCAGCCTTCTTCCAATCATCAACAAGGTTATGGAATCCATCATCGCTTCAGACATGAAATCCTTCCTCTTCTCCAATGGCTTGATTTCTGATCATCAATTTGGATTCAGACCAGGTCACTCTACCCTGGATATGCTGCTTCTGCTCTCCCAACAATGGAGGGAGATCCTCAATGCCAGACATGAAATCAAAGTCATCTCCCAAGACATATCATGTGCCACCGATACGGTGTGGCACCCTGCCCTGCTCACCAAACTCTCTTCTTATGGTATACAAGGACATCTCCACTCATGGCTCGCAGGCTTCCTCTCCTGTCGCAGCCAACGTGTGGCCCTTAATGGAGTTCTTTCATCCCCTCTTCCTTTCCAGGCTCGAGTTCCTCAAGGTAGTGTTCCGGGCCCTGTTCTTTTTCTGGTTTTCATTAATGATCTCACACTGGAAAAATCATCTTTATTTCTTTGCTGATGACTTCACCCTCTGCCGTACCATCTGTCATCCCTCAGATCAGCAAGCAGCAGCCTCTTCACTCTCTGCAGATCTGGATAAAATCACATGTTGGTCCAACACGTGGAACACGTCTTTCAAAACTGACAAATCTCACACTCTCACTGCGACTCTCCGAAAGAACCATCTGGAAAACCATGCCATCTACTTTCTCAACAATCCTCTTGAAGAAGTCCTTTTATTCAAGCTTCTGGGACTCACTACCTGCCATGATCTTTCCTGGGAAGTCACATTTCCAAACTGGCCTCCAAAGGTAGTCACCGACGAGGCATCATCCGTCGTGCAAAGTCCTTCCTTGGCAAACCTGAGCTCCTGATCGCATACAAAGCTTTCGTCTGCAGCCTGATGGAGTGCTGCTCTCCCCTCTGGGCTGGTGCTCCCGCCTATCTCCTTTCTCTGCTTCACACTGTGGAAGCCAAGGCATTTAGAATCATTGGTATCTCCTGAGATGAGGCTGAGTCTTTTGGTCTCTCACTCTCTCTCACCGCAGGCAGGTCGGTGGACTTTCTGTCTTCTACCGTCTCCTCTCCAGCCTCGCCGCCCCCCCCCCCCGCTCTCTCCGAGATATGCCCCCCCTCAAATTCCGCAGGGCGCTTAAGGTCCGCCAGTAACCCCCTTCTGGTAAAACTACCAAAATCAAGAATCAGTGCTCACCTTCGCTCTTTCATTCCTCTTTTTTCCTGTCTTTGGAACAAACTCCCACACTCTCTTCAATCCCACTCTTTCCTCCAGGTCTTCAAAGCAGCTGTTCACCACCCTCTCTGATCTTCCCCCATCCAAAACCATTATCTTTTCCACCCCCATTAATCCACGCCAAACCCACCTCATTCAAATTCCCTGCTTTCCTTCCTGAAAGTCCCTGTGGTGTCCATCTTGTTTACCCCATGTACCCCGCCCGGTCCGTTTCCCTTCCACAGATTTCCTCATATCTCTGTCCCCACTGTTTTTTTTTTCCTTCCCTCTCCCACCCCTCTTGTCTCCTGCTCCCCTTGTTGTGCGTTCCTGTGTGTTAACTCTTCTAAAAGTCTTGACAGTGCATACAAAAATAAATAAAAAAACTTGTTGGAGAGGTTTGGTGTGTGACAAGGACGAATCGATTCGAATTTGGTGAAGATCCAGATCCAGATTCTAGAATTTTAAAAGTGATTCCTCACCATTGAGAGATTGGGCCAAAAATGATAGAAACACGATATCTCAAAGTTATGAACGGATTATGTCAAAACTTGGTGGATGAGTTGGGTCGTTGACAAGAACAAGCCGATTAGATTTTGTTTAAGGCCAGGATGCACATCCGTCCTATCAGTGGGATACAAAATGTAAACTGTTCAGCCTGGCAGAGGCTTGCGCTCCACCGAATGCCATTCTTGTTTTCGGTCTTTTTAAAAACCATCGCATTTGATAATTTGGGCATCCACACATCCATCCCACTTGATGAGGAAAATTGATAAAAAGAGCATCTGCAGTGAGGAAATATTCTCCTGGAGAACATATCCTACATCACAGCTGTCAGCATGAGTCACCTTTTTCCATTTTATTGTTTTCTCACTAAAAAGGTAAAAGATCTACAATACTATAGTGACATAAATAAAGGTCGTTGCAATTGCTTTCAAACACTTACAATGGCATGACACAAGTATTCAGCAATGCCACAGTAAAATTAACTTTTGGGGCTAAATTTAAGTGGATGTGTCAAGCTCGTCACTGTGGAATTGCTCATGGGATGAGCTTTGGCACCTTTCTGCAAGCAGAGCTAAGAATATTTTGAATGCTCAGCCCAGCAGGAATCTAGAATTGTTGCCTGGCAGTTTTGAGCTGTTAAAATCACCAGGGAAGCATTCATGACACCTTATCATTTGCGAAATTTGTTGAAGTAATAATCATTAAATTTGCTGCAATTGCAAAAAATAAATTAATAAAAGTTTAAATAAACATCGTCGACTCATTCTTCCTTCCAGGTCTTCAAGAGAGCTGCTCATCACCATCTCAGATCACCCCTCCCATAAATAAATAAAAAAACAAGATCCTTTGTACCCCCATTAACCCCTACGTATGAAGCCCACCTCTTTCCAAATTTCCAGCTTTTCCTTCCTGAAAACTTACTTCTGCATCCATCTCACTCACCCTGTGCATCCTCTCCCACATCCCTTATTCGTCCAAGTCTTCCTCTATCTTGTCCCTCAACCCCGCTGCTGGTGTGTTTCCCTCCGCTCTTTCAACTGTTCCTTTTGTTCAGTTCTGTCCTGAACCGTTCAATTTTCTCGCTCCTCCACGAGCATTGCCTTTGTATAAAAATAATACTTTCAAAAGCCCTGATTAATCGCTCCTTCTTGTGGTGTCAGCCAAGATAACTGTACCTATCAGTCTTTCATGAACTGACCGTCCAGACCTGACATTGAAGAGAGCTGGTTATGGTATATAGATATATAATGTATACATGGTGCTGTTGATAACTCACCTACTCCTCATGAAAGACATGAGATCTTTAATTTGCATCAACTAATGCTTGCCAAACGGTCACCAATCAAAATGTCCATTTGAGGGATGGCACACTTCGTGATGCCTGTCTGGCCTGTCCGCAAAGCAAAAATCCAACAATTTACACTTGGGTCCGGAATCAACCCCGGACAAGACAACTTAAAGGTAGGTTTGCGGCTTTTGCACTTTCTTGTCTCAATGACAAGCACATCACTTACGAACGAAGCAGCAAACATAAAGAGAAATAAAGGCAAATAAATATCGGACAAATTGCAGTAAAAACTTTGTGTATAAATAAGAAAGTGAAAAGAATATGGATAAGGATAAAAAGATTCATTCGGGAAGAAAAACAGTGGGGCATGAGGCAGATGTAGCCGAGAAAGAGGAAGACAAAGTGATAGAGAGAAAAAAGGAACAGCAGGAAGAGAGGGAGTGATGGAGGATTCCTGGATGCAAAGTGAGAGATTTTCATGAAGTTTTTAATCCGTCTCACATTAGTATTTTACAGCTTTGTCTGTACTCCATTGTGAGCGTTTATCCACAAAAACTCACTGGATCATTGGAAACTCTTTTAATTAAGTCCTCGGTCTGTGTGTTCATAAACACACACGGATTGAACGCGCTGCCACTGCTGGTTCTCTCTTTATTGCCCCCAAATTAATAATGTTGTGAATATAGTTCGAGGAAAAGCTGAGAAGACGATTTTGTAATAAATGAGGCTGTTTGGTGCATGGTAAACAAGTGCGGTGCATTTGATATGCGTACGCAAGGTTGGTCTACGGCACCAACCACACCAAAGATCATAATTCCCACCGTTCCTCATTTTAACGCAATGTCCTCATTGCTCGCATTTTTAACTGGACAACGGCCACTCATGGCAAAATTCTTCTGTTGTGACCTTCAAAAGCCATAACAAATGATTTCCTGTGATAAAAGAGTACAATATTAGGCCATGTAACATGAAAATGACCTTCGCAAGAGCAGAGGAGGCTGAAAGTGAATTTACGAACTGTGTATGGGCAAACACCATGCTGACTTTGTTCTGAGAACATAAGAAGATATTGCAATGTTGGAGAGGATATGCATTAGATATTGTGTAAAGTTAGCATGGTCCTTGTGTGAGTGCAGGGTGGAACATTCTTTGTAACCAGGTCAGGTCAGGTCAGGTATGGGAGCCAACACCGGAGCAGCACGTCACTGCATCCACTTTCCGCTGGTACACCAGAGGCCTCCATCTGGCCATCCCTCAGGCAGATGCCTGGCCCATTCCCATCTCCCCAAGATGCCGATCAATCTTCCGCAACCACGAGGCACTTGGTCAGTCCATTGGCCTCCTCCACTCATGAGGCTCCCTTGCTGAGAGAATCTGGTGAGCAGGATCAGCATCAGGAAAACGACCACATATCCATTACAGCCGCAGCTGATGCTCACGGACTATGCAGGTAACAAATTCTCATTTGAGTCTCTCTCAGCAACTGCTAGGAGGACACAAAGTCCGACCAGCAATAGCCAAGGATTCTCCAAAGAGACCTGGCACCAAAGGAATTAAGTCTCCATCTCAGATCCCTGGTCGGAGTCCAAGTCTCACATCTATAGAGCAAGACTGGAAGCACTAAGAACTCAAAGACTCGGACTTTCGTTCTCCTGCACAAGTACCGACACAGCACCACATCCCATGATCCAGTGAAACCATGACTCCCCACGCCCGACCCAGACGTCTATCAACCTCTGACTCACAGCTAGCCCTTTCATCGAGGGACAGGCTTGGAAGAACGCAATGTGCGAATTCCCCAATAAGCAGGAAGAGGATCACTTGACAACAGGTGATACTCTACCTCCTCACAGATTCCTTTCACATAGGCCTCCTTGTCCACCCTCAGTGCATGTCTAGTTTTACGCCTCAACTCCCTGAACATGTCAGCTCTGCCATTAAGCCTGACCCTGCAACTCTGGTCAATAGTATCAAGTATCCTTTGAGACAAAACTCGTCCAGGCCCTGCGGTGAGTTCCAAGACAACCACTGGTAATATCAAGGAGGGTGGACTTCAAGGCACTCTAAAACTCTTCAGGATTCCCCAAAGCACCCAGGCCCCCAAAATCCACACTCAGCCTATCACAAACTCCTCAGCTACCCTCTCATCCTTGCACTTGCCAAGATCCAGCTTGGCTGCTGCCACATGCCTGTGATCGGTATTGAGGAACTAAGCACTCCGGTAGACCAGGCAGTTCTGGATAAACCTCCAGCAACCATCAACGAGCACATGGTCAATCTCCTTTGCCACACCAACAGCGTTGGAATACCAAGTCCAGTGATGAGTCTATGGGTGCTGAAACCATGAACCAACCACCCTCAGTCCATGACTTCTTGTAATGTCAAGGAACTTAGTGCTATTCTTGTTCACAGTTCCAGACCCATGGGGACCAACACATGTCTCATAACCATCCCTATCAGTTCCATTGAAATCCCCCAAGATGAGAAGAGTATCTTGCCTGGGGCAACCACAGACTCGAGCGTAGCATACAATACATTCTTCATGGTGAGATCACTCACCTCAGTCGCAGCATATCCAGAGACCAGAGAAATGACACCCAAGGAGTGACGAATCCTTGGTCTCATAATATGCTCATTTACAGGTGTTACCTCAATTATCATTGGAGTCAGGTTATTGGACACAACGACAGTAACTCCCTGGGCATGGTAACCATGAGAGTGGCCAGACCATTAGTAGTTGTATCCATCCACCATGATCTTGCCACTATCTGGTCGCCAAACTTCAGAGAGTGTTGCAACACCAATGTTCAAACGCTTGAGCTCAGATGATAACAGAGACAGGTGATCATCCTCTCTTTGAGATCGGACATTCCAGGCACCTGTCCGAAGGGACCGCCTTAGGTTAACCCAAGGAGATTGCCTTCAGATGGATGACACATCAGCAACACCCCAGCACACACTACCGCAATCTGGCCCGGGATGGTTCCCCTGTGGTTTTCCTCCTGTCATTAAAGAGTGGGGACCCCGAAGGCTTTGCCTCAATCCCATCATCTGGTGAGCTGTCCTGTGGATGGCAGCTGGAGAGGAGGAACTCCTACGGAGTGGATTTTCAATTTTCTTTGCGTTTTTGTGGAGTGAAGGGTTTTACAGTGGCCAGATGCAGGTACTGTCTGCTCTCATCTCTGGCCACTCAACAAGCTCTTGCCTATCTGCTCTCTGCCTGACAACCTCTTCACCCTGTTGGATGCTTTGCTTCTCAGCTCGCTGATCCATGGCTGTGGGCAGTTCGTTGCTGCCCATTGGTTCATGCTGTGGGCAAGAGACCTGCTTGCTGTGGAGTCGTATTGATCCTGGTATCCTTCAAAAGACCTTGCCTGCCCACCCCCCATTGTGATGGAATGATTGTGTGCTCCAAGCACTTTCGGTTTGATAATTGCATTAAGTGCTTTCGTTTTATTGAGCATGCTTGAATTTATTTATCTGTATTGATTTGTGTCTGTCTATCTCTCATCTAAAAATTCTCCTTTTTCATCATCCTGTGGCCATCTTTTCAATAAACTGTTATTCAATAAGTGTAATTGTCTTGTGGTGGTTCTGCATGTACATGCAAAGAGCAACAGCTCACAATTTCATAAATCCCAGGGGGAGATAAAATTTGTGACATTTGCTTTGAGAGACTGGAGGAATTTAGATTCCCCCAGGGGGAAACCATGCTAAATAAATACAAGATGGAACAAAATTCTGGAATCACAGGTGAATTGTTTTTTTGTTTTTGTGAAACAATTCCAGAATCAAAGCCTCTTATTCAAGCAAATATTTAAATTGCAAGCCGTGGTGTGCTTTGCGGTAATAAACAAGGCGTTTTGTAGTTTTAAGGACTGTGCACAGTATATCCATGCTGATTTTGTTAGATTCCTGGTGAATACGTTCTTTCAATGCCTCCAATGCCCATTGGGGGCCGGGATAGTGTAGTGGGCACGGGTGACTCGCTGATGAGGGGCCCGGGGCGCCATAGGACGCGTGGGCAGTGCGTGGGCATGGGTGACCCTCGGAAAGGGGCCCGGGGTGCCAGCCTGCCACGTGAGCGTTGAGGGGGAGTTGCCAGGGAGGACACTCCCCAGTTTAGGGAGCTGGTAGGCTCGGAGGCAGTGTAGTGCCCGGGGTGCCATTGTTCGGGAATAGGCAGAGGGTAGTTCCTGCCAAGGGAGTCACGCGTCCCAGCCATGAGACCGTGTGAGGGCACGGGAAGAAAATTGGAGGGCAAGGCCCAAAATTGTGAGGACACCAACACAGGCGACGGGAATCTTGGTTGTTAGAACCGATAGTTTAAGCGAGAGGCGCTTGTTGAAAGCCCCGGGGTAGTTTACAGTTAAAAGTTAGGGTAGATAGGAAGTGTACCCCTCCGCACCATCAATCCCTTCGCTCTCGTTGTGGGCCGCTGGATCCACTGTGGGTAAAGATTGCTGAAATCCGAGGAGGCCATCCTGAGTCTTGAGTTGGGCCTCGACACAGGATGCTAGCTCTCCCTCATTCCCCTCCAGGAAGGGAACCCAGGGGTTGGGAGTAGGCTTGGACAGGATAGGTTCGCCGAACAACGACGATAAAGGGGGTTAGGGGACGATTTATAGAGGGGAAGTAAAAATAATAATAAAAACAACAAGAAAATAAGTTGGGGCTAAATTGGGTTTTGACAAATTAAGGGAGTGGGTATGGACAGAGACAGGCAAAGGCAAAAGGTTGGGAGGGAGACAGTAGGTAGGTCCGAGCCCGCCTTCCGAGTGGCCAGCACCACCGCACTCCCTCCACCAACCTCCTCATTACAAGGCCTGTGCAGGCCACTTCGTCTGCTGGCTGTTTACTGCAAGGCCTGTGCCGGTCGGATCGTCATCGGCTGGCTGTTACTGCAAGGCCTGTGCCGGCCACTTCATCGGCTGGCTGTTGCTGCAAGGCCTGTGCCGGTCCGATCGTCATCAGCTGGCTGTTACTGCAAGGCCTGTGCCGGCCACTTCATCGGCTGGCTGTTGCTGCAAGGCCTGTGCCGGTCGGATAGTCTGTCGGCTGTGTTTGCTTCAAGGCCTGTGCCGGTCGATCGTCTGCCGGCTGTTTTTACGACAAGGCCTGTGCCGGTCAGCTTCACTGCCAGATGTTTTCGCGACAGTGGCCTTGTCATGCCATGCCTTGCCTGCCCACCTTTGCCATCCATGCCTACTGCCCATGTCCACCAGCTCCGTTCTGTTTTGCATCCCCCCCCCCCGTTTTTGTTCAATGCCATGTGTGCCAGGATCACCGCGCAAATTTGCAGGTACTGCCTGTAGGCAGCTGCAACACGGGACTGCACCAGCTGCCCGTGCACCGGTTGTTTGTTCACTGCATTCATTTTAAGAAGTGTGAGGCCTTGGACTGCGTTTAAGCAGTCTGTCCCCCTGCTTGTGACTGTTGTTTTTTCCCGCAGAGTCCATCAATCCTGGGCCATGGTTTAGTGTAAATTTATCAGGTGAAGTTGTACTTGTAAATGTGTTTTGCGCCCCCGGCATGTATATATTAGCGCCGGCAATTTATTTAAGTTGTCCGTTTGAGTGGGTTTGTTTAGTTAGTTACTCAGCCCGTAGGTTATTTATTTTGGGGACACGAATACCATGAATGCCGCACTCAGGGATCCGAAGGTAAAACGTACTCGGGGAGAACTTACACATGATGGCACACGAAAATTTGACGACTCGGGACGAGTCTGTAAAAAGGGGAGGGGTAGTGTTACGGCTGTGGAAATTCACAATCCACCATAAAGGGTCCTTAGATCAGTGATGCCGATAAGTAATTGTGTAGTTAGATTTCCCCACCGTTGTTGAGAGGGAATTTCCGTGTTCACAGGGCTGCAATCCTTTGAGATAGCCGTTTTTCTTTTCTCTATCATTATTTTGTACCAATCATCCCCCAGCAACCAAATCACCACCACCGCCTTCACCTCTTTACCTCCACAACTCCATCCCACAAACATCGCTTCACCGCCATTCTCAAATGACGCCCGCCAACAACCAAACTCTCACCACCTCCGCCTTTCTACCACACGTCGTGCCATGGGCTGTGAATGCGTTCCTTTTGCCTCAAAAAGCAGATCAGGAATGCTTCACGCCCCCTTTTCATCCGCCCAATGGCTGAGCATCAGGTGGTGTGGCCCCGCCTCCGAACCCGCTGTGATCCAGAAATTTACATCGACGCCCCTCCCCTGGGCTATATAAGCGCGAGCACAACGCAGCTCGCAGTGCAGTACGTCGGCAGTAAGGTGCAGTACGTCGGCGGAAAGGTGCAGTACATCGGCGGAAAGGTGCAGTACGTCGGCAGAAAAGTCAAGAACCAAGTGGAAGCAGTGGAGTGGCAGCAGCAGTGTCGGCGGGGCAGTCAAGTCAGCAGTGTCAGCGGGGCAGTCGAGTCGGGGGACGGAGCTCGAAGCCGACGGGAAAGGCAGACGGGGAGCGCTGGAGAGCGCTCGCCGACCACGCCAGGGGCACGAAGCCAGGCGCAGCTACGCTGACATCGTGGCTTGCCCGCCATCGCTCTACGAGGGCGCGGGTAGGACCTTTCGGTCTCGTGGACCTGGCCGCTCATCCAGGTTCCACGCGCATTAGGCCCACGTGCCCAGTCTGACTCCCTTGTCTATGAGGGGGTCTTTTCTTGTGTTTTCTTTGAATGCATGTTGTGGCGCCATGTCTTGTGAAGTAGAAACTGTTTAAGTGCATGTAAATAAACATTGCTTTATTCGGTTGTAACTCTTGCTTGTAAATTGCATTCTTACTGTATGGCTGTGAATACGTGGTTGCCTTGTCTGAGTGCGTAATAAATGTGCTTGTCGAGCTGTTCCCCGTTTCGTTGCGTCCTTTCCCTTGTTTGAAAGTTCCATCTTGCATCACGGAAGGAATTGGTAAGAGGGGTGTAAGCACCCGGTAAATAATCACGTGCGTCGGGGCCGGCGATAACACCGCTCGGTTATCACTGAAGCACGGAACGGACCGCTTAAGCGGTTCGTGTCCTCGGCCGGCCAGCGGCGAGGTACGATCGCCCGGTTAACTACCCACGCAGGTACTAAGGTAGGTCGAGTTTGGCGAACAACCCTATCCTGCGCGGGTGGCCGATTGGCATGATTGTGGTGTGGTCGAAAGACCCACCCGTGACTAGCTGCTGGCGGTCGTTCCACAGAGGGTCACGACTGAATTGTCCATTCCGGTGGGCGACGCGGTCGCGATTTGAGTTAGGTGGACGATCGCACGCTGGGCGGACCGAAATTCGTAACAATATCGAGAGAGAGAGAGATATAGATCGAGATGTAGATGGAAATACACTCCCAGTCAAAGGTTTTAGAGCACCCCCATTTCACCAGTTTTTACTTAAATTTAAGCAGATTAATGTTTCAATACGCTCTGATATTAAAGCATAGAACAAATAAACATTTGCAGATAAAAAAGAAATCATGGAATCATTTTGTTGATCAAAATTTAATCTAAATTTTTGACTCATCAAAGTAGCCACCTTTGGCAGATACAACAGCCGAACGTATTTGTGGCATTCTTTCAACAATGGAAATCAAATATTATTCAGAAAGGTCTTCCCAACACTGTTGCAGAATTTCCCACAAACATGTTGCACTTGTAGGTTGCTTTGCTTTTACTCTTCTGTCCAGTTCATCCCAAACCAGCTCGATGGGGTTTAAGTCTGGAGACTGTGCTGGCCATTCCATGTTTTGAAGCCTACCGTATTGTTCTTTTTTTTCTCAGGTAGTTCTGACATAGCCTGGACGTTTGTTTTGGTTCGGTATCTTGTTGTAGGATTTTCCCCTGACCAACTAGGCGTAGACCAGAGGGAACTGCATCGCGCGGCAAAATGCTGTGGTTGACCTTTTGGTTCAGGAAGCCAGACACTCTGTGCAAGTCACTGACTCTGGATAAAGCAAAAGAGCCCCGGATAATCACGCTTCCTCCTTCATGTTTGACGGTTGGTGTTACATACTGAGGAACCATCCTTTCGCCTACTGGATGGCATTTGAAAACCCTGCATGATGAACCGATGATTTCAAATTTTGATTCATAGGTTCAGAAGACCTTCTTCCAGTTTCCAGTGGTCCACTGGTGGTGCTTCATGGCCTAGGCAAGCTTCCTTTTCTTATTTTGCCATCTCAGCAATGCCTTTCTTCCTGCCACTCGACCCGTAAAACCTGCAGCTCAAAGTCTTCTCTTCACAGTTGAACCTGAGACTTCCTCACTTCAACCAGTGTTAAGCTGTGCTTGAAGCTGCTGTCCTGTGAGCTGCCGAACACGCAAGCTGTTAACTCTCAGAAACATTTATTCTGATTGTGTTGTGGCTTTAGGTCTGCCAGACCTCTTCCTGTCAGAGTTTCCTCCGGTTTCCAAGTGCCTTTTGATGGTGTGGGGAACTGTGCTCAATGACATCTTGGCTTCTTTGCAATTTCTCCAAAGGAAAGACCGACACTTTTACGGGTTATAATTGTCTGTCTGTCTTCCTTTGTTAATTGTCTTTTTCTCACCATTATGATAGCAATATACAACTTCCTGCAATGCAATATTGTCCAAATAATGTTCAGAGTGTGTCGCAACAGTCTGTTCCAAGACTGCTTTTATAGAGACAGAGGGTTTGTAACTCATCAACAAAAGTTTGGACACCTGTAGGAACTGTTTGCATCAACTTTCAAGGCTTAATTTACTTCCATTGCTGTAGAACAGCTGCAGTTGCTCACCCACTACTTGTTCCCTGAAAAGGGCCATTCTTAACAACTCTGAAATTTGCATTATTTTTCAGTTTTTGGTAACCTAAACTTTTTTTCTTTTTTCTTTTTTTATCTCTGGCAGTTTACAGCTAAGCTTTGTACCATTTCAGTTTATTCACTGGACCTGAACCACTTAAATTTCAGGAAAAACTGAAAAGTGGGGGTGTTCTAAAACATTCGACCGATCGTGTATATCGATAGCAATATAGATATATAGAGAGATAAATAGATATACAGAGAGATATCGATATAAAGATAGATATATAGACATGGATAGAAATATAGACAACAACAACAACACGCTCACCTTCTCCCGATTCTGCTACTTCTTCTTCCTCTTAACTTCCTCCTCGTCTTCCTCGATTTTTTTTTTTTTTTTACACTTCCATGACCTAATCTGTTGAACTCTCTCATACATTAATATTAACAACAAAAACGATCTTATAATGTTTCATCTTCCTCTCTCACACATGTGGTACTCTTTACTGTTTCACAATGCACTTCTCTTCTGCTATTTTAACAGACTGCTCTCATTTCGACCTCTCCTTCATTCCTTGCCTAAAAAATCCAACTATTACAGCGCTTCTTCTCTCCATAATCTGAATTCGCCTTCATTGCATCCATCAAGAATTGTGTTAAATCGCATCTCTGACCTAAAACTTTTAAAAACCACAGTTTGCCATGGATGCTCGCTTTCCATCAACCATTCTTTTTTTCCAACTTCAGTGCCAACTCACCCTCCTCACCCCTCACTCTCACTCTCAAAGCAACCAACCCACTCTTCTCCCTCCAAGCCTCCCTCTTACCTCTTTCAAAAATTCCCCCTCACCTTTCTCCCACCTTTCATCCCCCTCACTCTTCCTTCTCTAAGTTGCCCCCCTCTCATCCACCAACCTGCCTCCCTCCACTGCCCTCTCACCTCCATCTCTTCACTCCACCTCCTCAAATCCTCAACTGCCATCTTCCTTGTCTCTTGTCCCCCTCTCTCCCAGCACCACAGAGCCTTTTCTCCTCCTCATTCGGCCCCCTCCCCTCGCTATTCTGCAATACCCCACACTCCTTCAGCAACCCTCCTTACCTCCCCCTCGTCCCTCATCCTACCCTCCCCCGCCCCTCCACCTCCTGCACCCAAAGCCTCCTCCCCTACCTCTTCATTAAAAGTGTGGACCTCAAATATCCGGGGCCTTCGCTCAAACCTTTCAGATCTTTCCATGCAGGTTGCCACTGACAAACCAGACATTATCTGCCTAACAGAAACTTTCCTCTCCCAAGACGTGTCTGACTCCCAAGTATCACTCCCTGGTTACTCCCTCTTACGGTATGACAGACCTGAGCCTCGTCCTGGTGGAGGTGTTGCTCTCTTCATCAAAGACTCTATTCCTCACTCTCCCTGCACTGCTCTCTCTCCCCCACACCCCCAGGAATACCTCTGGCTTCGGCTTCCCCTCCACTCCCACCTCATGTTTATATGTGTACTGTACCGTCCACCGAACAGTGATGACTCCATCTACACCTCACTCTCCGAAAACATGGACCATCTTCTATCTTCTCATCCAAACTCTCTCTTCCTCTTATGTGGCGACTTCAATTGTCATCACGCCAGTTGGCTAGGTGTGGGTACCTCTCTCACCTGCCATGGGACATCAGCAAAAGCTTTCTGTGACTCATTGGGACTGACTCAATCGGTCAACTTCCCGACCCGGATCTCAACCAATGGTACTCCATCTCTTCTGGATCTGATTTTGACAAATTTCCCTGACAATATCTGCTGCTCTTCCTTTGCTCCAATTGGTTTTTCTGACCACGTCCTTGTTAAAGTGGACATCTCTCTGGCTGTCATCAGAGAACCACCTCACCGCCGTCGAGTCTGGCATTTCACTCAAGCCGACTGGCAGGGTCTCCGAGCAGCCATCAAACTTACAGACTGGTCTCCTATCACTACTTTCTCAAACATCAACTCATCCTGGGAATTCTTTCAAAGAAACTTGCTCTCCCTCATGCACAGATTTATCCCCTCTCGTGTTCAGTTGTCTTACCCTTCCTCCCGCCCTTGGTTTACTGAAGCTTGTGGTGAGGCAGTTGTCCTGAAACAACTTGCCTTTGCCTCATGGAAAGCAAACCCAACTGAGGGCAATCTCAGTTCTTTCCACAAAGCTCGGAACAAGTGTGTATCTACCCTCAGGAGAGCCAGAAAACAACATCTTTCTCATCTCAAGTCTGAACTCTCAAACCTCTCTCCCTCCTCAAAATCCTGGTGGCGTTTAATCAAATCTGTTTCTGGTGTATGTTCCCCCTCCATCCCCTCCCTTACCTCAAATGGCCGCACTGCTGATTCCACACGTGATAAAGCTGAATGTCTAAACTCGGTGTTTGCAGCTAAATCTTGTGTCCTAAAGCCATCACTATCTCTACCCACTTTACCCAGTCGCACCCAACTGTCCCTGGACTCTGTATCCTTTTCTCCTGACAAGGTGGAGAGCTTGCTTTCAAACCTCGAGTCAGATTCTGCAACCGGTCCAGACGGCATCAGCCCACGTGTCCTCAAAGCCTGCTCTTCTGCTCTTGCTCACCCTCTCTCTGTTCTATTCACCCTCTCATTTTCCCAAGGTCATCTGCCATCTGCTTGGAAATCTGCTAACATCACTGCCCTGCATAAAAAAGGTGCAAAAACAGATCCCTGTAACTACAGACCAATCAGCCTTCTCCCAATCATCAGCAAGGTTATGGAATCCATCATTGCTTCAGACATGAAATCCTTCCTCTTCTCCAATGGCTTGATTTCCAATCATCAATTTGGTTTCAGACCAGGTCACTCTACCCTGGATATGCTGCTACTGCTCTCCCATCAATGGATGGAGGTCCTCAATGCCAGACAGGAAATCCGAGCCGTATCCCTGGACATATCACGTGCTTTTGACACAGTCTGGCACCCTGCCCTACTCACCAAACTCTCTTCCCATGGTATTCAAGGCCATCTCCACTCATGGCTCGCAGACTTCCTCTCCTGTCGCAGTCAACGTGTGGCCCTAAATGGAGTTCTTTCATCCCCTCTTCCTGTGCAGGCTGGAGTTCCTCAAGGTAG
>NC_140978.1:28626000-28703500 GCF_056783735.1 Eptatretus burgeri | reverse complement strand
CTACAGACTGGCAGAGGGCGAAAACGACTTTCCACTGACCAGGATAACCACCAACTCATATGAATGTCACTCAACAACCGTAGGATGACATCAAGTGACCTACAAAAAGAATGGCAAATGGCAGCTGGGTGTAGTGCACGGTGAGGACGGTTCGAAACAGGCTCTTAGGGGCAGGGCTGAAGTCGTGCAAAGCTATAAAAAAGCCCTTCATAAATGAGAAGCAAAGAAGAGCCAGGCTGAGGTTTGCAAAAGGCAATAAGGATTGGACCGTACAAGACTGGAGTAAGGTCATCTTCTCTGATGAGTCAAATTTTGAGCTTTGCCCAACACCTGGTCGTCTAATGGTTAAACGGAGATCTGGAGAGGCCTACAAGCCACAGTGTCTCGCACCCACTGTGAAATTTGGTGGAGGATCGGTGATGATCTGGGGGTGCTTCAGCATGGCTGGAATCGGGCAGATTTGTCTTTGTGAAGGAATCCTGAATCAAGTCAGGTACAATGTTGTCCTGGAAGAACACTTTCTTCCTTCTGCTCTGACAATGTTCCCCAACTCTGAGGATTGGTTTTTCCAGCAGGACAATGCTCCATGCCACACAGCCAGGTCAATCAAGGTGTGGATGGAGGACCTTCAGATCAAGACCCTGTCATGGCCAGCCCAATCTCCAGACCTGAACCCCATTGAAAACCTCTGCAATGTCATCAAGAGGAAGATGCATGGTCACAAGCCATGAAACAAAGCCGAGCTGCTTGAATTTTTGTGCCAGGAGTAGCATAAAGTCACCCAACAGCAATGTTAAAGACTGGTGGAGAGCATGCCAAGACGCATGAAAGCTGTGATTGAAAATCAAGGTTATTCCACAAAATATTGATTTCTGAACTCTTCCTAAGTTAAAACATTAGTATTGTGTTATTTAAAAATGAATATGAACTTCTTTTGTTTGTATTATTTGAGGTCTGGAAACACTGAATCTTTGTTGTTATTTTGACCAGTTGTCATTTTCTGGAAACAAATGCTCGAAATGACAATTTTATTTGGAATTTGGGAGAAATGTTGTCAGTAGTTTGTAGAATAAAACAAAAATGTTCATTTTACTCAAACATATATATATATATATATATATACATATATATATATATATATATATATATATATATGTATGTTTGCATATATATATGTATGTTTGTATATATATATATATATATATATATATATATATATATATATATATATATATATATATATATATATATATATATATATATATATGTATGTTTGTATATGTATGTTTGTACATACATATACAAACATACAAACATACAAACATACATATACAAACATATATGTATGTTTGTATATGTATGTTTGTATATATATATATATATATATATATATATATATATATATATATATATATATATATATATATATATATATATATATATATATTATGTATGTCTATATATATGTATGTCTATATATATGTATATATATATATATATATACATGTATATATATATATATATATACATATATATATATATATATATATATATATATATATATATATATATATATATATATATATATATATATATATATATATATATATATATATATATATGTATGTATATATATATATATATATATATATATATATATATATATATATATATATATATATATATATGTATATATATATATATATATATATATATATATATATATATATATATATATATATATATATATATATATATATATATAGACATACATAATATATAGACATATATAATATATATATATATATATATATATATATATATATATATATATATATATATATATATATATATATATATATATATATATATGTATGTATATATATATATATATATATACATATATTTATATATATATATATATATATATATATATATATATATATATATATATATATATATATATATACACATACATATATATATATATATATATATATATATATATATATATATATATATATATATATACATATATATAGACATACATATATATAGACATATATATATATATATATATATATATATATATATATATATATATATATATATATATATATATATATATAGTTACGAATTTGGGAATTCGATTGCACACAACATACAGGTTCCTTTAGTCAGCCATGGGACAGTGGGCTCAAGTGTGTGAGTGGAGCGAATGTGGTATGCATGGTGTGATGACTGATTGGGGGGAGGAGTGATTCTCACCCAAGTGACCCCGGGGTCAGTTTAAAGTTAGCTAGTGGGTTATTCAAATTTACTAACAGGAGGTCATTTTGTTGTTGGTGTCGAGAGAAGGCACGAAACCCGTTTGGAGGGGTACAAGAGTTCATGGACCGGCTGGGAGCGTGGCTGTGGAAAGTTGAGTATTTGTTTCGTGGGCACCCCGGGCACCGGACTAATCAGCCAGAGTAGGCCAAGGGCCCAAGAGGGGCCGGGATAGTGTAGTGGGCATGGGCGACCCATCGAAAACGGGAGCCGTAGTGCCAGAATGCCACGGAGGCAGTGTAGTGGGCACGGGCGACCCTCGGAAAGGGACCCGGGGCATCAACACGCCACGTGGGCATCGGAGCGGGGCAATGCCAGAGAGGGCAACCCTCGCGTTGTCGGCAGCTAGGCTTGGAGGGGGCAGCTAGGCTTGGAGGCAGCCTGCAGGTCTGGGGGTGCCATGGTTAGAGTTCGGCAGAGGGGAGTTCCTGCCAGTTGAGCCACGCTGCCAGGCCAGGAAATTGTGCGATGGCACGTATGAAAATTTGAGGGCAAGGCCCAAATTTATAATGGACACCAACACAGGCGACGGGAATCATGGTTTTTAGAACCGATAGTTTTAAAATGTGAGGCATTTTTGGAAAGCCCTGGGGTAGTTTCAGGTGAATGAATGTTAGGGTAGATAGGAGATGTACCTCTTCGCACCATCCATCCCTTCGCTCGTTGTAGGCCGCCGGACTCACCTTGGTAGATCGCTGAACTCTGAGGAGGCCATTCTGAGGCTTTGTTGGGCCTCAAGACAGGACGCTAGTCTCTCCCTATTCCCCTCCATAGAGGGAACGTAGGGGTTGGGAGCAGGCTAGGTTGACAGGATAGGCTAGTCGGACAAAGACGATAAAGGGGGTTAGGGAGACAATTCTAAAAAGGAAATAAAAATAATAAAAATAAAGAGGGGCAAAATTTTGTTGTATGTGTGGCAAATAAAGGGAGTGGGTATGGACAGCGACAGGCAAAGGCGATAGAGTGGGGGGAGACAGTAGCCTAGGTCCGAGCCCGCCTTCAAAGCAGCCGGCACCACCGCACTCCCTCCAGACCTGATGGAACCACACCAGAGGCCGGCCAGCTTCACCTGCCGGCCTGTTGTGCTGCAGCCGCCTGTTCTGCATGGACTTGCCTTGCCATGCCTAGTTTGCCTGCCTCTGCCATGACCCCATGCCTGCTGCCCTTGTTTGCGTTTGCCCCTGTGTCCATCCATCACCATGTGTGCCCGACCATCCAGTTTTGTTCGGACTGCCCTGCAGGCAGCCTGTGCATCCATCATGCTCATTTGTGTTTTGCAACCATCTCCATCCACTCCCCTGCACCAATGACTTTGTAATGACTTTTACCTTTTCCCTTTCACAGATCACAAGTGCTGGGCCATGGTTAAGTAATGGATAAGTTGAGTGGAAATTGTAAATACGTGGAACCCCACCTGCATGTTTGTTTTAGCACCGGCAATTTTAGTTAAGTTGTCCGAATGAGTCTGTGAGAGTTTGTTTCGGTTGTTACGCAGCGCATTAGGTTATTTATTTTTGGGACACATATAAAGAAATGTCGCACTCAGGGATCCGAAGGTAGAACGTACTCAGGGAAAACTTACACATGCTGGTCACACGAAAATTTGACGACTCGGGATGAGTCTGTAAAAAGGGGAGGGGGTGGTGTTACGAATTTGGGAATTCAATTGCACACAACATACAGGTTCCTTTAGTCAGCTATGTCAATAAGTGCTTGTTCCAAAGATATCTCACCTCTCATTGTTTAAATGTTCAGAAATCGATTAGATGTGCTGTGGATCGAATAATAGTTGGGGAATGAACAATGGAGACATCCCTCCCCCTCTTCTGCGAAGAGGAAGAACCCTGCCGTCCTGTGACTCATGATGTCAACAACTCCCTCCCACCCGTGGTTGAGCGGGGGGATGGATCACGAGGGCATGAGTCACGCCGGGCGTGGAGGAGGGGGGGCGGAGAAGGATAAGAGGAGATCTTTTTCTTTTGTTCAGGAGCACAGTTGGAGAGGGCAGAGTTGGAGAGGGGAGTTGAGGGGAGTCGTTCAGCAGACCGTTGGGTCCTGCTTGGCTTGCGTTGGGGTTGAGGCCTTCGGAAGCTTTTTGCTTTGGCTGGCTCAGTGAGCTTTGGCTGAGGCCTGGCTCGGGAGGAGGCTTTTTGGAGGCTCTTTGCTTTGACGGTTCCGTGAGCTTCGGCTTCTGCTTGGCTCGGGAGAGCTTTTTGCTTCAAGCTGCACTGTTTGGAAGGAAGTTAAGCCGGTCGCTCGGCTCGAGCTGCGAGTGGTGGCTTTTTCTTCTTGGTTCGTGGAGCTCTTTGTTCTCCATTTTGGTTCCTGGCTTGATGCGACTCATCGACCTCTTCGTGGAGGTGGTTCCTCGGGGAAGCGACGCATCGACGGGAAGGTTTGGTGCCTAGTCTCACCAGCACGGGTTGAGAAGCGCGGGAGGTGGTTCCTCGGGGAAGTGACGCATCGACGGGAAGGATAGGCGCCTCTTCTCACCAGCACGTGTTGAGATGCACGGGAGGATTCGTGGGAGCTCGGGAAGGATCGCGGCTCGGCGATTGGATCCAGCTCGCTCTCGCTGGAGCCTGGATCCGAACAACTTGAAGACCACATGATGTGGAGAGGTTCGAGGTAGGCTCTGTGTTTCAGCTCACCTGTCCTCCGAGCTGAAGCTCGTTATTTCAAGACCTCTGCCACCATTTCTTGGGTGTGTGTGTGTGTGTGCGTACATGTGTCCGTGGGCCCGTCTAATAAGTAGGAACTGCTGTTAAGTGCAAGTGACTGTACATAATAAGTAGACGGTTGTAGTTATTTGTCGTGCTTTTGTTGCTTGTATAATTGCATACGTGTTTTGCCTTGTTTAATTGCATACGTGCTTTATTATAATAAATGTCCTTGTGTGAATGTAAACCTGTTCGTTGCGTCCATTCCCTCATTGAACTGCCCCATCTTGCACTCGGAATATAGTTGGTTTTTAAATGGCCGGTAAAGTGATCGGGTCCAACGGGACTGTGCGATAATACGCCGCTCGGTTATCCCAAAAGGAAGCGAGCTGCTTAAGCGGCTCGTTTCCAAGCGGTCCCGTTGAGGTACAATCTCTCGGTAACCTACCTGCACGAATAATTAGGTAAATCGAAGATTTGGCGATCGGACCCTGTAGCGCAGGTAGAGTGCGGACAAGGTTGTGGTGGGATTAAAAACCCACCCGTGACTGGTTTCTGGCGTTGTTCCAGAAAGTCACGACTGGATTGTCCGTTCGGTGGGCGAAGCGACCGATATTGGCTAGACGCGGTCGTTCGCACGCCGGCGGGCGGAAATCTACAACAATATATATATATATATATATATATATATATATATATATATATATATATATATATATATATATATATATATATATATATATATATATATATATATATATATATATATATATATATGTATATATATATATATATATATATATATATATATATATATATATATACATCTACATATGTGCTGTATACTGTATACTGTATAAACACACATGAACGTGCACCTGCAATACATTATTGATGCATACCAGCTCGCCTATCCTGTAGTTACGATAAAATAAATGTCCGTCTGTCCCTCACTTTTCTCCCATTTGTCGTTATCTGCTGAATTCCATTCATCTAGCCTTATGTTATATTTTCCACAGGAGGCATTCAAATTTGAATTGCAAGCATAAAAGGAAAATTACGAACAGATAAGAGGTACAGAAATAAAGAAACAAATGAATAGGGGTATACCTCGTGAGGATCACATCTATCCAGTACCAAAAAAAAATCACCTTTCCTGCACGAAAAAGAAGGATATATTAAAGTAAAAACAAGTTGGCCAATCTCAAAAACAAAGAATATTAAACAAAACAAAGAACAGCACCTGGCACATCAATAATGGTGATAAAATGTGAGGGGTATCAAAGCTCAAAACATTACAACACAATCTGCACAGGATAGCCAGACACAAGAGGATGGTGCAGGCGGCCAGCCAATGGAAGTTTAAGCTCGGCTGCAGATGGCTGGTGTGGCCAAAGAGATGTTTTAACATAAACTATAACTACGACGGTGAAAAATCTGTAAACTTAAACCTCACAGGAAAATCATCTATGAAGACAGGCCATTGATAATAATCTCATGAAGCAACTCAACACACAGATTTGAGCATCTCTTCAAATGATTCACATCAGGTCCACCCTCTCGTCTTCGCTGACAAATTTAAACACATCTGTTAATATTCGTACTTTATTGTGCATTGCTGTTGTACTCGTCTCATTTCATATTGCCTGTAGTAGTAGGGCACTGAGTGACAGCTTGAAGCAGCCACCATGATTACATGTATACGTACATACCATAAATACATATAGACATTGTATATTTATATATCAGGTCAGGTATGGGAGCATGTGCCAGAACAGCACGTCGCTGCGTCCACTTTCCGCCGGTACTCCAGGGGCCTCCGTCTGGCCATCCCCCAGGCAGATGCCAGGCCCATCCCCATCTCCTTGAGATGATGGTCAACCTGTTGCAACCATGAGGCACGTGGTCGACCCACTGGCCTCCTCTACTCATGAGACTCCCTCGCTGAGAGAATCTGGTGAGCAGGATCAGAGTCAGGAAGACGAGCCACATGTCCATACAGCCGCAACTGACGCTCACGGACTATGCAGGTAACAAATCTCTTCCGAGACTCTCTCAGCAACCGCTCGTTGGACACAAAATCCGACCAGCGATAGCCAAGGATTCTCCGAAGAGACCTGGTACCAAAGGAATTAAGTCTCCGTCTCAGATCCTTGGTCAGAGTCCAAGTCTCGCACCCATAGAGCAAGACTGGAAGTACCAAGGACCTGAAGACTCGGACTTTCGTCCTCCCGCACAGGTACCGGCAGCGCCACACCCCATGATCCAGTGAATCCATGACTCCCCAGGCCCGACCCAGACGTCTATTGACCTCCGGCTCACAACCTGCGGAGACATGAATATCACTGCCAAGGTAAGTGAATCTATCCACGACCTCAACATCCTCACCACAAACAGACAGAGACAGGACAGCAGCATCCAAGATGTCACCGAAAGCCTGGATCTTAGTTTTGACCCAAGAAACCCGTAATCCTAACGGCTCCGACTCCTCATTCAGCACCTCGAGGGCCCCCAAGAGGATGTCTAAAGTCTCCGCAAAGATGACTGCATCATCTGCAAAGTCAAGGTCCGAGATCTTGACATTCCCAAATGACGCACCGCAACTTGATCTCTCTGACATCCTCCCTAGAATCCAGTCCATACAAGTGCTGAAAAGTGTGGGGGCAAGTACACATCCCTGACGAACTCCAGTAACAACTGGAAATAAGTCAGAGATGGTAACACCACACTTCACAGCACTCTCAGTACCAGAGTAGAGTTCAGATATCAGATCGATCAGTTTTGGTGGCACCCCACAAAGACCAAGAATCCTCCAGAGGACATCCCGATTCACTGAATCGAACGCTTTACAGAGATCAACATAGGCTGCAAGCAGCCCCTGCCGAAACTCTCGTCTGTGTTCGGTGAGGACACGAAGTGCAAGGATACGGTCAATCATTGACCTCTTTGGTGTAAAGCCTGACTGCTCTGGACGCTGGTGCTCAAGCAGATGGTGGCGAACCCTATCGAGAATTATCCGAGCAAAGACCTTGCCCGGCACTGAGAGCAGCGTCACCCCTCGGTAGTTGTTGCAGTCTTGGCGATCACCCTTCCCTTTCCAGAGAGTGACAACAAGGCCCCTCTTCCAGTCAGTTGGGATGATGCCTGTGTTCCAGGCAGAGCACAAAACTGCATGCAACGACACGAGTGCAGCATTTCCACCAGCCTTGAGAAGTTCGGCATGGATGCCACAGATCCCTGGAGCTTTGCCCCGTTTCAACTGGTTCACCGCAGCCCGTGTTTCCACAAGCGTAGGTGGACCACAGTTGATTTGAGGGTCAGCAACAGGGATTGTAACACCCTTGACGTCCAACGCGACAGTTGGGGGATCAGCCTGGTACAACCGCTCAAAGTAACCGGCCCAGCGGGCCTTCACTTCAGACTCCTCTGTCAAGAGCCTACCACTCTCTGCTCAAACTGTAGTGCTCCGAGGGATGGGCTTGGATGAACGTAATGCGCGAATTCCCCTGTAAGCGGGACGAGAATCACCTGTCCACAGGTGATGCTCTACCCCCTCACAGATTCCTCGCACATAGGCCTCCTTGTCCACCCTCAGTGCACGTACAGTTTTATGCCTCAGCTCCCTGAACAGCTCAGCTCTGCCATTCAGCCTGGCCCTGCGACTGGTCAATGGTATCCAGTGTCCCTTGAGAGACAAAATTCTTCTTTGCCCTGCGGTGAGCTCCAAGGCATCCACCGGCAACATCAAGGACGGTGGTCTTGAAGGCGCTCCACAACTCTTCAGGACCCCCCAAAGCACCCAGACCCCCCAAGTGTCCACTCAGCCTGTTCGCAAACTCCTCAGCTACTCTCTCATCCCTGAGCTTGGCATCATCCAGCGTCGGCTGGGATGGTACCATTCTCCAGGATTTAAGGTGCAGCTTTAGAGTTGCTACAACAAGCCTGTGGTCAGTATTGAGGAACTGAGCACTCCGGTAGACCCTGCAGTTCTGGATCATCATCCAACGACCGTCAATGAGGACATGGTCAATCTCCTTTGCCACACCGCCAGCGTTGGAATACCAAGTCCAGCGATGAGCTTGTGGGCGCTGAAACCATGAACCAGCTACCCTAAGTCCATGACTTCTTGCAAAGTCAAGGAACTTAGTGCTATTCTGGTTCATAGTTCCTGACCCATGGGGACCAACACACACCTCATAACCGTCCCTATCAGTTCCAGTCGATGCATTGAAATCCCCCAAGACTAGAAGTGTATCTCGTCTGGGGCACTGATCAACCACAGACTCGAGTGTGGCGTAGAATGCATCCTTCACGGTGAGATCACTCGCCTTACTCGGAGCATAAACAGAGACCAGGGAAATGACACCTAAGGAGTGACGAATCCTTAATCTCATAATACGCTCGTTGACCGGTGTTACCTCAATTATCATTGGGGTCAGCTTATTGGACACAGCTACAGCAACTCCTTGGGTATGGTCACCATCAGAGCGACCAGACCAATAGTAGGTGTAACCACCCACCATTATCTCGCCGCAATCCGGTCTCCGAACCTCAGAGAGAGCTGCAATCCCGATGTCCAAACGCTTGAGCTCAGATGATAACAGAGACAGGTGATCATCCTCTCTTAGGGATAGGACATTCCAGGCACCCACCCGAAGGGACCGCCTCAGGTTAACCCAAGGAGACCGCCGTCTGGTGGACGATACCTCAGCACCACTCCGACACACTCTCCCGCAATCTGACCCAGGGATGTTACCCCGTGGTTTCCCTCGGATCAAAGATTGGGGGTCCCGAAGGCTTTGCCCCAATCCCGTCATCCGGTGAGCTGCCCTGCGAAGGGAAGCTGCACAGGAGGTACTCCCACAGAGTGGGTTTTCAGATTTTTTTGCGTTTTTGCGTTTTGCGGAATGAAGGGTTTTACGGTGGCCGGAGTGCAAATCCTGCCACCAACCTCCTAATACGAAATGACCCATCTGCAGGAGGACGTCCGCAGACACAGTTGGGCACTAGATATGGATGGCCGTTGGCTCACAAGGAGCTCCTCCGCCCTTTGATATACACATATGTAAATATATATATATATATATATATATATATATATATATATATATATATACACTTTATATATAAATATATACTGTATATGTATATATATATATATATATATATATATATATATATATATATATATATATATATATATATATATATATATATATATATATATATATATATATATATATATAAAGATACATACAAATAAATAAATAAATATATATATATATATATATATATATATATATATATATATATATATATATATATATATATATATATATATATATATATATATATATATATAAAGATGCCTGGTGTTGGCGCAGTGGTTAGGGCAGCGGCTTGGGATCCAAAAGGTCCTGAGTTCAAGCCCCGTTGGGCCACTGAATTAATACACCAGGGGGTTGACTCAGCCTGTCATCCTTCCGAGGTCGGCAAAGTGAGTACCAGTGTACTGGGCCGGTGTATACCCCGATTAAAATAGGTGTACCATATCCCTGTGTCGTAAGAGGCGACCAGGGTTGCGTCAGGAAGGGCATCCGGCGTAAAACATGTGCCAAATCACAATGCGGATCATACGGATGATCCGCTGTGGCGACCCCGAACGGGAGCAGCCGAAAGAAGAAGAAGAAGAAGATATATATATATATATATATATATATATATATATATATATATATATATATATATATATGTGTATACATACATATATATGTATATATACATACATACATGTGTATATATACATACATATATACATATACATATATATATATATATACATATACATATATACATATACATATATACATACATATATAAATATATATATATATATATATATATATATATATATATATACATATATATATATATATATATACATATATATATATATATATATATATATACATATATATATATATATATATATATATATACATATATATATATATATATATATATATATATATATATATATACATACATATATACATATGAGCCTGGTGTTGGCGCAGTGGTTAGGGCAGCGGCTTGGGATCCAAAAGGTCCTGAGTTCAAGCCCCGTTGGGCCACTGAATTAATACACCAGGGGGTTGACTCAGCCTGTCATCCTTCCGAGGTCGGCGAAATGAGTACCAGTATGCTGGGCCGGTGTATACCCCGGTTAAAATAGATGTACCATATCCCTGTGTCGTAAGAGGCGACCAGGGTTTCGTCAGGAAGGGCATCCGGCGTAGAACCTGTGCCAAATCACTATGCGGATCATACGGATGATCCACTGTGGCGACCCCTAACGGGAGCAGCCGAAAGAAGAAGAAGGAGAAGATATATATATATATATATATATATATATATATATATATATATATATATATATATATATATACATACATATACATAAACACATATATACATATGAGGTGCTGCGAAGAGGATTGATGTAAGCGGTACATCGGCCATTTTGGAGTTAATGCCATTTTTGCACTGTTTTAACCCTTCCCCTATCATCCGAGCACGTCTCTTACACCAAAAGTCCACCCGAAATAGGGCTGAAAGTCTCGCGAAAAAAACTTTCACAAGCGCTGTCTCGCCAGCCACGTCTGGCTGGATGCTAGTCCATGGAGGAATGTTGTAAGCACCCGCGGCAATCTTCCATGGTGGGAGGCGGTGTGGTGCAGCGTGCCGCACCCCCACCATTATTCTCGTATTAATGACAACCATAACACACAGTTACCCTTCCATGACCACTAATTTATCGGTTTTTGGTATTGTACTTCACTACAATCATGGAAAATAGTGCATGTAAAGTGAAAATAGTTAACATGTAAACCACCCATTTATAATATACAATTTCGTACCCTTTTTTTCCTCATTGCATGATCAGCTTCGGCTTGAAACAAAGATTCTTGTGGTTTTTAAATGATGTTTCTATCAACAATGATAACGAGATTACAGCGTTTGAAGTTGCGCAAACTTTGACTTGGATTTCTGACGTTTTAAAAAAATGTCGCAAACATCACTCCTCCTCGTGGGGCCTCATATATATGTATATATGTATCTATATACGTATTTATATATGTACTGTATACATACATATGTATGTATGTATGAAGATGTATATATATATATATATATATATATATATATATATATATATATATATATATATATTTATATTTATATTTCGAACTCCCTAACTTGACGAGGCAGTGGGGCACAGATCGAGCCCCACCTTTCCGTGAGAAACAAAGATAAATGGCAGGGTGAAGATCTTACAAATACTGCAAAAAATTAGCAAAATCGAGATTGAATTGAGAAGGAGCAGGCTTCGACTTTTTTGTCATGTCGCCAGGACAGGTGATGATCCCATTGAGAGGGTAGCAAGTGTTCATGCAAATGTAAAAAGACCAAGAGGCTGGCCAAAGAAAACATGGATGAACAATGACATGAAAATAATTGGTTTTAATAAAGAAGATGTTAACAAAAGAACAAAATGGAGATTTCCCATCAATTGACCAACCCGCTGAAATAGGGGCAACAGTCATCAAACTGATGATGATGATGATGATATTCAAAGAACCAATCCACTCTTCAAAGATTACACTGGATTTACAATGTTACAGAATATGCTCTTTTTGTTCGATAAATATCAAATACACTCTTAATCTGATCTGCATCCTTTACTCATGATTGAGCAGATGACAAGATAATGAATTGGCAATCTAAATCCTCCATTTACTCAATTCTGCTGCACAACATCCAAACATACTGCTTACTTGGTAACAAAACCAGTACCATCATATATTGGTTCAAGGAAAGCAAAATTGTTCCCTTGGAAATGCTCTTTACTTGTTCTGCTGCAGAAATGGAAACATGCTTTTCCCAACATGCCTCAGGGCACAGAGCTCCGGTATTCTTTATCACCTCTCCCTTTCCATCCATAACCCCGCTGCTTTCTTTCCCTCCTGTGAAACACCGACCCCTCCAGCTAGCCATCTTTGAATGCCCTTGTCCTTCTCTGTCAAATGCAAAAAGGCAGTTAGGCTTTCCATTCTGCACATTTAATGGGAGATTTTAAACCACAGCTCAGAGCCACTTTTAAAGAGCTGCATTTAATGAGATTTTTTTGAAAAAAAAGGAATGGTAACAAGGCAAAGAGCACGGCAATGGATTTCATTAGCAAACAGATAATCGTTTTCCAATGAGAGAGAAATGATAACCTTGTCAATTGCTCAGGTAGTTTACTTAACAATCCCATTAAGTTGCCTCTTGTGAAGATACGCACCTGCAGTGGAACACTGCATGCCAGAGCATAGGGTGAACTAAACGGCAAACAAACAGATATCCCACATGGCAGAGACAAAGCAAGGAATGAAAAACCAAGTATTAAATGCTCCTACGCATCACTTTCCCTGAGTGTTACTCCTTTACTAAGCTGTTGAACAGCAGAAATCACAGACAATTTTCACAGGGAGGATTTGCAGGTGCCAGTGGATACCAGATTAGATGTATGTCATTGTGCCATTAACAATTGGGGCAAAACAGCCAGAGATCATTACTTCTGAGAGTCTGAGAAGAGTGCCATAAGCTGATAAACGCAAAAACTGTGACAGGTCATCACCTCGAATGTTCCACCTGACAAAGGTTCTCGTCTTTGGGGTTGTGCTGGATTTCAATTAAAGCAGCTGTCGCAATGAGGACAAAGTCACATTCAGTCCTTATGTTGATTTTGGACTTCACTTGTAATTATTACAAGATGGTACATGCTGCTTTGACACGAACTCATCCAAGAGCTACGGGGGAGTTTTCCTCTCGTGACTGAGGCCATTAGGTTTGATGGTATTTTCTGATAGGGCTATCAATGGAGTTCACAAAAAGTGATTTATTATGGGCACCATCCTGGCAACAATCCCAGGTGATGGGGTCAAAACCAGCAGACTCAGAATGGTAGCAAACACCTAATAAACATGTAACGCTACTGTGAAATAGCTGGCACGCCATCGCAAATCCCCACACTTCCCACCTAAAGCAAAGTTTAAAGCTGGCATAAAGTTCCACTAGGAATTACCCAATATCAAATTTTCAGTTAAGAAATAATTATTCCCCCCCCCCCCCCCCGTTTTGACCTCTGTGACCGCCAAGTCTCAACCAAACGGTGCTTGAACAGGAGGTCAAATCCCAAAATATCATTACATATGTCATGCTTCCCCTAATATTGATTGCATATTCTAAGTTTCATTAAAAACGTTTTAAAATGTGCTTATAATTATATGTTTTGGTATTTGACCGTTTCACCCTGCCCAGGGGGTAGGACCAAAAGGGATGCTGTTCTTTGCACGTTCGTATCATGTGTTGATCATCACTACCAAGTTTGGTAAATTTCCACCCAACTCTTTGGGAGGAGATAGCGTGACGGACTGACAGACAGACAGACAGACAGACAGAGCTGCTTGCAATATCCCTCAATTTTTTTTTCTCAAAAAGCAACGGGGATAAAAATCAAATCAAGCAAACTGTTGTTACATATTATGGACCTGTTTTTCACAGATGAGAAATTATGTCATATATGATCAAATTTTTTTTTAAAACACCCTCTGATTGGGTGAAATTATATTGTTTATTTTTCATGCAGAAGTACTGTATTTGCCAGACTTGTGTTTACTGTGTTATAGTGGGTAGTCATTGTCACCTTTTCACTTTTTTAATGGACATCATTATGATATTGTGTTTGCAGGTTGAAAGAAAATGTTGTTGGAGATTTGACACTTGTGTTTGTTGTCCAGGCAGTCATTGTCAGGGGTGCAAATTTACATTTTTATCCACCGGCCAGCAGGGCCGGTGACTAGAAAAAGTTACCGGCCCAGCAGAATTTCTACCGGCCCAATAAAATAAAGACAAAAGTCACAAATTTTATATCAAACACTTTTAATATACTCACACGAGTCAGTTTGATGAGTGAGGTTGGTTGGATGAGTGAGTTGTTGAGTGAGGTTGGTTGGATGAGTGAGTTGGATGGATGGATGAGTGAGTTTGATGAGTGGGGTGGGGGTGGGAGATGATGCAGGGAGGAGGAGGTTGTGTGTGATGGGGGGGGGGACCTTTTTTGTGTGGGTGATGGGGGGGCAGGGGGGTTGTGAGTAGTGCTGGGGGGCATTTTTATGGGTGATGGAGTGGTTGTGAGGGTGGTTGTGGATGATGGACAATGGTGGGGGTACTACTCGTCCACCCAACATCACATATAAACTCACTCATCCACCTAACCTCATCCATCAAACCCACTCATTCATTTAACCTCACTCATCTAACTCTCTCATTAACCCAAAAGCCTCATCAAGCTCTCATTCACCTAACCTCACCCATGAAACTCACTCATTCACCCAAATTCACTCATTTAACCAACCTGGGCATGAGAAAATGCGTCCAAACCGCGCCAAACCGTCAAATCTCGCGCAATCACGCGTGATTTGGAACGACATGAAAACAGACAAAATGGCCCCCGCAGAATCACTGGTGATTTCTACGGATTTTTTGCGGACAAAAACAGTAGTTCTAGTTGCGAAAACTAGTAGAGAAGCTAGTACAAATTGTACAAAATAACAGGAATCATCGGTGATTCGCCAGCTAGGCAGGTAAGGCAGTATTGTGTACCCGCCCAGCACAAAAGTTAGGCGCCATTGGCGACCGGGCAGCCGTTAATTTGCACACCTGATTGTCACATTTTCACTTCAGTTTCGATGTAGTACATAATGTATCTCATTATCCCCACACTTTAGGAAAAGAACGGAGAGATACTGTAATCGGCTCCGTCCATCTGCCCATCTGTCACACTATGTCCTCCTAAATGGCTGTGCAGAAATTCACCAAACCTGATAGTTATGATCACCACATGGCAAGACAGTGTAAGAGCAGTGCCATTTTTGGCCGCACCCCCTGGGTTGGAGTCCAAAAACTCAAAACATGAAAAATGCAATTACGGGCACATTTGAAAACATTTTTAATTGAAACTTTGTGTGTGCAATCAACATTGAGGGACACATTAAATATGTCACCTTTTTTATTTTGTGGATTTGACCCTCAGTTCATGTCCCTGGGAATGTGTCACAGGAGTCAAAACGGGGAAAAATTTAACTCTAAATTTGATATTGGGTTATTCCTGGTGGAACCTTTTGCCATCTTTCAACTTTGCCTTCAGTGGGAAGCGTGGGGATTTGCAATGGCATGCCATTGACTTCACTCTAATGATGATATCGTACTTGCAGGTTGAAAGCGATCCTCTCAAAACTTACCAAGCAGGAAGATAAAAAAATTGTAAAAATGATTTGTATGTAGTTTACCATTCCAGTTCAGAATGATAATAATAGATCAGATACCATATATTCAGCTTTTGGAACTTTAGCCACTTTTAACTTGTTTGATCGTCCTATTGGTGGTGGCTTACAACTCTTGGACCACCTTCGTTTCAGAAAATAATTTCAGATAATTATTACAGAAAATGTCAGAAGACCAAACTGCAGAGGCTCAACCCTAACCTGCTGTGAACAAAGCAAAGATGGATTGCATTTTACATGTTAGAACTCAAAAAAAGAAAAGTAAAAACGTTCAATGATGAAACATGGAAGCAAACTAACGAAGCTGAAAACATGAGGTCAATGTGAACAGAGGTATTGAAGTGACCTTCTAAATATACAAACATTTGTGAACAGCTACCAGAAAGCTGTAAAGAAAAGTATGGATATCACTGCCGTTGTTGTAAAAATTTCACAGCCATTCCAAAAAAGAGTGCTGGAAAGGAAGCCAGTTTGGTAACCCACAACAAGGTTCCCCCCACCCCCACCCCACACTTGAAAGTTCAACAATAAAACCCTCTTCGTCTGGAATTTTTCCAAGAACATGCATGTTTTACAATTGTGTACAGAAAATAGCTGGTCATAAAAGAGAAATTGTTGGAGGTTGAGAAATAGATGCAGAGATCAAGATAAAATGGGCAGTACAGATTTTAAATGATACAGCTATGATGACAAAAAATTGACAAGGGAGATTATTTTTTTGTATACAAACTTGAGGCTCATGGAAGAGCGAGAACACAGAGCAATTCAGGATGCAAGAGAACAAAAGGACCAGTAGAGAGAGAACGGAAACATCAACAGCATGGCCGAGGGACAATATAGATGGAGATGGACAAACAAGGGATGCAAGTAAGAATGAGGGGTCAGGAAAGATGCAGGGGTGGACAAATGCAAACTCTCAGGGAGGATAAAATGGAAATTTGGTGGGGGTGGAGGATGGTGTTTAACAGAAATTGCCGGAGGTTGAGAAAATATGGTTTTGGATGGGAGACGATCTGAGATGTTGGTGAACAGCTGTCTTGACGATCTGGAGGGAAGAATGAGATTGAGGAGAATGTGGAAGTTGATTCCACAGGCAGGAAAAAAAAAAAGAAGAAGAATGAATGAGTGGAGGTAAGCAGTTATCCTCTGGATTTTGGGAATTTCAAAAAAAGGGGTTGATGGTGGACTACATTTGTAAAAATGGTGGACTACATTTCTGCACCTTGCAGAAACCTTTGGGTGGAGGGGAGGGGTGGGGGGAGGACAGTGCATGGAAAAAGAAGAGAGTGCAAGACAAGAAAGGAGGCGGGAGAACACAAAGAGAAAACCAACCTGTCTGCAATGGCGAAGTGACAGACCAATAGAAGTGATCGACCCTCAGCATCATCGTGGGGGATTCCAATAATCTTGAAGGCTTTGGGTCCCATGGTGTCAAGCTGAGTGAGGTATGGAGCAGGGGGGCCAGCCCAGAAGAGAGAGCAGTACTCTACCAAGCTGCAGATGAAGGCCTTGCAGGTGGATAGGAGTTCAGTTGCGCCAAGGAAAGACTGCATGATGGAGGATGCCCAGTTAGAAACTGGCTTTGGGGGCCAACTTTGAGATATGGTTTGCCCAAATAAGATCATAGCTGATATTGAGACCCAAGAGTTTGAGGAACTGAACTTCTGCAAGATGATTGTTAAGAAAGTAGGTAGGATGGTTTGCCAGATTGTCTTTTCAGAGAGAGAGAGAGAGAGAGAGAGAGAGAGAGAGAGAGAGAGAGAGAGAGAGAGAGAGAGAGAGAGAGACAGAGCAAGACAAAGCAAAGATAGAGAGAGAGAGATTTGTCAGGGTTGAAAGACATATTCCAAGTATTTGACCAGCTTGTGATTTTGTCAGGGTCTGATGAGATTGAAGAAGCTCTGCCTGCCTATCTGAAGGATGAGGGATGTCGTGGCAGAGGGTGGAGTCATCAATAGATAGACAAAGTGTATTTTCCAGAGAGTCAGAGAGATCGTTGATGAACATTTGGAAAAGGACTGGGCCCAGAATACTACCTTGGGGCACTCCTGCCTTAACAGGGAGAGGAGATGAAAGGATTCCATTGAGAACCACACGTTTACAACAAGAGTAGAGGAAGTCAGAAAGCAATGTGTGAAGTAGGCCTTGAATGCCATCGGCAGAGAGTTTGGAGAGCAAGACGGGATGCCAGACTGCATTGAAAGCTCAATATGTATATATATATATATATATATATATATATATATATATATATATATATATATATATATATATATATATATATATATATATATATATATATATATATATCTAGAGAGATGGTCCTGCTCATGTCTGACATTGAGAATCTCCATCGATTGAGCAAAAGAAGTTCACCATCACCATAGCTGTCAAAGACAACACATAAACAAGGGAGAGCAGGCTGTTATTCAGAAATCTGACAAATCTGACTGCAAGAAACTCAGAGAAGAGCTTGATTATCTCAGCACAATGTAGAATTATGAAAAAAAATTTGGAGGACACAAAAAAGGGGAAATGCAGTGCAAAAGCGGAGCTATAGATGCTGTATATAGATTGTGTGGCACCGTTTCACTTGTTCAGCAGAGCAGATCGCACAAATGATGTTGATCCCTTTGTGTACTGCTTCGAAGAAATGAGCGCTGTGTTCTTTTCAGCAAGTCATCAAAATTATGCCAGGTGGGTGGTGAGACCCGTACTTCTTAAATCTGCTGAACATTGATCATACCCATCCTTGGGTTCATCAAATGCTGGAAAACAGAGGTCTCAGCATAATAAGAACTCACAAAACATTTGCAATGGCTGCAGTTGATTTAACTCCAGAGCACACAATCAATGCAGATGGTGCATCCCAATTGACTGGAATAGCAGCATTCACTCAAGATGTGTCAGCAAAAAGAAGATGGACGATTACTCGGGCAATATGAAGTCCAATTGTGGGGCACACATTGAATATGGCAGGGATTAAAGAGTAAGAACATGTTGCTCAGCAGGTGTAGCCATGCAGAATCAAGAGAGATAACTTAGATAGACAAAAGCTAATCTCAGGCATCCAGTCAAAACTGAATCCTTTTGCTGAAGTGGCAAGGGATAAAAAAAAATAAACTCCTTTGTATATCAAGTGGTCATTGTGTACATCAGAGGTCAGAGATGATCCACTGAACTCTTATAAAATTTCACAGAGATTATGTGATGAGTTCACCAATGGATGTTTTGAGGACTCCATTCAGTTTTTAAAAAACAATACCTAGGAGGAACATCAAGAACTTTGCTTGTGTTGTTAGATCACCTTAAAAAGTTAAAGACATGAAAATCAAAGAAGTCAAGGGAACTTGAGATCTGTTTGGATCTTGACACTTTCTTGAAGCCTTGTTGGACATTCATTGTCAAAGGTGTTCAGCTACCTCCCATGTCGATGGATCACCCAATAAAACAGACAAGTCCAAGCTCATGAAAAAGCTTAAGAGCTAAGTAGTCAGTGCACCACCTGATGTGATCGACGTTGTTATTGATGCAATGTTTTTCATTCAGCCACTGGAAAATCTCCAAGGTACATTTGGTGGTGTTGCACTGGTGATCCTCACGGAACAAGGAGAAAAACACATACAATGTCATCGCCCTACATTGTTTTAGTAATTTTCTTGTTTGGAGTGAAGGGCTCGCCCATATTTCCAACACATATGGTATGTGCAACTGAACTGAGTGGTCATGTGACATGGAAGATTGTGTACGATTGGGTTATTTGGTCATGAATATTAACGATGTGGATCACGTCGTTATATTGTGTAAGATAGTTGGTCATGTGACATGTATGATGTTTTTGATTGGGAATGCAAATTTTGTATAGAAGGGATTCAATGTTCATATATTTTGGGGGAGACATGCTGAATTACACAAACAGTATAACATTTAATAATATCTATTTTTGTGTGAAAGAAATTCTATAACTGCGGACAATAGAAAATTATCATTCAGTTGAAAATGCTGTCTGATCAGTTGTTATAAAGTGTACTTAAAGGTGGTTGGGGTGAAATTGAAAAGAGTAATCAGAATTTTTTTTCATATTTTCATGAAAGATGCTTCATGGTATAGTTATGGAAAAAAATAGAACGAGATCGGTAATTGCATGTCCGAGAAATGGTTGAGGACGTGTTCAACATTTGGTTTTTAACGACTAAAATGCCTGCCAGTCAGCCATCTTTGGTCGAATCACGAAACAAAACGAGCCACGTGTGTATACCATCATATATTGTCTTTGTGCCGAGTTTGAACAAAATCTGCCCATACTTGCCCGAGATATGGCTGCAGACGGACGCACGCATGGACAGACAGGACCCAATCCAAAAGCCCACGTTTCAGATCAAGTCCAATGGGGGCTAATAATTGTGCAGCTCCACGGGTAGACTCTGTGTGTGTGATATATAGAGTAAGTCTGGTGTTCACTTTATAGTTAAGGTGACTGGCTTAAGATCCTCGGGTCTTGAGTTGAAGCCCCTGTCAAACCACTGAATTAACACCAGATGGGTTGACTCAGCCTGTCATCCTTCCGAGGTCGGAAAAAATGAGTACTAGTACCAGCTTACAGGGAACAGGGGGCATTGTATCAGCAGCACAGCCGCACCCACAGAAAATGATGCAATCAAGCAGCCACAAGCTGCATACGAATACATAAATGAATACATACAACAATCAACTAGAGGGGGAGCACTCGGGAGAGTGCAAAACCTCTGCCGCCAATACTGCTGGGTCACTCAAGTGAACCTTATATCTTATTCATTAAATATGATGTCAACAGTGCTGAGAGTTATAGTTCTTTTCTACATTTTTTTTTTGGGGGGGGGGGGGTTGGAAATCACTTAAAACATGTAAAAATGCAAGAAAAAAATCTAAATTTTGTTGAAAAAAAAAGTAGCAAAAATTTTTTTTTCTCGAACAATTTTTTTGGGGGGGTTGGAAATCACTTAAAACATGTAGAAATGCAAAAAAAAAATTCTATTTTTTTGTGGGGGGTAACAATTTTTTTTGGGGGGTTGGAAATCACTTAAAACATGTAAAAATGCAAAAAAAATTTTCTCAAAAATTTTTTTGGGGGGGTTGGAAATCACTTAAAATATGTAGAAATGCAAAAAAACACATTTTTTCTCTAACAATTCTTTTTGGGGGGTAACAATTTTTGGGGGTTGGAAATCACTTAAAACATGCAGAAATGCAAAAAAAAAATTCTCTATTCTTTTTGGGGGGTAACAATTTTTTTTGGGGGGGGGGTTGGAAATCACAAAACATGTAGAAATGCAAAAAATAAAAATTTTCTCGTTTTTGGGGGGGGGTAAAAAAATTTGGGGGGGGGGGATTGGAAATCACTTAAAACATGTAGAAATGCAAAAAAATAAAAAAAAATTCTCAAACAATTTTTTTTGGGGGGGGGGGACCAAGTCCAAAATTTAATGGCATGATCCTTGGACCATACCTAAACCCCCCACCAAGTTTCGTCGAAATCCGTCGAGGAGTTTTTTTCGTAATACTGTTCACAAACAAACAAACAAACAAACAGAAAGGGGTGAAAACAGTAACCCCCATCCATCTTCGAAGATGGCGGAGGTTAATAATGTTGAGAGATCAAGTCATGGTTGTAATGATTCAGAAGTTGTGATTGCAGGACCAGAGCAAAAGTGCACTCAAAACTTTAGACAAGGACTGACATCAAGGAAATTCATGACTGCCATGTTGAAATTTTTGGTGAATCAATGGCAGTGACAGTTATGTGAAAGTGCTGCAGAAGAAGCAGCTTTTCATGGGGTTGGAGCAACAATGTATCGTTTCAAAAGTAAAAGAGGGATCTGTGGAGAAGCATGCCATTCCTGACCTGGCATGTCAAAATGAAGAGACTGACACATGCATTGTCTGGCTCTGGCATACTAGATATATTTGTGAGTTGCACGATAATAGAAATGCTCACATTATTGAAAGATCACATATTTCTGAATCGTATGAATAACATTGTTTCAAACACTTCGATGTATCTATGCTCCAGCACAAAGAATATTCGGAGGTATGTGCTGAAAATATTTCTGCCCTTGCTGAGTCTCTGGGTTCTATGCTATGTTCTGCCCTTCCAGTCACACATGCTTTTTTTCCGTGTGCGATTTCACCGCATCCTTTACATTGAAAGGAAATATATGTCCCATGGAATTGATGAAGAAAACCAAAGCCAGCATGGTTGCCTTTGCCAAGCTTGATGACTCGTGTTACGTATCACCGGAGCATCGAAGCACTTGTTTGTGCCCGCTATGGAAACCCACAGTTGTCAAGTGTAAATGATGCTCATCTTGTATTGTTCGCTCAAGCCACTTCACCCAGAACAAAGAAGTGTCCCCCTTGGTAGGACTAAGCAAATTGCCTGCCGCTCAGGCTTACTTCCACCTTGCAGGTCAGTTCTTCTTGAAAAGATCTTGTGCACAAACTATTGGCTTCAATTCAGAAAGATGCCCACGATTATTGTACTCCAGCCATGGACAACCATACAGGAATAGCTGGAATCTTCATGAAGGTTGTTCCCCGATCTCATGGTTTGAAGAGGATTTTCGTTTCGGACAACATTTGTCAACACAGAGATGATGATCCCATGACCCTTGGTGAAGCAGAAGAGGAACCAAAGTACAGCTCTTCATCTGACGATTCAGAATGGGACTCCGACTAATTGAATATTGTGTCATTGAACTATCGATAGAAATTTAATGACCTGAACTGATAGTATTGGTCAAATAATAAATATGGACAATGACAGTGCAGGAACACATATAAAATCATAAAATTATTAGTTATTAGATGTTATATTCTATTTTCCATCGAAAAAATATGCCAATGATGTGTCAGGTCAGGTCAGGTATGGGAGCATGCACCAGAGCAGCGCGTCGCTGCATCCACATTCCGCCAGTACTCCAGGGGCCTCCATCTGACCATCCCCCAGGCAGATTAGTGGCCAATCCCCATCTACTTGAGATGATGGTCAACCTGCTGCAACTATGAGGCACGTGGTCGGCCCGTTGGCCTCCTCCACTCACGAGACTCCCTCGCTGAGAGATTCTGGTGAGCAGGATCAGCTTCAGGAAAACGAGCCACATGTCCATACAGCCGCAGCTGACATTCATGGACTATGCAGGTAACAAATCTCATTTGAGTCTCTCTCAGCAACCGCTCGTTGGACACAAAGTCTGACCACCGATAGCTAAGGATTCTCCGAAGATACCTGGTCCCAAAGGAATTAAGTCTCCATATTCGATCCTTGGTCAGAGTCCAAGTCTCACATCCGTAGAGCAAGACTGGAAGCACCAAGGACCTGAAGACTCGGACTTTCGTCCTCCTGCACAGGTACAGACCACCACACCCCATGATCCTGTGAATCCATGACTCCCCAGGCCCGACCCAGACATCTATTGACCTCTGGCTCACAGCCAGCAGAGATATGAATATAAAGATGCTGATTTTGATAGTTTTCAGTTCCCTTCGGTGTGTTGCGGTTTTCACCCAAAACGTGAGGCAGACATGAACTTTGACTCCGTGCTCTGAATCTCTGGCCTGGATGTTGCCAATATGAAATCACTTATTGTAAGCTCCATTGATAGCCCCATCAGAAAATATCATCAAACATAATGGCCTCAGACAAGATGAAAAAACCCCCTGAGCTCTTGTTCTCCACTGACAATTAAACAGTGAATCAAAAATCACATTGTGAACACATTTCTCAAAACTTTTATTGAAAATGCCAACAGCAAATTGACTTAGTAAGCTATATGTCAGTGAACATCCAGCTCTTCCCCCAGCACGCCATGAATGTTACTTGATTTTTGTGATAAATACAAGGAAATCTCAAGAAAGGAGGTGGTCAATTGGGCCACCATTCCTGTGCAATAGCCACATACTCGCCTCCACCCCCAACCTCAAGCCGATCACACAAACCCTCTGCGAGACCAACTACACCCACACCACAAAGCCAATCCAACACAACATCCACTCAATGGCAAGGGGGGGAAGCAAACAGTTGGAGTAGGACAAGGGTGAAGACATACATCACTGGCAGGACATCAACAATCACAACATGTGGGGACATATGTCGTTTATCTTAAGGGAGAAGGGGGGAGGGGATCAAAGGGCAGTTAGGTGAGGGCTGCATCAACACAGACATGTTCACCCTTCACAAGACACACAACTAAAAGAATCAATATCTCAAAATACTTAGACAGCACAAACTGCCAACCCTGTTTACGGCAGACCTTCCATTTCTTCCGATGCTCTTCCTTTCCTCCTCAATCGACAACCCTTCTCAGTCATTATCCAATTATCCAATTCTGTTTTAAAACATTTGCTGTCCCTGCTGCTTCCCCTTTCCCAGGAAGAGTATGCCAAACATTAACAACTCTGCATGAAATACCCCTGCCTTGCTACTCACTTAAAATGCTCGTCTTGTTTATGCTCAAGCTGTGCCCCATGGCTCTGTTGCTGTCAATCGTGGTAAAAAGCTTTCCTGCATCATTTTCATTTATGGCCTTTGCTATTTTAAACATTTCAATTACACTTACCTTCTTTCTCAATGGTGGACAGGGTAGCTCACAGGTATTGCACATGCATGGGAGCTGTCTGGTCAGGGTTTTCCCAGCACAATAACAAAACTGTCATCATGGCGTTTTGAAAGCAGGGCGTTGTATTGGTGTGTCATCCATCACATGGACATTACATTGCAGACCCGTCTGCTACCATTAGCTTTTATCCATTAAATATCCCATATTGTCATTCAACGAAGGGGGGATGCAAGTGTGACCGGTACCCTGGTCAAAGTCAAATTCCAAACTCTTAATCTCATCTAAAGGAGGAACTGCATTTGTGGCACAGCCAACCCAACTTTAAATGATGAAGCAAGCAGTTATGTGCCGCATCTACTTAGACCAAAACCGTCTTTCTCGCCTTTTTAACTATTTTTTTTCTGCAATAAAAAGGCATTCTCAACTGCTTTCAAACATTGTCCATGAATGGCTAAACATGTCTTTTCTCAGGGAGAGCATTATTGATTTGTTTGCCATCATAACCCCGTGTGAAGTGAAAAGCGAGGTCAAGCAATTGTTTCACTTTGTCTGTCTGTCTGTCTCCTTCATGTGTGGCACAAGGCTGTGAGTAGCATCGTTGGCTGGGGGTGCGGCTGTGCCACTGATGTAATGCTCCCGTTGCCATTATACGGGTAATCATTTTGCCGACCTCGGAAGGAGGACAAGCTGAGTCATCCCCACTTGGTGTAAATTCAATGGCAATACCGAGGCTTCAACTCAAGACTCTCGGATGCCAGCCATCTAACCATTAAGCCAACAACAGGCTTGTCTGTCTGTCTGTCTGTCTGCCCACAAATGCCAGTTTATGATCGAGGAACAACTTCATTTAAATTGAATGTCACACATGTACAGAGAGGAATAAGATAGTTTTTTTGTCTTTCGGCCCAACCGGCATTCAAAATTGAAAATCATTACAAACAGGAAACTTACTGTTTTTAAGGACGTCAAAAAGAACACAAACAACAGGCACAAAGAACTCATGTAACGTGTTAAATAAGGTGATGTACAAGGCGCTGCATCAATGGTGGTAAACTTCCGGAAAACAAATTTCTGCAACGTTTAAAACCTTCATTTTATTTCAATTGAATTATATACTCGAGCACTTTGGAACACAAATCACCTTGTTGGCACTTTCATAAACCTTTAGTTTATCAGTAGCGTATGTCGAAAAAAATGTTCATTAACTTTACATCATCTCGACCAATCAAATTTGCTGCTCACAGACCCTGCCCATGTCCTTTTTTCAAGAATGCATGACGTAGGTGTTCTGTTAACTCTAGTTTCGTGCTTCACAACCTCCAATAAATATCAATTTCCCATCCACATACAGTGTATGATGAAGTTTTCCACTGAAAACAAATGTCAAAGTGGAAGTGGTCGAAAAGGAGAAAAATCAACCGTCATCATCTGATATCTCCTCCATCATTGAAGTATCAACCTATGACATTGAGAACCATGAGGAACACAGCAGAAATATGAACAAGATAGAACAAAAGGTGAATTTTCAAAAAGTCTGAAATATACTTTTGCAGACAAAAAGAACACACATACTGCTCACGCAGAACAACAGACACGTAGAACTGCAATGGCACTCGGTAGAGCGTATACCTCCCCCAGGCTGAACAGTTTACATTTTGTACCCACTGATAGGCCAGATCTGCATCTGGGCCTCAACTACAACCTGCTCAGCTTGTTATTGTCACCGGATCAAGTAATCCACCACGTTTCGTCTCAATCCATCCATGACGTTTTGAGATATCATGCTTATGCTGTATGTTGTTTGGGCTCGATCTCTCAATGATGAAGAATCACTTTAAAAATTCCAGTATCTGGATCCGGATCTTCACCAAAATCGAATTAATTCGTCTTTGTCACACACACCCAACATGTTCACCAAGTTTCATCAGAGTCTGTCCATAACTTTTTGAGATATCGTGCTACAAATCATTTTGGCCTGACCTCCCAATGGTGAGGGAATCACTGAAAAAATTGTGCTATCCGGATCCGGATCTTCACCAAAATCGAATCAATTCGTCCTTGTCACACACCCAACCTGGTCCAACAAATATCGTCCACATCCGTCCACAACGTTTTGAGAAAACCTGCTCATACACAGACAGACAGGGATGAAAACATAACCTCCGTCCACCTACGGTGGTTGAGGTAAACATGCCCTACATTGGTTGAAATCAAACATAAATACAAATACTTTCTAGGCAACTTGAGAAAACAATGAGATTTGACGAATAGCGCAAAGCCCGAGCCATCCGCTGTGAAAAACCGGTGCAATATCTCTGATGTATCGCCCGCACACTCAGGCAGTTTGGAACATTGCACAGATGCAGCTGCATTGGAAGTGGTTGAGAACGTTCCTGCTTTTCCTATTCATCATCACCCCATGCACATGCCAATGCAATTTTTAAAAAAAGTTCCGGGTCTGGTGATAAGAGAAGAAGTACTTATTTGCAGGTTCGAGGATGCAGGGAAGTGGTATAATTTCTTCATCTTTGGGACAGACAAGTGAAAGAAAAATTCAGTATCTCACCACAGTGGACTCATAATTGCAATCGCACACATTGCCAATGTGTGTCAGCGGCAACAGATGTGCTTGGCTTCGTTCACCGGTACAAAATAGGATTCATAGGGAAACTGCTCTTCCGTGAGCCTAGAAATTTTATTTCAAAGCTCATTCGAACCACCGACTCACTGACCGACTCGCTCACTCACTGACTGGTATTAAAGATCGGTACTTTCCGGGTGACGTAGAAAGCTGAAATTTTGTGTGCCCGCTGGACATCGAAGCTGATATGCCGGGGAAAAAATCACAGAACCGTCGGAAAGCGTCCGTAAATGAAAATGTAAATAAATGAAAAAATTAATAAATGAAAATAAATAAAGGAAAAAAAAAACAAATGCAGGTGAGCAACCCAAGACAATGGGGAAGCAGGGTTTATTATTGCTTACAATGTGTAAGCATACCCCACTAGTACAAAATAAGCTGCAGCTCCTTCAGGAATCATTTGCACACCTTTTATTAAACAACCATTTCCTTATCTATCTCTTCATCGTAGTTGTCTCTCAAAATAACATCAGGTTTTACACCTTTCACACACCTGTGGACTTTACTCATTGCATTTGTAGATGTGCCGGCAGAACACAGATTGGTGAGAACATGTATAAATGTCTGTGGAGGATGCATGCGGGGAAAAAGTGATTTTTAATTTGAGGTATTACTCAACTTTGATATGTTGAATTTAATTTCAATGTGAGCAACACCTCCAGAAACCAAGCATTAACTGTAACCTGAACACTAGCTATTATCCTAACTGCTTATCTAAACTCGTCAAAAACTGGAGTGAGCCAAATCTAAACCCAAAAACTTGAATTCATAAACTTAACTTTAAAACAGCCTCCCAAATATAAATAAACTTAACTTTAATACGAACCTAACCCTAACTTATTATAAACATACTTCACCTTAATGTTGACTGAATGTAAAAATAAAAGTGTGCGTTGTACCTGATGGCAGATAGCGGCTTTTCATTGCGCGTTGTACCTGGCTAAGAGTGAGAGTTGAAACTCCGGAACGTCGCGGTGGCACATACTGTCACAACCTTTAGAAAGTGACCGAGCTGCAGGACAGTGTGGTAAAGGAGGGGAGGTTGTTCAGGTCCATGACACTGGTGCGTGGTTTTTCGAGTCAGAACCTGGAGCTGCTCCATGTGGGAGGAGCGTGCCCGGCATATCCCACTTGAAACTAGGAAATAGCCCCTCGTCGAGGGAGGCCACCATCTTGCATCACACCATATAAGTGCTGCATTTGTGGAACGAATGACATCAGTGGGTAGTTCGGCACTTCAGGGAGGCATCATACCGGGAAATATACAAGAGGGCTTCCACTGTTGACCATTTAGTGGATGACAAATCAAATCCACTTGATATCATAAATGCCAAGAAGGCCAATAAGGGATCCAAAAGGTCTAACAAGACAGTAGCATTGACCAAACAACCCTCTGGGGAGGTCAAGGTACCTCAACCGAGTCCTGTTCCAAAGTTGGAGTCGCAGAGTCAGCTTGCTACCGCCAGTATTGGTAGGGAGAGTCGGCGGCGCGATCGCCGGTTGTCCTGCCTGTGAGCAGCTGGTGATTCAACAGGGATTCCCTTGGTGCCCGACAGTGGGTCGGAGCATGGTGTCTTCGTCCCAACAGGCGGATTGACGACATTGGAGAAGTTTTCTCCACAGACAGCCCTGAGTGGCCTCATGGGGGCACTTCCAAGGAGTGAGGCCAGGTGGTAGAGGGGTCAGGCAGTTGGATGGATGTGGCATTGATGGAGGGCAAAGTTCTGGGGAAGGTCAGCATTGTGGAGGTGAGTGCATTGGTTTGGAGCTGGAAGACAGGCAAGCAGGGAGTAAATCTCACAACAGGGACTCGTTGAGGAGTGACGTCAGAGAGATGGGTCACTCAGTTGTTGGGTCAGCTGGGTATGGTTGTAGTTGGCCCACTGCCAGTGGTGGAGCCGGGTAATCAAAACCCGAGGAAGAAAAGGACAAGACTGAGTCGATATCACTCGACAAATGCAAGGCCAAGGACAAATCACTGAATGCTTATGACCTCCGCCACCAAAGGTGAAGGAGGTAATGTTTTCACCCTTCTCTGTCACTTTGTTAGTTACGAAATCTAAAGATTTCGTAAGTATATTGATGACTTCTGTCCTCTGTTTGTTTGTGTGTTTGTTTGTATGTGTTTGTGTGTTTATGTGTTTGTTTGTCAGCACGAAAACTCAAGAACGGAAGAAGCTACCAATGTCAAATTACACCCCATGATTCAGGAGGGTGATGGCTAGCGCTGATTTGATTTTGGTCAAAATCGGTCAAAGGTCAAGGTCACAGTGAGGTCAAGCATAATTCCATAAATTAATGTGGAGAAATGGAGATTTTTGCTTCGCTCGACGTTAGGAGTTCGTTTTAACTTCGATTTTAATTTTTTCTTCGGTTTTTGCGATCGCTTAGGAGGCTTAAAACTCGGTTGTCGAAATTCTGGTAAAAATCGGATGTTTTGGAGACGTTTTAAGATTGTATTAAAAATATTTCACTCGCCGCGTCACAGCTTGTCACGTGGTGCAGCGCGCTCGAGCAGAGGAATCGTTGATCACGTAAAGGTTTTGCGTAAAGGTATATATATATATATATATATATATCTTCTTCTTCTTTCGGCTGCTCCCGTGAGGGGTCGCCACAGCGGATCATCCGTGTGATCCGCATAGTGATTTGGCACATGTTTTACGCGGGATGCCCTTCCTGACGCAACCCTGGTCGCCTCTTACGACACAGGGATATGGTACACCTATTTTAACCAGGGTATACACCGGCCCAGTACACTGGTACTCACTTCGCCGACCTCGGAAGGATGACAGGCTGAGTCAACCCCCTGGTGTATTAATTCAGTGGCCGAACGGGGCTTGAACTCAGGACCTTTTGGATCTCAAGCCGCTGCCCTAACCACTGCGCCAACACCAGGCTATATATATATATATATATATATATATATATATATATATATATATATATATATATATATATATATATATATATATATATATATATATATATATATATATATATATTTCGGGTCACTGAATTCAACCACCAATTATTTTTGAGGTCCACTTCGGCCAAAAGGTCATCATAGGCCGGGTTTCTAAGATCGTCTATTTTCATCCGATTGACTTGATATTTGAAGAGGATTTGCATATTTGATCATTGAATTCAACCACCAATTATTTTTGAGGTCAAATTTGTTTTATGGATTTATCAAGTATCGTGCCTTGCATGACGCCTTCTTTTTGTTTATCTGTGTGTTTGTTTGTCTGTGTGCAGGATATCTGAAAAAGTTGTGGACGGATCTGGATTAAATTTTGTGGACAAGTTTGGTTTGTAATAAGGATGAACTGGCTAGATCTTGGTGAAGATCCCGATTCGGATCCGACTACTAGAATTTTTTTTAAGTGATTCTTCACCATTGAGAGATAGAGCAAAAAAAATGATATGTAGCACGATATCTCAAAAAAGTTGGAGACAGATTTGGCCGAAACTTGGTGGACAGTGTGGAAGAAGTAATTATATAAATGTATGCTATAAGTCGAATTCGCTGTCAGTGTGTCCTTCCCTGTGGCCAAGAGTCTTTTGCCCTAAATGTTGATAAAAATTATCGTGTTATGGAACGATGTGACCTGGGCTGATAACAGCAAACTTTTGCCGTAATTACATCATGTGCTTCTCACCGAGAAGACACGCACTGCAGTTAGAGTTAACAGCCCCCACCACTCTCCCATGAAAGTATAAATGCCTTGAAATGTAATCTTGTTTAAGTGCAAGCACATGAGGATGTATACCATCTCAGTGGGTTGTACTCCAAGAGAGTGCAAGCACATGAGGATGTATACCTCCACAGTGGCTTGTACTCCTTGTTACTTAAGTTGCTACCAAGTATAATAAAACTCTCTGATGTAATGTACTTTCATGTTGTGGAAAATGAATTAATCGGTGTCTTTGATTTGAGTCGGTCAAACGGTGTCTTTGAAATCTAAGATAAATGAAATTGAACCAGTTAAAGTTCCACAACAAAATTGAGGAATTCTAAACAATCACAACGAGACTTCAGAAGTCAACAATCAGGCCGAAAAAAATCCTCAACAGTTGGTGCCGTGACTCGGATGTGCTTAATCTGTTGGAGGCAGTGCCTGGAGGAACGACAAGTGCTTGAGCGAAGGTAAGGGAGAGCGTTCCTCGAGGGTGGGCTGTCTTAGCGGTAACGCATTCTTGAACAGAGAGTACATGTCAGATAATTTTATTGATAGAAAGAAGAGGTAGCGGAGAGAGTTCGTTTTAAAGTAAATGATAAGTGTATATACAGTTGTTTTAGAAAAGTGCTGGAGGAGAAGAGGAGTCAGATGATGGCATAGTGCAAGGAGAGGCTCGACGAGGAGCCAGAGGAGTAATTAAATGGAAATGACGAAGCGACATGCCACAGACCGCGCAGAGGACGTGCCGGCTGAAAGAGGCCGAGGAGGACCGGCTGAAAGAGGCCAGATAGGGTTACAAAGGACAATGGTTAAGTGGAAAATAGATAAGTATTATAAGGTAAGAGTTTGTAAGAGTTATAAGAGTTACCTGTTTGTATTTCTGTTTGTTCATTGAACTGTTCATTGAATTGAGGTTTTACGGATTTGTAAATGCAATGATTTGCACGAAACGTTTTGTAGAATGCAAGAGACGATTGACCGGCTGGGAGCGTGGCTGGTGATTTGCATCGAGATGCATGTGTTGCTGAGTGAGTGGAAAAATGAAACTTGTGCGAGTCCAATAGATTTCACTGCAATGAAACGTGCTCTATTGGGACTTGGCTTTGAAACCGGTTTGAGGTGTGTGTGTGTGTGTGTGTGTGTGTGTGTGTGTGTGTGTGTGTGTGTGTGTGTGTGTGTGTGTGTGTGTGTGTGTGTGTGTGTGTGTGTGTGTGTGTGTGTGTGTGTGTGTGTGTGTGTGTGTGTGTGTGTGCTCGATAAGGAATTAAAGATTACTGGACGATGTGAGACATGAATGTCTTGTTAGAAATAATAATATTGCAGCAGATAAAGCGTTTAGAGAGATGGACATTCATAAAATAATATGAAACAATTAAAACCACCTCGGCAAGACAGTCTGGGGACGGACTCGTGCTGAGTTAAGCTGTGGGAGACAAATGGATTAAGGCTCGGATTTTCTCACTGTTTGATAACTTTGTATGCATATTTGGCTTTGTGTTTATAACGCGAAAGTCACGAGCTGCACTGTGCCCCCTCCACTGGATCTGTTTGGGGTGGCATGTTCTCTCCACTGAGTCTGTGTTTGAGTCTTAGTTATCGCTGTGAAATTCGATTCATATGCAGATTCAGGAGGGTGGGGGCTATTGTGTCGAAGTGCGCATGCCGTTGGCAATGAAGGTAGAGGAACATTTCCGAAATTCGATTTGATTTGTACTTTAAAATGACATCAAAATGTGATTGATTTGGAATGATTTTAAAAATGATTTGATGATGTTTAGCACGTGGGGCGATTCACAGATAATAGATGATGCCCTCGGATGGGCGTTGAACTCTTCGTGCCGTTTTTATTCATCTGTGAATGTTAAAGTTGCCTGAACTAGTGCTGGGAAGGCAATGACAAACAACCCAGTGTAACCCTTTGATCGATTCAGTCAAGATAAATTCATAAGATTTAATTGGATAGATGCTGAAGATTTTATTTTTTGATTTATTGATTTTAAAAGAAAATATTTTATTGTTTAGACCAAAAAGCTGTTTTAGAGATATTGGCTGTTTTATGAGTCTGAAATTTGAGATGCCTCCGCCATGACTGTGATAAACTTTGGGAAGGTTCTAGCTACATGTGTGGATGGAGTGTTTGAGCTGCAATTTAAATGATATTCGCCTGATGACAAATTTGACAAATGATTTGACAATTTTTGTACAACTGTTTAAACTGTATTTATTTGTTTTGAAAAAGGAAATGGATTCATATTGAGAAGATCAAAGGAAGTGATCGATGGTTTGTGTATGTGAGTTGGAAAATGGCAGCATGTTTGCTGTTTTGGTGAGAGAGAAGTGGATAGATGGAAAATGTCAGAGATTTAAATGTTGATGGAAATTCTGGAGTGATGATAGAGATTGGCTAAACAAAGAAATGGATGCTCTCCGGGTTAATGAAACTATGTTCACCTTTGTTGATGTTTAAACTGTTTGGAGAAATTTTGTAACAATGTTATCAAAGTTCTTGTTTCGAAGATGTCATGTCATGGCCGAGCAGAGTGAACTCTCAAATGGGGGTTGTGCGGTAACTGTGTTAGTTACTTTCAGACTAAGCTCATTAAAAAAAGGAACTCATTGAGAACGAACCATCATGTTTCTCTTGGTTAAAATTGATATGAACTTTTGTTTTGAGATTTCAAATTTGTTTAGCAGATGTGAATGTTAAAATGGTAACTGGGCAAAATCGAATTGCTTTGGATTCGGTACTTGAAAGAAGTAGCTTACTTTTATATTTTTATATAGATGATGGAATATTTTTTGGTGAAAATAATTATTGATTGCAAATTGGAACTTTGATAAAGACTGTTGCTTTTTCTACATGGAAATAGCAAATGAGATGAATGTTTTGAGTACACATACGTCTGAGATTTCTGTATATTTTAGTTGTCATTTGTGCAAAGATAATAATAAGGAAAGAGATAAAATATTGATAATGCAAGTTGAATGCTTCTGCAAGAACCTTTGTCAGTCTTGTTGAGATACATGAACCCATGACGTTTACATGATGACATGTTTAATCGATGCTTAACTTTGATTTTGTTTGTTTCGGAGTGTTGAACGCCATTAAACCATGCAACGTACGATTTCGTCGAAATGAAGCTTTGAAAGAACTTCCACCGAAAGATTGAACGATAGGGAGAACCCAGATTTGGGTGATTGGGCATTCAACACGTGATCATGAAACTACCCCCTTCCCGAGGAGATAAGATGAGCAATGTGAAAAAAGAAAGAAAAGAAAAACCCACTGAGGAGAAGGTTGAGCAAAGTCTTAACGTCGGCATTGTGTGGTGCCTGCCTGGAGGAATGTCCTCAGCCACACTCTCGATTGCTGCTCTGCAAATACATCGTGAACTTGCTGTGGTTGCTTCAATGCACGGCGAAGGCCTGGAGGTCCACACGGCGAGTTCTCTGCAACATGTGTTCAATGGTGCGGGTGGGGGCTCGTGCTGTGACCGCGACTGCATTTAACGTACACAGCTCGCTTGGTGAATCAAACCTGATTGCACAAACTGCTGCTGCGAGGCCCCAGGCTCTGTTGGGGCTGGATCTCTGTTCACCTCTCGAGTCCTTTTCGTCTCCTTCAACCCAGTGTCAGGCCCAAGCTCGTACTTGCCAACATCTACCTTCCTCTCAGCTCAAGGAGTGCTTTAACTGTGTTTCCACTTGGATGCTCTATCTACACCCTGACCTGTTTGTCTTCTGATTTTGGTGAGCATGTTTTTCAATGTGTGACACATGCTGATGAACAGGCCATAAATTAAATGGAAACGCACTCACTTTTCTGATATGAGCACTCGCTGCCATTGTTGATTGAACTTGTGTATAATGACTATCTTTCTCTTCAGGAACGGGATATGGTAATCATGTGTAACATAATTATTCAAATTTTCCTTATAAGGAAAAAATGGGGGGCTGTGGAAGAAATAATCCTATAAATGTATGCTACAAGTCAAATTGGCTATCAGTGTTGCCTTCCCTTTGGCCAAGAGTCTTTTGCCCTAAATGTTGATAAAAATGTCTTGTTGTGGAGCGTTGTGACCTGAGCTGATAACAGCAAACTTTTGCCGTAATTACATCATGTGCTTCTCACCTAGAAGACACGTACTGCAGTTAGAGTTAACAGCCCCCACCACTCTCCTGTGAAAGTATAAATGCCTTGAAATGTAATCTTGTTTTAGTGCAAGCACGTGTGGATGTATACCATCTCAGTGGGTTGTACTCCAAGAGAGTGCAAGCGCGTGAGGATGTATACCATCTCAGTGGGTTGTACTCCAAGAGAGTGCAAGCACGTGAGGATGTATACCATCTCAGTGGGTTGTACTCCAGTGCAAGCGCGTGAGGATGTATACCATCTCAGTGGGTTGTACTGCAAGAGAGTGCAAGCGCGTGAGGATGTATACCATCTCAGTGGGTTGTACTCCAAGAGAGTGCAAGCGCGTGAGGATGTATACCATCTCAGTGGGTTGTACTCCAAGAGAGTGCAAGCGCGTGAGGATGTATACCATCTCAGTGGGTTGTACTCCAGGAGAGTGCAAGCGCGTGAGGATGTATACCATCTCAGTGGGTTGTACTCCAAGAGAGTGCAAGCACGTGAGGATGTATACCATCTCTCTGGGTTGTACTCCAAGAGAGTGCAAGCACGTGAGGATGTATACCATCTCAGTGGGTTGTACTCCAAGAGAGTGCAAGCACGTGAGGATGTATACCATCTCAGTGGGTTGTACTCCAAGAGAGTGCAAGCGCGTGAGGTTGTATACCATTTCAGTGGGTTGTACTCCAGGAGAGTGCAAGCACCTGTGGATGTATACCTCCACAGTGGCTTGTACTCCTTGTTACTTAAGTTGCTACCAAGTATAATAAAACTCTCTGATGTAATGTACTTTCATGTTGTGGAAAATGAATTAATCGGTGTCATTGATTTGAGTCGGTTAAACGGTGTCTTTGAAATGTAAGATTAATGAAATAGAACCAGTTAAAGTTCCACAACAAAATTGAGGAATTCTAAACTATCACAACGAGACTTCAGCAGTCAACAATCAGGCCAAAAAAAATCCTGAACAACAGGTTGGGTGTATGCCAAGGATTAAATGATCATATTTTGGTGAAGATCTGAATCCGAATATGGAAAGGAGAATTATTTGGTTTTTAAAGTGATTCTTCACTACTGAAAGTTGTGTCAAAAATTATATATAGCATGATATTTCAGAAATGTATTTATTTGGAAAGATATGTTCTCATGGATTAGGCATTACGTGGCAGAGGTATGCGCTCTACCAAGTGCACTTCTCGTTATCAGTGTATTGGATGTTGCATGTGGGCAATCTATCCTGTTTCCTGGAGAATGTGGTGGTCTTTCCTGTTACAAATGCTTGGAGGTGGCTCGTCTAAAGGTCTTTGGTGGACAAAATGAGGAAAGGGTTGGCATCTTTATGAGATTTGTCAGAAGGTGGGTGATCAGATGAAGAAAGCCAATTTTGGTTGTTGGGTGGGTCTATGGTCGGTGCGCTTGTTGGTGGGAATGTGGATATGGTGGGTGTGCATGGCATGCTTGGTGTGGAGGGTGTGGTTGTTGATGGGAGAACAGGGAGTCCTCTTTATACGCTCATTCAACCAATGCTTTTTCACGTTCATGCTTTTTTAAGAACTTACACCAGTTTTCGGTGAGCGCTTCATCATTTTTGTGTTAACGCTTTTTCATAGGGGCAAAAAATTATTTTCACTTCTCCCCAGAAAAAAAAAAGTGCCTTAAGCTCTCTCTGCTCACGTTTTCATGACCCTCGGAACATCAGGGAAGCGTAACACAACATTAATACGAGCAAGTGATGCTCATGCATCAAAGAAATGGAGGACCCTTACGTTGGAAATGAAATTAGACATGAGAAAACGGTCTGACCAGTGTGACCACTCCTCATTTTCATAAATGCCAAGGTGAGCCAATTTAAAAAGCCAAGAATTCACAAGGTTTTGGAAAATCGATAATAGAAAACCTATACGCCAAAAAAACCTATAGAAAACCACGACGCCAAGGTGAACAAGGAATAGACAAGATCTTGTGAAAAAAGCCAAGGAGTGGTCACACTGGTCCAGGATTTTGTTCTCTCCTACCACCCCCACTCATCTCTTTCTCCCTCTCCCTCTCCCATCCCATCTCTCTGTGGTGTTTAACTGCTTGTGAGATGTTGAATTAAAAAAAGAAATTTTTGGGGGGGGCAAATCCAGTTCCGGGTTCAGTTCCTCTAAAATTTACCGGTTCCGGTTTCCGCTTTGCTTCCAGTCGCGCGTCATCTGTTATCGAGTGATTGTCTGACTTTCTTCGAGAATATAACTTTTCCAAAACTTTCCCAAAACCCTTCATAATGAGTGGAATTGCACAGTTTATTTCTGGGAATTGCAAGAAGGAGCTACGGTATGCCAGAAGACGAAGAAGAAAGCTGTCCATTCCACTCTTCTTCCCTTCTTCAAACATCAGGAAACCCCATTAACTTCCTCAACAAGAAAAGGAACCTTGTCAGCCATGCTTGAAACCAGCCAGATATCAGACGGAGAGGTCGAAAGCTCTGCCTCCCTGTCTCAGTAATCTCTCCAATCATCACCCAAACCTCTCAGGCATCGACATGCATTACACACCGATATTTTGTTGAGTACAGGATTCATTTACATGCAATAGTTTATGAAAATAAACATTTATCTATGTTCTCCATTTACTTATTTAGTTACTGTCATGAGCATTAACACATTCATGCATATATTTATGTTCTGGATGAATTTATGTCGTTAGTATTCACTTTAGTTAGCTTGGGATGATTGAAAATTACTGCCCAGGAACGCATCATCAGTTTATAACATTATTCCAATGGGAAAAACGTTTTCGATTTACACTTTTTCGCATAACACTCAACTTTGTGGTAACGCATCCCGAGTGTTGAGCGAGGACTTCGGGTATAAATTCGGAAATAAATTTGTTCAAAGGCCCACAATGCAGAGTACTGTTCTGGATGTCTTGTTGAGTAATGATCCCAAGACGATGGAAGAGGTGGGAGAGCATTTGAGGTCAGGACAGGTCAGGTAAGGTATGGGAGAATGCTCCAGAGCAGCGCGTCGCTGCGTCTACTTTCAACCGGTACTCCAGGGGCCTCCGTCTGGCCATCCCCCAGGCAGATGCCTGGCCCATCCCCATCTCCATGAGATGACGATCAACCTGCTGCAACCACGATGCACGTGGTCGGCCCATTGGCCTCCTCCACTCATGAGGCTGCCTCGCTGAGAGAATCTGGTGAGCAGGATCAGCGTCAGGAAAACGAGCCACATATTCATACAGCCGCAGCTGATGCTCACAGACGATGCAGGTAACAAATCTCATTCGAGTCTCTCTCAGCAATCACTCGTTGAACACAAAGTCCGACCAGCGATAGCCAAGAATTCTCCGAAGAGACCTGGTACCAAATGAATTGAGTCTCCATCTCAGATCCCTGGTCAGAGTTCAAGTCTCACATCCGTAGAGCAAGACTGGAAGCACCAAGGACCTGAAGATTCAGACTTTCGTCCTCCTGCACAGGAACCGACAGCACCACACCCCATGATCCAATGAATCCATGACTCTCCAGGCCCGACTCAGACGTCTATTGACCTCTGGCTCAAAGCCAGCAGAGACATGAATATCACTGCCATGGGAAGTGAATCTCTCCATGACCTCAACATCCTCACCACAAACATGAAGTGCAAAAAAACAAGACTGGAGTATGACTCACCTCTATAAAGGAGGAAACGAAGATTAGTTAAGAAACTAACTCAACAGGCCAAACGGCAATATGAAAAGGACATAGCCAACAATATTAAACATAACAGCAAGAGATTCTTTAACTACATAAGGGATAAAGAAAAGGTTGAGAGGAAAGTGGGCCCATTGAGGAATAGCCCAGCAAAAGAGAATTGGTGGATGATGAGGGTGAGATCACAAGCTTATTAAATAGTTTTGTTGCTTCCATATTTGCATGGAAACAGTCAGGGGAACTTCCAAAAGTGGAGGGTATCTACGTTGAGAGTGAGCAACGGCTTTTAGAAAATATCCAGGTAGGAGTCAATGAAGTGAAGAAGCAGCTTGGAAAATTAAGGGAAGACATTGCTCCAAGGACAGATAATGTGCATCCTTGAGTATTGCAGGACGTGGCAGAGCAGATAAACTGGAACTGGAATGAAAACTCGATTGGTGATAGGAAGCAAAGAGTGGCTGTGAGTGGGAGGCTGATGCAATGGGGTACTCTCAGGGATCAGTAATCAGTCTACAATTTGGACAATACTTTGGACATTGTTATTCATAATTTACATCAATGATGATTTGGATAGTGGGGTGAATAGTCAGTTTTCTCAATTTGCAGATGACACAAAGCTTGGAGGTGAGGTCGATAGCAGTGAGGGTGGTGACCAGATTCAGGAAAGTCGAAACACATATTGCCGATAGAAAATCTACACCCCCTTTCCAAATCTCCCACTTTTGTTGCTTTATCGTCTGGAATAAAATTGCATTATATCAGACTTTTTCCACCTTTATTTATACATCGTAACCCACAACTTCTAAGTGAAAAATAAATTCTACAAATTTCAGAAAATTAATTAAAAATACAAAACTAGAATATCTTGGTTGGATAAGTTTCCACCCCCCCCCCCTTATAATAGCAATTGGAAATTATCTCAGGTGTAACCAATCACCTTAGAAATCACACAACAAGTTAATTGGCCTCCACCTGGGTTAAATTGTAGTGATTCTGATTATTTCAGAATAAAATCAGCTGTTCCTGCAGGTTTCCTCTACTGAGTAGTGCATTTCACAGCAAAGACTCAACGACGAACACCAAGGAGCTTTTTAAAGACCTCCGGGATAAAGTTGTGGAAAAGCACAAATCAGGGGATGAGGATAAAAATATTTCAAAGGCCTTGAGTATCCCTTGGAGCACAGTCAAGAAAATCATTAATAAGTGGAAGGTGTACGGTACCACAAAGACCCTGCCTACATCAGGCTGACCCTCCAAAGTGATGGGGTAGGGCATGTGAAGAAGTATCGTGGTCAAGGGAGGGCAGAAGCTTGGTGCCATTGTATCTCACCCCTTATAAAGGGAATAGGGGGAGAAAAATAATCTTGCCTAACTCAAACAAACAAATTTAACCTTTATGCTTTCCTCACCCAAAAAAATTAATCTTAAAGGTTGCCAAACACAAACAGATTTAACCTTCCATTTTGCTGAACACAAACAAACCAAGTCAGGAGAAGACTGATCACAGAGGCCAATGACACTTTGAAAGAGCTACAGACCTTTGTGGCAAAGACTGGTGCAAAGAAATGGAGCCATCAATATCCCAAGCACTCCACAAGTATCGCCAATATGGAAAGGTGGCAAGAAGGAAGCCATTACTCAAAAAACCCACTGTGAGTCCCGTTTGAAGTTTGAGAAAAGAAACCCACCTTGAGTCCTTTTAAAAACCACTCCGGAGATTCTGAAGCCATGTGTCAAAAAGTTTTGTGGTCTGACGAAACCAGGATATCACTTTTTGGCCGAAATGTGAAACGGTACGTTTGGCACAAACCCAACACGGCACATCACCCAAAGAACACCATCCCCACTATCATGCGTAGTGGTGGCAGCATCATGTTATGGGGATGTTTCTCATCAGCAGGGAGGGAAAATGGGCACTTGCCAAATGGAAGGGAAAATGGATGTAGAAAAATAGAGATAAATCATAGAGGAAAACCTGCTGCCCTTTGCAAGAAAGCTGAAATTGCGATGGAAGTTCACCTTTCAGCGTCACAACGACCCGAAGCACACGGCTAAAGCTACACTGGAGTGGCTGAGGAACAAAAAGATAAATGTCCTTGAGTGGCCCATTCATAGCCCCGACCTGAATCCAATCGAAAATCTATGGCATGACTCGAAGATTGCTGTCCCTCAACGCTCCCCACGCAACTTGACTGAACTTGAACAGTTTTATGCAGCAGAATGGGCAAATATTGCCCAATGAAGGTGTGCAAAGTTGGTGGAGACCTATCCCTACAGACTCACAGCTGTAATTGCTGTCAAAGTTTCTTCCACCAAGAAATAACTCAGGGGGGTGGACACTTATCCGATGAAGATATTCTAGTTTTGTATTCTTAATTAATTTTTTGAAATGCGTGGAATTTATTTTTCACTTGGAAGTTGTGGGTTACGATGTGTTGATCAAGGTGGAAAAAGTCCGATTTAAACAATTTAATTCCAGGCGTTAAGGCAACAAAAGGTGAAGATTTTTTTAAAGAGGGTGTAGACTTTCTATCGGTACTGTACTTTAATAGATTGGGCAGAAGATCGACGGAAGAAGTTTAACGTAAAGAAATGTAAGGTACTGGGGATAGCAAGGAAGAAGGAAAACATATTACATGATGCAGAAGGCAGTCTTGAAGCGTGTTACACAGGAGAAGGATTATGGGTTCGTAATAGATACAGGGGGATTGGGGGGGGGAAGGTGCGAGGGGTAAGCAGACAGCACCATGCCAAGCAGCTAGAGGTAAAGCGAACACAGTTTTAGGTTTTATTTGTCAGGGGAAAATTGTACATAAAAAGAGGTGATGTCAACACTCGAGGAATTTAGTGAGGCCTCATCCAGAATATTGTGTGCAGTGTTGTGCAGGGTATAACTGCTAAAGACAGGGTACAATGTTGAGCTACCAGATTGATTCCAATGCTAACTAGACTGGTTTCCTATGCCTGATGTTGGCTTGGGATCTGAGGATCCTGAGTTCAAATCACACTCAGCTGTTCAATTAATACCAGGCGGGGTTGACTCTGCCTGTCATCCTTCTGAGGTCGGCGAAATGAGTGCCAGCTTGCTGCTATCCTGTGTCGGAGTGGCGACCTGTCCAGGATTGTGCCCAATAGCCCAGGAGACTGCTTAGGCAGAACCAATGTTCTGCACAGAGTATGGTCCCAATGGATGGATAGATGGTTTCCCCGGAAAGGTAGTGGTGGCGCAGAGGGTAGACAAGTTAAAATGGGATTTATATAGATCATGGTACCTGGATGCATGCTTGCCAAACACAAACAAACTAATATAACCTTAATATCTAAACAGAAAAATCTCGACAGGAATATCAATCGAGATATCAATCTTCAAATAAGATATAATATCAAGATCGACATTCTAGACAGAAAGATATCAAGAAAATTAAAAGGGAAGGTTCTGATGCCATGTTTAACGCTGGCCTACCTTTACAGTCTGGAGACGGTGGCACTGACAAGAGAGACAACAACAGAGGCTGCAGGTTTGCGAGAACAACTGGATCAGGAGGATTACATGAGTGAAGAGGGTGGATAGAAGGAGGGTGGAAGTACTGAGGGAGGAGATTGGTGTGCAGATGAGCTTGACGGGGAGATTGGTGAAGTGCCGGCTGAGATGGGATGAACGCATGGTGCGGATGGAGGAAGAGAGAATGGCCGAGAGAGCAGACAGGTTGAGGGAGCAAGGTAGGAGGAAAAGAGGTGGACCACGGTTGAGATGGGAGGATTGTGAAGAAGAGGGATATCTGTAAGATTGTGGTGTTTGGAGAGTGGAGAGGTTTGGCTGAGGACAGAGGGATATGAAGAAGTATCGTGGTCAAGGTAGGGAAGAAACTTGGCACCATCGTATTTCACCCCTTATAAAGGGAATAGGGGGAGAAGAAGAAACTTGCATTGCACAAACAAACAAATTTAACCTTCATGCTTTCTTCACCCAAACAAATTTCATCTTAAAGATTGCCAAACACAAACAGATTTAACCTTCCATTTTGCTGAACACAAACAAACTAATTAACCTCCGCCATCTTCGAAGATGTATGGAGGTGACTGTTTTCACCCCTTTCTGTTTGTTTGTTTGTTTGTGAACAGTATTATGGAAAAACTCCTTGACGGATTTTGACGAAACTTGGTGGAGGGGTTAGGTATGGTCCAAGGATCATGCCATTAAATTTTGGACTTGGTCCCACCCCCCCCCAAAAAAAATGTAGAGAAAAATAAAAAAAAAAATTTGCATTTCTCCATGTTTTAAGTGATTTCCAACCCCCCCAAAAAAATTGTTACCCCCCCCACCAAAAAAAGAATTTTTTTTTGCATTTCTACATGTTTTAAGTGATTTCCAACTCCCCCCAAAAAAAATTGTTACCCCCCAAAGAAATTGTAGAGAAAATTTTGTTTTTGCATTTCTATATATTTTAAGTGATTTCCAACCCCCCCACCCCAAAAAAAATTGAGAATTTTTTTTTTTGCATTTTTACATGTTTTAAGTGATTTCCAACCCCCCCCCCCCAAAAGATTTTTTTTTGCATTTCTACATGTTTTAAGTGATTTCCAACCCCCCCCAAAAAAAATAATTGTTTGAGAAAAAAAATTTTGCAACTTTTTTTTCAACAAAATTTCGATTTTTTTGCATTTTTACATGTTTTAAGTGATTTCCAACCCCCCCCCCCCCCAAAAAAAAAGAAATGTTTGAGAAAAGAACTATAACTCTGTCAGCACTGTTGACATCATATTTAATGAATAAGATATAAGGTTCACTTGAGTGACCGAGCAGTATTGGTGGGGGAGGTTTTGCACTGCACTCTCCCGAGTGCTCCCCCTCTAGTTTAAGTGATGTGGATGTTTAATATAAAGTAGTCATCTTACTACTTAAAAATTAGGTTTGTGGAGGAGTTGGGGAGGTCCAGGGTCTGAGAGAGCAGAGGGAGCTACACCAGAGGAGAGGCGGTAAAAAAAAAAAAAACAAACAGAGAAGCAACTGACTTGTCTGTGATGTGAAAATCACAGGCCTTGTTCTTTGGCATCATTGCATGAGATGCCAATAATGGTGATAACATTGCATTCCACAGACTTCAGGTGAGAGAGAAGTCATGCTGATGTTCCAGGCCAAAAGGGAAAGCAATTCAATGTTGAGGTATGGACACAGAAGTGGTAGGCAGCAAGTATTTCTGGTTTACCAAGGAACAACTTGGAACGACAAAGAATGACAAACATGCTGCTGGCTTTTAAGGCAAGCTTTGTGATGTGGTCAGCCCAGGAGAGGTCAGGTCTGATGAAGAGGCTGAGAAATTAAGTAAAAGGACTGAAAATCTTTCAATGGCTGACCATGGAAGAAGATATGTTTGTTACTTTGATGATCCTTCCAGGACGATAGGGTCAGATTGTGAAATTCGCCAAGATCGAGTGATGTCTTCCATTTTTCAGATCACTAGTATAACGCATAATCAATTCCAGATCGGCAGAGAACTGCTGCTTGCATCCAAGTCAGATTGGATCTGAGAAGACGCAATATGGAATCATCTGCAAAAAGGTCATTTATGATCCTCTGTGGATGATTTCCAGAGCATCAGAGAAGTCCTTTAATGTAGATGATGAGCAGTTGCTCAAACCATAGTCACCAAAGGCAGTCTGCACAACATGGGCTTTATCCATCCATCCATTGGGATCAAATTCAGTGCAGAGCATTGGTGCTGCCAAAGCAGTCTCCTTGGCTGTTGGGCACAATCCTGGACGGGTCGCCACTCCGACGCAGGATACCAGCAAGCTGGCACTCATTTTACCAACCTCGGAAGGATGACAAGCAGAGTCAACCCCACCTGGTATTAATTCAACAGCAAAGTAGGATTTGAACCGAGGATCCCAACCCCACCACCCTAACCATGAAGCCAATGCCAGGCACATGGGCTTTACGTGTAAGCATATTGTCATGAAGGTGGAGCACACCTTTGGTTGTCGTCCCGAGGTGTTTGGCTTTGATAGTCTGCCACTATTTTTTGCGTGAGGCTGGCATAATATTCCTCAGTGATTTGTATTTTTATGAAGCAGAGGGTCAATTAGTAGATTTGCATGTTGAGATCACACCCAAAAACGAAGGCCTTGCTCGATTCCACCAACTCAAGATTGGGTGTGAAATTTCTCAAGTGATGGTGATCCCTTGTGTTTCCATTTCCTGGATTTCAATTTGGTTCCATGTTCCCATTAGTGAAGCCACATTTTATCATCAGTTACCAGAAGAGTGATAAAGTTGGCTGAATACGAGTCGAATAGCTTGTGGAATGATACCAGCTGTTGTCAATCATGGGTGATAATTAAGGTATCGAAGGAGTCCTCCGGCTGAGACCTTAGACTTGCCTGAATGTTTGTGAATGATCTTAACAACCTCAACGTGCCAATCCTCCATGATTAATGGCTTGACCTGGGTAATATTTCTGGGGCAGATGCATCTGGGGTCATCTTCGAGAGGAGAATGCTCGGAGGTCCACATGTAAAGCTCGCCCTGTATTTGACTCCTGTTGAAAAGGAGGGTACACCTTCACCGCGAGCGTACGCGGTCACCTCGCGTACATGAATTTCTTTGGACCCAGCACCTTCTTGCATAAAATCTTTGATGAGATCTTAGTAATATCTACTCAACACTCACCTTCAATATTATCTCAATATTTGTAATATCCACAATTGCATAATGATGGAGCAAACCTCTGCCAACCCTGTATGATTTGCAAAGCATGCGTAAGTAGCAGTGTCATATTAAAGAAATGAAAGCTACGAGTGTATAACAAGCTTACATGTAAGTTTATAACGAGCAAAAAGCTGCAGCTCTCTGGTGCCAATGAACACCCCATTCGCACACAAGCTCGAGCCTTCATGAATGTATTATCTCTAAGATTCCACAAATTGTAAGGCCTCGAACATTCCACAATGGAAATGCAATCACATTAAGGCTGCACCGTAAGATTACTGGAAAAGGCTTCAGAGAGTGCCTATCGCTACTTGCAATGGTTGATGGTGACAGATGATTTCAAGCACCCCAAACTACTCACAAATCTTTCGAAGAAAGTCATATCTTTGCAGTGCAGCAGCAGACGTGTCAGTCGGAGTAAGAAAAAAAGAAAGTGACAATAAAAATATTTAAAAAAAAACTTTTTCTCTGCAAACCACCGGCACAACCAATTATCTTTTCAAACAATTGGACAGAGATGGACTCAGCCAGGACGTTACAAGTCACAACGGATCAGTACGACTGACCGATTGGAAAGAAAAAACACTGATGAACAGCGGCGGCCAAGCAATACGGACAGGACGTTGTCAGCAGGACGCGTGCACGGGACGGAGAAAAATGACTTCCCTGTGGATGCATCTCGAATGGAATTTCCTCAAGGAAGTAATTACGTGAACAACCTACATGAATATGATGATACAGGTAAAACCGATCAATTTAGTGATATTTGTGTAACGATGTAGTTTTTCCATACGATGCAGCTCAGATAATGCACACTACTTCTTTAATGGCCACAATAATTTGCACGTTCTTGTGCGGTTGGCCGCCGAGAAGTTTTTGGTCCAACTCTTTGACGAACCGGCCGGCGAGGCCTGACGCTCGACTCAGTAGTTATGGTAAGAATTTGTAATTTGTTTATGGTGCCGGCGATAACTCAGTGACTCTTCGCGAAGGACACCGTTGGATCTTTAACGTTCACCAACTAATGCCGGCAGACGGGCCACCCAGCTTATCGTCCATTCAAGGGACGGCGCAAATGTTGAGGAATCACGCTGCCTGTGAAACACCGGGACGACAGTTTATAGCTGGGTCAGGATTCAAATCCAGGCCAGACAGCTTCGAGGCCACGGAGATATGCACAGTATATTACCAAAAGTATCGGGATGGCACACCCAGTATTCAAATGAACCCTCCCAACCTGAATATGCATATTTCCAACAAATCAATGTAGCACATGCTTTACAAGGAAGCCTTCAGGTGACATTTAGAACAATTTTGCACGACCGACTTTAATGGCATTCGACAATCAGGGTCCTTCTTGGCACCGACATCACAACACATCCTGCTGTATCTCTGAGAAATTGGTTTGAGGATGATCTAATGGAAGACCAAGAAGGAACCCAAAGAAGTAAAGAGCAAAGATGGAGTCATCAGGAGGAACCTCGACAGGATTCGGGTTTCAGCCGCTACTCCACCACCCTCAAACCTATCCAGGAGAAACCAAGTGAGCCTCACAGAAACATTTCTGCAAGAATTCACTTCTCCTTCGAAGGATAGATAACGATACATTGAAAATGTGCAGAGTCTCATCCATCGAGCTGACTTTAAACCAATTTGGCAATTCTCGGATGTCTTGGAACCTCCTGAGGGCTGGATTCACGAGAACCAAATCCACCACCGAGTCTGCATTTACTCTGGAGGAGGAATGGTCTGATATTACACCAGATGTCTACCACCATTTAGTTCAAAGTGCTTGGAACAATGCCACCATATTTGAATTCCAATAAATGGTTGTGGATTAATAACCTTGTACATATTCCTGCTGTTCCAACGCTTATGATGGGATGAGTAGTCAAGCATGAAATGCAGTTTTGAAAGGCTTTCAAAACCTGCAACAGCACAGCAAGAACAGCTTTATCCAGGTGACTTATGCAGCAAGTGATCTTCGAGCCAATATCAAGTGTTGACACACACATACATTTTGTGAATTAAGGAAGTAAGGTTGGTTTATGGGGAAGTGGCGGTGTGTAATATATAAATGGATTAACGTTGAGCGCCAACAACTCACAGCCGTGGAGAACTTTCCTCAAGTACATCATGAAAACGTGCTCGTCAGGCCAGCCATTTCTAAAAGTACAGTATCGTTAGTTTGAGTTTTTTTCAACACCTATTAAATAGAGGTCTTTATCTTCGATTTTAAATTTAATCATATATTTTGGGATTCACTTAGACTCTAGTTTTGGGCTTTGGTTTCTTCTTTGGAATTTCTGCATTTATCTTGTCTCCTTTCTGAGTACTGTGTAAGTCGATGTGGAGTACAAGTCAAATTGGCTAATTTCGCCATTTTTCTTCCCTTCATTCTTAGATAAGTCGTGCTCTTTGGAGTAGAAGACAAAGGCAGATCAACTATGGGAGCTAGCAAAACTGTCAATCAGTCAGGACAATAGAGATGTTAATTCCTCCCTGACACTGCCACAATCTTCACCAAAATTGAATAAATTCTTCCCGATCACACACCTAAAGTGTCCACCAAGATTCGACCAAATCCATCCACAACTTTTTGAGATATCGTGCTATATATCATTTTTTTACCCCATCTATCAGTCGTGAAGAATCACTTTAAAAATTCTAGTGTCCGGATCCGGATCCAGATCTTCATCAAAATCGAATCAGTTCGTCCTCGATACACACCAAACCCGTCCACCGCCAAGTTTCGTCCGAATCTGTCCACAACTTTTTGAGATATCCTGCACAAAAACAGACAAACAAACAGACAGACAAACAGACAGACAAACAAACAGAAAGGGGTGAAAACATAACCTCCTTCCACTTTTGGTGGCGGAGGAAATTAAACAAAAACACAAGACTTTTACCTTTTCAATTTATTTCAAAACAGCAAGGTGGGTGAGGGTAAGAACATTATGCACTGAACTCTGCCATAAATAGAAAACACAAGACTTAGCTCGGGATTGTGATGATGCTGTTGGAGTGGAGAGCAGGGGAGTGGGTGAAGGGAGAGCGGGGAGTGGGGGAAGGGTGAGTGGGCAGCAGGGGAAGAAGAGAAAATCACTTTTATGGGGAGGGGATTCAGGGATCGGAGGAGCAGCATTGGCTTTACGACAAAGTCGCCTGCAGCATTGCCACATAGGAGAAAGGGTAAGACGACCCTGAACCACCTTACCTTGAACACCGGAGCTGATATTTCCTGCTTGGAAAGGAAGGTATGAGGTGCCATCCTCTTCCAGAATAATGCCATCTCGTCATCATTAAATCCTGCTCCGGCATAACTCCCTTTGCCTCAATTAGTTCTATAAGCTGCGGTGGGAGTTTTTCGCAGCCTCATGGTCGGCCGATGCTGTTTCCCTGACTAATTTTACATTATGGAGTTTGAATCCTCTTTTGAATTCCTATAACCAGCCCTTGCTGGTGCGGAACGTGCAGGTAGCCGTTGTTTAGCTGGAGCCTTCAGCTTGGTTATCGTATTTCAGGAAGCGCCTCTTTTGATCTAATTTTATTGGGATGCTAAAACAGTAAAGAACCATGACCATTACAATGCTAAAGTGATGATTATGCGGTTGAAATACTGGTGATATGATGTGGTTTGAGAATGTGTGTTTGAGAATGAAGCATGAGAATGGGGGTTCGTGTCCGGTTGTCAGAAAATATGGGTTTGAGAATGGATGTTTGAGAATGGGGATTCGAGTACGGGTGTCAGAAAGTGAGGGTTTGGGAAAGAGGTTTGAAGGAAAATGAAGGTTTAGGAATGAGGAAGAGAACAACGGGGAAGGTTCTACCTCCAATCATTGATCCCGTAATGACGGCCCACAGATGCTGCACTTTCATATGAAGCCAAGCCTGGTGTTGGCTTAATAGTTAGGGGTGGTGGGCTTGGGATCCTCGGATCCTGAGTTCAAATCCCCCTCGGCTGTTGAATTAAAACTAGGTGGGGTTGACTCTGCCTGTCATCCTTTCGAGGTTGGTAAAATGAGTGCCAGCATGCTGGTATCCTGTGTCGGAGTGGCGACCCGTCCAGGATTGTGTCCAAAAGCCAAGGAGACCGCTTAGGCAGCACCAATGCTCTGCACAGAGTATGGTCCCAATGGATGGATGGATGGATATTAAGCCAACCGACCGAACAACTCGATATTTTCGAGCCTCTTGGCAGAACTAACTTTGGCTCTCACGTTACATTTGGGCTCGTGAAAAGTGGTTCACAAGAAACACAACAAGGCTCATAATGGGAGATAATCATACACCTTAGGGACAAAAACAATGACTCAACTCGGTTCAAAAACCGTAATTGGTCAAAATGAAATTCCGCGATGACAAAATTTGAACACAATAGGTTGCCCACGATTTGTCGAAACTCGTGATATTATATAACCTGTGATATTTGAGGGTTTACTGAAATAGGAAAAAAATCAAACCTGTCTATATGTATAATTATCAATAATAATTAATCAGTGTGACCCCTTTTGCCTTGCGAACTGCCTCAACTCCATTTGGGATTGATTTAATTAGTTTATGGAATATTTTTGAGTCAATCTTTTCCCAACAATGTTGTTCTGCACTCCAGAGCATCGTCAAACTGCTCACATAAATTTTATTTCTCTCTCAAATGTGCCTACCCTTTATTTATTCTGTTAGGCCAAAGTGTCAGTCAATAATAATGATAATCAACGAGACGCGCATACCTCCAGCCCATCATGCCTAATCCACGAGAACCTTTCTGACCCAATATATTTTGAAACGGATAGGAAAGGGTGAAAACTTATCCTCCTTCACCTTCGCTGGCAGAGGTAATTAAAGAATATGGAGGCATATCTTCAATATTATGAAAAAATATGTGTTTGAAATCCTGATTTGAGAAAGCTTGGCATTTATTTAACTGGACTCATACTTTTGCACCCCACTGTATATATGATGTCAGACACTGCTATTTGAGTGGGATACCTTCCTGGAAAACGATGGGAATCTTGAATCCGTGAATGTCGGAGCATTGTTTTAATGAGAAAAGGGGGGATAGGGTACCGGTGGTTCATGATTAACAAGGGAGAATAAAAAAATCACGTGAAAAAAACCGCAAATACACCTGCGAAAAACTGTGAAATCACACGAAAAAAAATTAAACCCGCGAATACACTTGCGAAAAACGTGAAGAAAACAAACAAACGAAACCACGAGTACAGGGCCACAAATGTAGAAGCAGGTCACATTTTCAAATATGAATACGCAGGGACTGCGAAGAGCAGTGTCCGACAGTATATACATATATATCCATGATATTCCATGATTTGAAGACTACCGTCTTGTTCTTTTGTTTTAAGGTAGTTCTGACATAGCCTGGAGGTATGTTTTGGGTCGTTATCTTGCTGCAGGATGAACCTCTGACCAACTAGGCGTAGACCAGAGGGTATTGCATAGTCCTGCAAAATGCTGTGGCAGCCCTTTTGGTTCAGGGTGCCAGTCACTCTGTGCAAGTCGCCGACTCTGGATCCAGCAAAAGAGCGCCAGATGATCACGCTTCCTACTCCATGTTTGACAGTTGGTGTCACATAAGGCCCAGTCACACCTTAACGTTTTAGCCAGCTTATGCCGATTTTAGAAAAATTTGTCTAAAACGCTGGCACACGTCAAATATGTTATGGGTAAGTTTTGGAAACATTGAGAGCACGCTGAAAAACACTGCCATACGTCGTAGTACACTGGCTTTCATCGTTGTACTTTGCGGTTGTCCTCAAATTTTTTCATGCTTGAAATTTTACAACTTATGCCAGCGTATGACTCACAAGTTCTGCTACGCTGGCCATAAGTTTTCGGCACGTTATGCGATCGTTGACACACGTCAACACACGTTACTTGTAAGTTACTCATAAGTCGAAACACGTCGAGGTAATGTTTAGCGTCAGTGTTCCAGACTCCATGATTTTTTTTGTTTTTTTGGGGGTTTTTTTTCTTCGGTATGACGGTGATTGTGACACTTCGATTTCTAGTGCAGTTATTATATAATATAATTAATAGGCTGCCGCTGAACGATTTAAATCATAACCGCACTAGAAATCGAAGTGTCAACATCACCGTCATACCGAAGAAAAAAAAAAACAAAACATGGAGTCTGGAACACTGACGGGTTCCTCCTGTGCGAACCCCATTTTTATATACCAATTCCCCTAAACGCTGCCAATACGCCATTATACGGACGGTAGCTGTAAGTTATAAACACGTTCAGTAAGTTCTGTGGTCGTCCGGAAGACGTCAATCAAATACGTCTACATACGTCAATGTGCGTTGGAAATATGTAAGGAATTGGTTCAAACCACGTTACTCATAAGTTAGAAATAACTTTCGGGTACGCGAGACATTAGCTCGACATTTTTCAACTTATGAGTAGCGTACAAGTACTTTTGTCGACGTGTGCCAACGTTCGCATATCGTGCGTACGACTTATTCCCATCGCATGCGGAACGTGTGAGGCAAACGGCAAGTACGTCGTAAAATGTTTAACACGTTTAAAATTACAAGACGTACTCCACTTACCACGACGTATGATAGCGTACTTTAGCGTTCTATTCATGCATACCAAACTTACCCATACCGTATTCGACGTGCGCCAGCGTTTCAGACGCATTTTTCAGAGGTCGGCATACGCTGGCAAGATCGCCAAGGTGTTACTGCGATTTTGACCCTTCCATTTCTCCGGCGGTTATGATTTGAATCGTTGTGCGGCAGGTTTTTAATAAGCTACGCCACGTGATCGTCGGCGATACGTGCAGCGCGCTATGCATAAGTTAGACTATCGTTGGGCATAGGTTGTGAACGCCAATGACAGGCTAAGCATTCGCCAATTACAGACAGACAGGTTGATTTTACCTCCTGTTATACCTGTTTGGTGATGCTGATCGGCACGAGCGTCCAAAAGCAAGATTAGTTCTTCAATCCAATCATCTCCGAACCCGAACTGGTTCCCAAAACATGGAAATTGCTTACGGTTCACAAAATGTCGCACAAAAGCAGTGGATCCAAAGACTATACTTGTGGAGACATGAAGGATGTGGTGGTAGCACGAAGTTAAACCAGGTGCCCCAGAAAACTGCAGGATCGACCATATAATCAAAAAAGATCGACAAAGTATTCAATAAAATTTGTAGAGGGCACGAAGAAAGAACGGCTGAAAAATTCACCCAAACTTGCTTCACTGCAAGTGTGATTCGAAAATTTAACAACTGGAGGAGAAAAGGGAGGGAACACAACCACAGCAACTCTCAAGAATACAAAGGATAACTGCAAAACGAAACAGTACTGTAACAACAAATACATGTCAATATACGTGAGAAATCAATGGTAAAATCTGAAAGAGATAACAAAGTCTCATTGGAATGGCAAAGAAGAGAGCAGCTCAATTGGGATGGAGAATGAGCTGCAATTGCCCAAGATGAACGACGCGACGAGAATGGCCTCAAGACAATGGGAGGATTGAGTGAAATGGACAAGCGCAGGTCGAAACAAGGTCGAAACAGAAAACACCATGACCTTCTCTCGGGATGAAAAAAAAAAATCGACGTAAGAAGAACTGTACACACAAAGGCAGAACAGTGCGTGCAGACAAATCAATTGACATATATCTACAAAAAGTTAAATATCCCAGACCCTGAAAAGTCATGGAAGAATGCCCCATAAAGAATGATCAATAATGATGACTTAGCACTCAAAAATCACATGACCATTCCATCAAGTGTGAAAATCTAAGTACTAAGCAGTGCTACCAAATGTAACATCCAGACACAAATAAAGAACAATAGATGTTAACACCAAATTAATATTTGTACCAAATGACTTTGGTCTGAATCAGAAACAACCAAAACAGCCACGTACCTTTGCCCTCAGAATGACAAGAAGAGAACATGGAAGTTGGAGACAAACGACCTCATCATTGATAATGGGCAAGAGTTACTGGAGCAATTAAAATGAAGAACCTCATTTGACAGAGGTAAGACATTTTGACAGTAAGAAATAAATATTTGACAGAGAGATGAGGAAATATCACAATAAGTGAGCTCGAAGTACATTTTTCCGTCCACACACCCCTCAAAGCTATCTCGCCTGGGTTTGAATCCCAACCCAGCTGTAAGCTGTCATCCTGGTGTTTCACTGTGTGCGCTGTGACTCAGATGGACGTTAAACGGGCGTCCCATCTGCCAGCATTAGTTGGTGGACGTCAAAGACCCCACGGTGGCCTTCGCGAAGAGTCGGCGAGCTATCTCACGGCCAAAATTCCAAATTCCTACCCTAGCCAGCAGGAGGCATTGCATCAGCAGCACAGCCATTCCCTGCAGCCTTGTGCTGCAAACAAATGACGACGATGTGAACATCTTTCAGGATTTTTGCCACCCGGGGTTCAGTGAGCATCCTTAAAATAACTCTCAGAAGAAAGGTGTTATGACAAGGAACACCTAAAAACGTTCCTTTGCTCAAGCTTGAAAACGTCACAACGTGGTCCTCCAAACGTAAACATCAAAATAAGGTATACTTTAGACCCAGCGAGGGTCTCATTCCGTGTTTTGATACCTACATAAGTAGGTTGCAACTTGCTCAAGGTACTGCATTGCAAATTGCTGTGGAATTGGATTTTCAACATTTTTAGTGTTGTCCATCACCGTTCATTGGACGAAGGGACATTAAACCTCATTCACTGAACTGAGCAATGAACCCACACGACCAGGGTAATGAACCACTTGTTCCTCATATACCCGCAGGTGCTATGAGAATCAGTTCTCAACATATTCATATAATGGTTGAAAACAATTGCAACAACTTGGAATGTCTTCGCATCGTTCTGTTCTGTTAATGGCCAGGCTTTTTGCACAATGTCAGTGCTACCAAAAGTCGTCATTGGGCAGAGAATACACTGGGTGGTTTTCCCCATTGCTCTTCCTAACAGTCAGGGGAGGAATTTTGCCAGGGTATGGGCACACAATGGCCTACTCTTTTCAAAAGGTGCCCTGGGATATTTAATGTCCACCAATAAATAAAATTAATGATAGCAAGTGGGACAATGGGGTCAATGTCCCTCTAAAATTGGGGTGATGCAAAGCACTGCATGAGAAGCATCAGGCTGACAAATTTAGAGGGTCAGGAATTGAACCTCGACTACGTAGCTCCAAAGGTTTTTTTTTTTTTTAACTCATCCAGATTAAATTTAACAACCTCTTAAATAAGCACGAGTTACAATGGACGAAAAGCTATGAATATATAACAAGTAAACTTTCAGGTGGTTGGCCTGTTTTGTAGTCCCCTCCAAGCACTCAGCTCATGTTGTAATTCATGGTTTAAATCCCATATCCTGTGCATTCACTTGACTGTTTTCGATAAATATTAAATATTTATTCATTCATGGAAAGGGACGCTGATTGATACACAAATCTTGTCCTTCGTGTGATGAATGCTCAAGCTACTTGCCCCTCCCCCCCAAGTGTTATATATATATATATATATATATATATATATATATATATATATATATATATATATATATATATATATATATATATATATATATATATATATATATGTGATGTGAAAGTGCCAGCCAGGTACCAGGAGAGGAACCAAATGAAGTGTCATTTTCAATCTGTGGGTAAACTCCCCTCCAGGGCTTTCAGACAGCTTTGTGCACCACCATCTTAGATCATCCCACATGCAAAACCATGATCTTTTCTACCGCTGTTAACCCTCCCCAAAATCACCTATTTCCAAGTTTCCAGTTTTTCCTTCCTGACAGTTTGTGGCTGTATCCATCTTCTTCACCACGTGTTTCCTCCCCGAGCCTTCATTCTTCCCCACATCCCATATTTGTCCAAGTCTCCATCTGTTTTGTCCCTCGTCGCCTGCCTTTTGTGTGTTGCCCCCCTTTTCTTTCCACTGTTCCTTTTGTTCTGATATGTCCTGATCTATTCTGTGTTCTCGCTCCTCCACGAGCCTCGACATTGTATTCCAAAAAAAAAAAAAATACAAGATGTTGGCATGGCCTCCATCCAATGAAATCAAAATCCCACATTCATGGAAACAACCGAATATGTTTGAACTTCAACAGTGCCCTTAGGTAGGCCTCGCCACGTGTATTTACCAAAAGTATAATGAAATAATAACAACAAATAAATGGTAGAATGCCACTGAAAGGTATATCAGTAAAAGCACGAATCCATAAATGGACCAAAATCTGAAGTCGATGGAAACAATTAAATATGATTGTGAGTGAATGCTGGAATGAAGATATGATGAACGAATTGTGGGAATACCTCAAGCGGGAAGGACTGCCCATCCATCTTGTGCTCAGAACCCTCCATGCCGTGACAATTCCCCCAGTGGAACACGAGCCGCGTTGCCTTAAAGTGTGCGCCTCCGCTAGAGGTCATGAAAAAGTTCCCCTCGAGGAAGACTTCAACTGGCGAGGAGACAAGGTGCATGCAGGTGAGCATCAGGCCCGGTGCGCTTTTGCTTCAATGAGGCAAAAAGATAAGCTCATGAACGAGTCACAAAAGGTGCAAGCAAGGAATGAAAGTGACAGCAGGAGAGATTAAAATTTTATATCCAATGTTTCAGTAACCTGTTTTTCCTGTGTTTTTCATTAAGGGCCGATCGGGGGTTGGCTTATCCCAGCCGGCCAAACGGATTTCGGTTAATTCTGGATTCGGGATCGATTCCTCCATCACCAGGTCGATGGGAGACTGCCGAGAGCCGTTACAGTCGGGGAAATGAAATGGCCAAGCAAACACGCCCGACTCGCCTGCGGGGAACGAGGGAGAGAAGGAAGGGATCGACAGGGGCACAGGCAGAAAAGGTCAGGAATGAGAGAGCCAAGATGGTTGAAATTAAATGCGTATTTTCTGTTCTTCCGTCCAGCTTATGCTGACCATCCTAACCCAAGGGTGAGTTATCAGGCACCCGCTATGGCTCCCTCCGGAGCACACACACACACACAAAGTGGGCAAACAGAGTCAGGGAAAAGGACGTTTAGCCAATTCGTTGCTGTCACACCTCCATCCACATCATTCAAACCATACCGATATGGGACAATCGTGATGTTGTACGTGACGAATGGAAAGAAACCAATGCAATGGTGAGCAGGGATAAGGATCAGGTCGAACGAGAGGACAGCGTTTCAACATCAATTCCAAAAGGATAGTCTTGACATCATTGTAATTGGTTGTGGATTTGTAGACTTTCAAATACAAATCATTCATTGGAGTCCTGCCTTTTTATGTCATAAGAAGGTGTGTGTGTGTGTGTGTGTGTGTGTGTGTGTGTGTGTGTGTGTGTGTGTGTGTGTGTGTGTGTGTGTGTGTGTGTGTGTGTGTGTGTGTGTGTGTGTGTGTGTGTGTGTGCGTTAGTTCTGCATTTGCATGAGTAGAGTTAAAGTCACACTCAGCGGGTTGACGGAATCATTTGACCTGGCTTTTTGTCCACCTCCATCATATTCATCTGCCTGAAGAGCACTTCAGCTCAAGATACATTCATCAATCTTGCACAAAGAAATGGAAACCGTTAACACAATCCGATACGAGCAACTACAAAGCAAGGTCACATAATTCTATGTGAGTAATGTCCATTAAAACTTTGACTATCTTCAACAATAATAATAAAGAGTCAAAACTTTAGGTATTTTCCCCCCAAGAAGAATATCTCCGCAAAGCGCCATCAACATATTATTCCATACAGGAAAACAAGATGATGAAATTGTTTCTCCAGTTTCCGATGTGATTGGTATGATGAAAGTCCAGAATGGGTGATGGATACGTCATTGTGTTTGCCATCCCTCGGATGCACGTTAAACTGGCCGTCCCGTCTGCTGCCATTAGTTGCGGTCACTTAGGGCACAGCTGCACCCCCATCGAATGATGCTTCCCCACAGACAAGTGCTACCACGTACTATCAAAAAAAGGTCAGGAATATTTTCATCGAAAAACAACCGATTCACTGGTGGATCACAAAACATCCACATGAAACGAGAGTCAATCAAATATGAAATGAACATGGATCTGTACACATATTTCAAAAGGATACGAGTTGCATTGGTGTTGCGATTGAAGTCTGAACGCATCACTCTCTCGAAAGGGAAGAAGGAACCATTTCAGAAAATTGATACAATAAATAATCACAAGTTTATACAATGTTGTGGCACAGGTGAGACACATTAGAGTCCGTCCCTTAAATAACGACGTTAATAAAAGCGCAAGTTTCACGCTCAGACTCCTTTACGGTGAAAACCAACTCGATGATCGAGCTGCGGTACCCAAGCCCATTTCTGTTAACCCACTCACTTTTGTCGACATCATCCAAACCCATCTGATTAATTATCATTCCTCGCATTAACGGAGTGCTGCCCCCAGGTAAGAGTGATTTTATACACCTGTTTCCCCTGGTTACGCGCTCTGCCTCACTCGTTCTGTGCAGCAATATTGACTGAAGATGTGTAATACGAAATATCTTCTTTCTTTGTTTCACTTTGCGATGGAGCAATGCTGCCAATCGTGAGTGGAATTAATGGAGCTAGTAAGCCAATCGCTGGAGTTACATGGGTCCCGTCGTACCGTCGTGCCTGTGTGCTCAATCCATCACATCGCGGTCGATGAATCCTCCATGACCTAATCTTTAAAAACTCAACGCAAAACTTCGATATGTGAGTTGTTTGCAGTAAAATCCTCATTTATCGGACACCAAGGTGTCCTGCGATTACAGCCTTGTATGGGAAACCTGCTCGTCCTTGTGGAGGTAAAAAGACCCTGAGATCGATTGGTCGGTCCGTTTGATTCATCTTTGAACTGGCGAACAGCCTGGTGTTGGCTTGGCGGTTGGAGTGGTGGCTTGGGATCCTCGGGTCCTGAGTTTGAGCCCCGTTGGCCACTGAATTTATAGCAGGGGGTTGACTCAGCCTGTCATGCTTCCGAGTTTGGCGGAATGAGAACCAGTGTACTGGTAATAGGGGCACTGCATCAGCGGCATAGCCGCGCCCCTAACCAATGATGCTTTACATCATTGGAGATGAAAAGAAAGGGACCTTTTATCCACTGAACTGAATGATGACGTAATCTTCGATTTGGATGAATGCAACACCAGACTCCATTGTAATATTTGTAGTGTGGCCAAAAAGTGTTAAAATAACTGAAACTCACGATATTTAAAACCACATAAGCGTGGGCGATTGATCGATGTGTGTGCCGTCCCTCGGATGGACGTTCAACTGGGTGTCCCGTCTGCCGGCGTTAGTTGGTGGACGTTAACGATTCCACTGTGTCCTTTGCGAAGAGGAGGCGAGACATTGCCGGCACCCTGAAACAAATCACAAATTCCTGCCATGACTACTGCTGGGAAGGCAATGGCAAACCACCCAGGATAACCCTTGCCAAGAAACTGCTTCAGCGGCACCAACACTCTGCAAACAAGTATGGTACATCAGAACACACACACAATGAAAAACTCAGGAACTGTCTTTCCAGATGTATGCCGCAGGACGATAATGATAGAGTGAGAGCAACAGTGGTACCAAAGACAAAACTATAGTTTTGGAGCAGTAAGATGGCAGCATTCTCCAGATGAAATAGACAGATTTTGCCTTTAAAATCTACTTAAATTAAGTGAGGGAAAGGTTGCAACCATCGAGGGCAAAAAAGAAAGTGGCCATGAAGTATACGAGACCAGAGAATGTACCAAAGGTGCCAGGTCAGGTCAGGTCAGGGATGGAAGCATGCACTGGAGCAACGCGTCACTGCATCCACTTTCTGTCGGAACTCAAGGGGCCTCCATCCGGTCATCCCCGAGGCAGATACCTGACCCATCCCCATCTCCTTGAGATGCTGATCAACCTGTTGCAACCACGAGGCATGTCGTCGGCCCATTGGCATCCTATCCTCACGAGGTTCCCTTGCTGAGAGAATCTGGTGAGCAGGATCAGCCTCAGGAAAATGAGCCACATGTCCATACAGCCGCAGCTGACGCTCACGGACCATGAAGATAACAAATCTCATTTGAGTCTCTCTCAGCAACCGCTTGTTGAACACAAAGTCCGACCAGCGATCGCCAAGGATTCTCCGGAGAGACCTGGTCCCAAAGGAATTAAGACTCCGTCTCAGATCCCTGGTCAGAGTCCAAGGCTCACATCCATAGAGCAAGATTGGAAGCACCAAGGACCAGAAGACTCAGACTTTAATCCTTCCACACAGGTACCAGCAGCACCACACCCCATGATCCAGTGAATCCATGACTCCCCAGGCCTGACCCAGATATCTATTGACCTCTGGCTCACAGCCAGCAGAGACCTGAATATCACTGCCAAGGTAAGTGAATCTCTCCGTGACGTCAACATCCTCACCACAAACAGGTACAGACAAGACAGCAGCATCCAAGATGTCATTGAAAGACTGGATCTTCGTTTTGATGCAGGAAACCCATAATCCCAGCGGCTCTGACTCGTCATTCAACACCTCGAGGGCCCTAAAAGGATATCTAAAATCTCCGCAAAGATGACTGCATCATCTGTGAAATCAAGGTCAGAGATCTTGACATTCCCAAATGATGCACCACAGCTTGATCTCTCCGAGATCCTCCCCAGAATCCAGTCCATATAAGTACTGAAAAGTGTGGGGGCCAGTACACACCCCTGACAAACTCCAGGAACAACTGGAAATAAGTCAGAGATGGTATCACCACATCTCACGGAACTCTCAATTCTTGGGTATAGTTCAGACATCAGATTGTTCATTTTTGGTGGCACCCCACGAAGACCAAGAATCTTCCAGAGGGCATCCCGATTCATTGAATCGAACGCTTTACAGAGATCAACATCAGCTGCAAGCAGCCCCTGCTGAAACTATCGTCTGCATTCGGCGAGGACCCAGAGAGCAAGGATACGGTCAATCGTTTACGTAAAGCCTGACTGCTCTGGATGCTCAAGCAGACAGTGGCGAACCCTATCAAGAATAATCCGAGCAAAGACCTTGCCCGGCACTGAGAGCAGCGAGGTGTTCGGTGTACAAAGTCGACCAGCGAGGTGATATCGCTGCTCTCATTTTGGTGATTCCACCAAAACGAGAGCAGCGAGGTGATATCACCAAAGGTGATCGGCACACAAAGTCGAACCCTCAATCATCAATCATCCATACTATAAGGAAGCTGTTTGTGCGTCTTAGACCACAGGCTGAAAATCAAAAAGGTGCCAAGCTTTCTTTTACTTCTGTGACCCACCTCTTGTATCTCCCTGAAATTTTGCCCCAATGTAGTTAAAAATTTACTGAGAAAGAATCCATAACTCATCAATGCAAAAAGTTGCAGATTAATGAGTTGTGCAAATGAGGAAAAAAAATATTCCAAAATATAGTGCCACCTTGTGTTCATTATTGAAGAGCTGTGTATTACTCCACAGGAATTCTGCATCTGCAGGCTTTTTCATCTTCAGTTTATTTATAGATGAGGAGATTGGTAAAGGTTCCACACTACACTACACCACACGACACTACACTACACACACACACTGTGAATATTTCAGATGAATTCACGAAGCCATATCATTCCAATGTTGACCGAGCGTATAAGAATGTAGTTTTGGCATGACTGAAGATGGCTATTCTAATTCTGTCACTCTCTAACAATTATCAAACAATCAATTAAATAATTCATTTTTGGACCAGAATGAAATTTGTAACATCATTCCAGTGAGGTCACATGATGCTTCCAAAAGTTCACATGGGCTGTCTACATGAAATGATACATCATGAATCTCCTGGTATCACTGCAGCAGTTCATGCTCTGAGTGCAGCATCAACATATATTTGCAGACTTGTATTGCGATATTCTCAAATCCTGTCTGGCCAACTTTGCATACGACTATGCCAACACTTTAAAGGTCCACGAATCTTTATTTATCTTCAACGAGGACACTCGGTAGAGCGCATAACTCTACCAAGCTGATTAGTTTACGTTTTGCATCCCACTAATAGGCCGGATCTGGATTCAGACCCGAACTAAAATTTAATCGCCTTGTTCTTGTCACCTAACCAACTCATCCACCAAGTTTTGTCCGAATCCGTCCCTAACTTTTCGAGATATCATGCTACATATCGTTTTAGCTCAATCACTCAATGGTGAAAAATCACTTTAAAAAATGATCGTATCCGGATCTGGATCCGGATTCGGATCTTCACCAAAATCGAATCAATTCTTCCTCGTTATGTACCCAACCTGCCCACCAAGTTTCAGCTGAATCCATGCACAACTTTTTGAGATATCCCGTTCACAAACAGTCAAACAAACAGACAGGTGTGAAAACATAGCCTCCATCCACCTTCAATGGCAGAGGTAACAATGAAAAAGTAAATAATAACCATTCATTCTCTTACACTTTAGAAAATGTCATCAAAAAATGGACATGGATAGTCGACACAAACTAAATATACTGCTGATTTCAGAGAACACACTATCACAGAGACCTTCTTCAGATGCATTAGCAGAAAATTAAAGGTACATGCATTCACATTGATGACATGGGGGAATTGGAACAACGTTGAGCTCTTGCAATGCAGTACGTGTGCATTGAAGGTACATGTAGCAATCATCATTCAAATGAAAGGAAAGAAATGAATACATCACATCATGTGTCTTAACCCTACATGTTATCAACAGCTATTTGCCACTTCACTTTTTCACTTTCTGAATATACTCCTCATCCGAACCTTCCTCCAAAAAATTGACTCTTTCATAGCAACAGAGTTTCTGCAGTCAACGCATTTGCAAAGATTGGTACAAAAAAAAAAAACACCATGCTGGTGACAAGAGCATCTTCCTTTATTCTCACAGCTAGTTTTCTTGCACGAACAGAATGTTAAATCAAGCAAACTGCATTTAGCAAGAGGCAGATCACCCCCAGTTGATGTCTAATTCACCTTCAACGACATTCCATCCACATCCCTTTGGATTAGGGATGCGTGGGAACTGTTCCAGACATCTAAGAGTGTTCAGCGGCCTGGTAATTTGCTCTTATGACATGTTGCTTGAGTGAGTCTTCAGCAGGTGGGAGACGTGCTTCTGACTTGGTTAACATGAGGAACAGGTTGTATCTTGCTTCAACGTCTTTCTTGCAGTCTTGTCCATACATTCCGCAAGGAAACCTTTCAAGACCTTTCACCAATTCATCACCGACTGCAAATGAGCTCCCTAATTCTTGAAAATTTACATGACAAGCTGTGACATTTGCAAACAACCTGAAGGCTTTCACTTTGGATTTCCAGTGGAAAGAGTCAACAGAATAACAGCTTGTGAAACAGTGAAGTGATATCAAGCCTCCGATAATATCTCATCCCCGGATGAGAGCTTATCCTCGACAAACTCACGGTCCTGCTCCCGTTGCCTCTTCCACTCTGGAACAATATCTCCGCTCCAATATTCTCAGCCGTAGTGACACCAATCATGAAGACATCCACGTCAGGACTCTTGATTAGGACTGGGTACGGGGACGTATCTGTTGAACTTGATGCCTGATGTTGAGTAGTGTACTGGCAATGAAGAAAAAAACAAGTATCCACTTCTTCGTGATTCTAATCAAGTTCTGGCACAGAACGAACAATCATTTGCTCGTTCTCATCCGCAAACACTTGGCATTCCCCTTCATGAGCACTAAACACCTTGACTTTCTGAAGGCATTCACATGGTTTCTTTCTCAAAGTCTGGTAGAAAAACCTCATCAGCTCTGCTTTGCTCTCACTGCATTAGAGGAATGTTTTTCCATTGATGATGTACTTGCTGCTCTTCACTGTAGATCTTGGTGATCAAGCTTCCACCCACTTAAATCGATGTCAATGCAGGATCGCGTGAGAAAAATCCCACTTTCTTTCTCCTAGTTCAGGACTTCTCTTGTAAACAGTTAACACAGGATTATGGGGGAGCATGCATGTTCCAGCAATCGCAAGGAGCAAGTCCAGAGACTCGAGCAATGGAACGCGGGTGCTCCTCCTGCACAATGCATAGCAATGACATGCAAGTGAAGTAAGTTACACTGAAAGCTCGCGATTATTTCATCATGCACAGCGCACATGATGTCATCAAAGCACGATCAAAGGATTTCGTTGATAATTCATGAAATTAATGGAGACTTCTAAGTCCTTCAGCTTCTTCAGGTTCTTCATCATCACTGACTGCTCATGCTGCGACCTTGCTTTTGGGGCTTCCTTTGACTTCTTTGTACTTGGCAGCACATTCTTGAAACTTCTGATCACTTTTCTCACTGAAGAGAATAACTCCACTGTGAGTGTTGATGACATGCATGGAGCAAAACCCTGAAAATAGTCCTTAAGAATCCTCAACAGCACTAAGATCCACATACCGTTATCATGGCTCGTGATAGTCAGGTCTGGAACGAAGCACGTGATTGGTTGATGCGTACGCATCAGTGCTCGTAACGTAATTCAATCGTGCACTGCTTGGATAATATATATTTAATATGTTGTCACATTTTCAGATGTTTTTTTTCCATATTTTGAAAAAATGTTCATATTTTGGGCTTGACGAATTTCAGATATTATTTGTACAACTTTTTTTTTTTTACAGAAACAGGTAAGATATGTGGCATGGGTCACAAAAATAAACAAAACGGGAGCTTGGACCACAGTCTATCTGTGTGTCGCCATTCTTTTCAGAGATGGTCAAACAGATCTTTATCAAACTTTCAGAGATTCATCAATGAGTGACAGGGAGTGCTTTAGACCCCCCAAAAATTGAAAACTTTAAAAGCAAAAGTTTAATTTTGATAATTTTTTTCATTTTTTTGTATATGTATATATATATATATATATATATATATATATATATATATATATATATATATATATATATATATATATATATATATATACATATATATGTAAATACACTGCTGGTCAAAACTTTTAGAACACCCCCATTTTTCCAGTTTTTACTGAAATTTAAGCAGTTCAAGTCCAGTGAATAACCTGAAATGGTACAAAGCTAAGCGTAAACTGCCAGAGTTAAAAAAAAAAAAAAAGTTTAGGTTTCCAAAAACTGAAAAATAACGTAAATTTCAGAGTTGTTAAAAAAGCCCTGTTCGGGGAACAAGTAATGGGTTAGCAACTGCAGCTGTTCTGCAACAATGGAAGTAAATTAAGCCTTTAAAGTTGATGCAAACAATTACAACAGTTGTCCGAACTTTTGTTGATTAGTTACAAACCCTCTGTCTGTATAAAAGCAGTGTTGGAACAGACTGTGTTGCTACACCATCTGAAGCATTATTTGGACAATATTGCACTGCAGGAAGTAATATATTGCTATCATAATGGCAAGAAAAAGACAATCAAAAAAACAAGACAGACAGACCATTATAACCCTGAAAAGTGTCAGTCTTTCCTTTTGAAAAATTGCAATGCAAGCCAAGGTGTCAGTGAGTACAGTTTCCTACACCATCAAAAGGCACTTGGAAACTGGAGGAAACACTGAAAGGAAGAGGTCTGGCAGACCCAAAGCCACAACACAATCAGAAGACAAGTTTCTGAGAGTCAACAGCTTGCGTGATAGGCAGCTCACAGGACAGCAGCTTCAAGCACAGCTTAACACTGGTCGAAGTAAGGAAGTCTCAGTTTCAACTGTGAAGAGAAGACTTTGAGCTGCGAGTTTGACAGATCGAGTGGTAATAAGAAAGCCATTGCTAAGATGGAAAAATAAGAAAAAGAGGCTTGCCTGGGCCATGAAGCACCGCCAGTGGACGACTGGAAACTGAAAGAAGGTCTTCTGGACCGATGAATCAAAGTTTGAAATCTTCGGTTCATCACGCAGGGCCTTCGAGGCGTACAAAGGCGTACAAAGGCGTACAAAGTTTTGTAGCCTACCAAGCCTACCAAGCTTTGTACAAAGCCTACCAAGCTTTGTACGCCTTCGAGTAGGAAAAAGTATGGTTCCTCAGTGTGTGACACCAACTGTCAAACATGGAGGAAGCGTGATGACCTTGGGCTCTTTTGCTGGATCCAGAGTCGGCAACTTGCACAGAGTGACTGGCACCCTGAACCACAAGGGCTACCACAGCATTTTGCAGCACCATGCAATACCCTCTGGTCTATGCCTCGTTGGTCAGGGGTTCATCCTACAGCAAGGTAACGACCCAAAACATACCTCCAGGCGACGTCAGAACTACCATAGAAGAAAAGAACAAGATGGTAGGCTTCAAATCATGGAATGGCCAGTACAGTCTCCAGAATTAAACCCCATCGAGCTGGTTTGGGATGAACTGGAAAGAAGGATGAAAGCAAAGCAACCTACAAGTGCAACACATTTGTGGGAAATTCTGCAACAGTGTTGGGAAGAACTTTCCGAACAATCTTTGATTTCCATTGTGGAGAGTATGCCACGTGTATGTTCGGCTGTTATGTCTGCAAAAGGTGGCGACTTTGATGAGTCAAAAATATAGATTAAATTTTGTTCAACAAAACGATTCCATGATTTCTCTTTTATCTGCAATTGTTTATTTGTTCTATGCTTTAATTTCAGAGTATAATGAAACATTAAACTGCTTAAATTTCAGTAAAAACTGGAAAAATGGGGGTGTTCTAAAACTTTATACCAATAGTGTATATATATATATATATATATATATATATATATATATATATATATATATATATATATATATATATATATATATATATATATATATATATATATATATATATATATATATATATATATATATATATATATATATATATATATATATATATATATATACATATATATATATATACACACATACATGCGTCACAGTCTTTCGCAACATTCCAGCAGGAAATATATATATATATATATATATATATATATATATATATATATATATACATATATGTATGTATATATATATGTATATATATATATGTATATATATATATATATATATATATATATATATATATATATATATATATATATATATATATATATATATATATATATGTATATATATATATGTATATATATATATATATATATATGTATATATATATATATAAATATATATATATATATATATATATATATATATATATATATATATATATGATTGGTGATGGTTAACTGCGCTCATTGTGAGATTTTTTTTACAGGTCATGATTTACATGTTGTCTTGTCTGAGTCGTCGCAATATGAGTTGTGAGCAGAGAGCCAATCTGAAGTTTCTTGCCAAGCTTGGCAAAACACCTTCCGAATCCTTCGCAATGCTGCAGCAAGTCTACGGGGAAGAAACGATGTCACATGCATGTGCATTTGAATGGCACAAGAGGTTCAAAGAGGGACGGGAGGAGGTTGAAGATGATCCATGGTCTGGAGGATCTTCAATGAACAGAACGGCGGACAACATTGAGCATGTGAAGCAGATGGTGCGCGCACATCGTCGACTCACCGTGCGGATGATTGCTGAGGAACTTTCCATCAACAAGGACACTGCATGGTGTATCATCACTGAAAATCTCGAAATGCGCAAGGTGTGCGCAAAGATGGTCCCTGAGCTGTTGTCCGAGAACCATAAACAGTAGAGTCACTGTCTGTCACAACATTATCGAGCGCCTCGAGGACGATCCAGAGCTGGTTGGGAGAGTCATGACTGGCGATGAATCGTGGATATTCGAATACAATCCCGAGACCAAATGACAGAGTTGTCAGTGGAAAAGTCCGGCATCACCAAGACCAAAGAAAGCAAGGATGTCGAAGTCGCAGGTCAAGGTGATGCTCATCGCATTTTTTGACATCAAGGGCATCGTCCACTTCGAGTTTCTACCACAGGGTCAAACAGTGAATTAATATGTGGACAAGGAGATCCTCCGGCACCTCATGAGATCAGTACTGGACAAGAGGAGGGATCTGTGGGAGAACAACGCCTGGGTGCTCCACCATGACAACTCCCCTACTCGCAGTGCCCTGAGCATCCGACAGTTTCTAGTGGAGAGGAAGGTGCCAACTCTGGAGCAACCTCCGTATTCACCAGACTTGGCCCCTTCTGATTCGTTCCTATTCCCCAAGCTCAAAGGGGTGATCAAGGGGACACGATTTCATGATGTGGAGGCCATCAAAAGAGCCGTGATGACGGAGCTCCGGAGGATTCCATAAGAAGCCTTCCGGGAATGCATCGAAACGTGGATGAAGAGGATGGACAAGTGTGTGAGACTGGAGGGAAACTATTTTGAAGGGGACAGGTTGTGATTTCAATATATTTTTTGGAATAAAATTTCTGGGAAGTCAGTCCTATTACTTTTTAGACAGACTATATACAGTTCAGGAAAAAATTAAGAGACCACTGCAAAATTATCAGTTTTTCTGGTTTTTCTATTTATAGGGACGTGTTTGAGTAAAATGAACGTCTTTGTTTTATTCTATAAACTACTGACAACATTTCTCCCAAATTCCGAATAAAAATATTGTCATTAAGAGCATTTATTTGCAGAAAATGACAACTGGTCAAAATAACAACAAAGATTCAGTGTTTTCAGACCTCAAATAATCCAAATAAAACAAGTTCATATTCATTTTTAAACAACACAATACTAATGTTTTAACTGAGGAAGAGTTCAGAAATCAATATTTTGTGGATTAACCCTGATTTTTAATCACAGCTTTCATGCGTCTTGGCATGATCTCCACCAGTCTTTCACATTGCTGTTGGGTGACTTTATGCCACTCCTGGCGCAAAAATTCAAGCAGCTCAGTTTTGTTTGATGGCTTGTGACCATCCATCTTCCTCTTCATCACATTCCAGAGGTTTTCAATGGGGTTCAGGTCTGGAGATCGGGCTGGCCATGACAGGGTCTTGATCTGATGGTCCTCCATCCACACCTTGATTGACCTGGCTGTGTGGCATGGAGCATTGTCCTGCTGGAAAAACCAATCCTCAGAGTTGGCACCTTGTACGTGGCTTGATTCAGGAGTCCTTCACAAAGACAAATCTGCCCAATTCCAGCCTTGCAGAAGCACCCCCAGATCATCACTGATCCTCCACCAAATTTCACAGTGGGTGCGAGGCACTGTGGCTTGTAGGCCTCTCCAGGTCTCCGTCTAACCATTAGACGACCAGGTGTTGGGCAAAGCTGAAATTGGACTCATCAGAGAAGACGACCTTACTCCAGTCCTCTACGGTCCAATCCTTATGGTCTTTTGCAAACCTCAGCCTGGCTCTTCTTTGCTTCTCATTGATGAAGGGCTTTTTCTAGCTTTGCACAACTTCAGCCCTGCCCCAAGGAGCCTGTTTTGAACTGTCCTTGCCATGCACTTCACCCCAGCTGCCATTTGCCATTCTTTTTGGAGATTACTTGATGTCATCCTACGGTTATTGGGTGACATTAAATGAGTTGGCGGTCATCCTGGTAAGTGGAAAGTCGTTTTTGCCCTCTGCCAGTCTGAAGCTTTGTTGTCCCCAATGTCTGCTGCTTGACCTTGTTCTTATGAACCGCCGTCTTTGAAATTTTAAGGATGGAAGCATCGTGACACTCACTGTATCCCTCTGCCAGTAAAGCGAGAATTTAACCCGTCTTTTCCTCACTCAAAACTTTTCTTTTCAACTCTTTTGGCATGGTCAATAGTCATTTTTTTGATTCCAATTATTTTTGAGGTACTACTAGCACTGTTCTTGCCATCCAGCTGGTCCTATTGCAAGAGGATAGTGATGATCACAGCAGTGGTTTTTATACTTTTCCTTGTTAAATAAGGTTCAGTTCAGGTGATCACCTAATCAGTACCTCACTAAGTAGAATGAGGTGTGCCTGTGTTGGAATTCAACAGACACTGGAATGGATTGGCTGCCATACATGTAGAGATGCTGATTTAAAATTTTTTTGGAGTCGTCTCTTATTTTTTTCCAGAGCTGTATATATATCATGTAATTTCATACATATATAAAATATATATATATATATATATGTATATATATATATATATATATATATATATATATATATATATATATGTATATATATATATATATATATATATATATATATATATATATATATATATATATATATATATATATGTACACACAGTGTGTATTTTTTTCATTTTTTTTTTAAACAAGAAGGCAATTCCAACCAAAATAAAAAACAAGATCGACTGTTAATTTGAGCAAAAAAGTGAGAGCAGAACCGGTCTCAGGCAACGTTTCGCCAGCTTCGCAGCTGGCTTCTTCAGGCATGATAGAACAATTGTGCATGATGGTCTATTGTATATGTGTACAATGCATCTCAGGAATTTATACAAGCATATATATATATATATATATATATATATATATATATATATATATATATATATATATATATATATATATTTACATATAGATATATATATATATATATACATATATATATATATATATATATATATATATATATATATATATATATATATATATATATACATACATATATATATATATACATATATATATACATATACATATATATATATATATATATATATATATATATATATATATATATATATATATATATATATTATACACACACATATGGTCGTAGTTAACTGGGCGTAGTGGCGTGCGCCTGTAATCCGGCTACTCGGAGGCTTGGGTTGGAGGATCGCTTGAGGACGGGGGCTCTGCACTGGGCAGGGTGTAGAGCAGCCTGGAATCATGGTGAAACCCAAATCCTGATCCCTGTGTCGTAAGAGGTGACCAGGGTTGCATCAGGAAGGGCATCCGGCGTAAAACCTGTGCCAAATCAGTATGCGGATCATAACGGATGATGCGCTGTGGCGACCCCTAACAGGAGCAGCCGAAAGATGAACAACAACAACAACATATGGTCGTAGTTCATGAACTGGTCATCATTTGCGTTACAGGGTCAAAATATTCAATTTTTCAGTTTTCACTGTGTTGATAGACATCACCAATCTACATGCACTTTTGTGAAAAAAATTAGCAAAAACCACTAATTAACGGCGAATATGGTATTTTTAATTATGAACTTTAATGGATAATGCATTACAAGGAAAACACATTTTCGCGTTTATCTCGAATTCACCCTTTCTGAGTAAATTGGATGTGGATCAGTTATTCTTTGGCTGTTTTGGACAATTCAAGTGCCAAATTAATCCTGAGAATCTGCTAGATACATAACTATGTAAAGATATTTACTAGATCACTTTTTGGAGTTTGTACATATTGGTCAGGGTTTGCTGAATAATAACGAGTTGAATAATCAATTTTGCATCATGCAGCAGCAAGTCCCAAGTGTTACTCACCTAAAAAATAACAAAATAGATTAGATTAAAGCTTATTGATTGAAATAAATTCAGTTTATTCCAAATTTGACTCACCACATCCACCGCCTTCGCCACATCCGCCTGTTTACTCCACCCCTGACTTGTATCACTTATTTGCCTGTTACACAAAAACTATTGCATATTTTTTTATTTCTGTTTTTTCCACATTAAACTAGACAAAATTACCTTTCTTCTCATACTAAGATATCTAGATATCTGTGGTTTTTCTGGTCTGTAGTCAAAGTGGAAAGTGAATGTTTTGAAAAACGTGTAACAACTCCGCCTTTTTAGGGTGACCAGTTCATGAACTACGATCATATATGTACGTGTATATATATATATATATATATATATATATATATATATACATATATATACATATATATATATATATATATATATATATATATATATACATATATGCTTGTATAAATATATTTATATACTCACATATACAAATAAGGTGTAAGGCTTGTAATAATCATAAATATAATCTCTCATTCATCCTTGAATATGACATTACCACATCATTGATTCATTATTCTCAAAAAAAATACCTTTTTTCCTCCTCCTCTTCCAATATTAATTTGAATTTTTTTTTACATTCATTAATTTTTTCATTACAGTGAGAACCATCAGCACCAAATCTACTAAACCACCAATTTTAAAATGGATCAAGTGAATGATTCAAAATTCTCTGACATTCTTTGATTATCATTGAAATGATTTCATCTGTTGTTGCCAAATGAATGTACAATGTGTGTGGTTACCCAAATTCGCTGCTGTTCAGTGCCAATTTGAAAATCCAAATAAGGACATGTTTCATATCTCGATATTGCACAAAGTCAACCCTGCAATTGTGCTCGTCAAGGATGAGCTGGGCTACACTGTGGTAGTGAAAACACACTCCGCAGACACAAACAAAATTCGAGGAATTAAATAATCATTTCATTGTACTCCCCAGTACGATTCATCGATCGCACAGAGGCATCAATGTCCGGCAGGCACATGGCCAGCCTCTCACAGCTTCCTAGCTCTTCAAGATGGCAGAGTCACACGTTCCAGGCCTTTGCATGTCCTTGAACTATGTGAAGAACAGGAAATTGAAGAAATAAAACAAGCGATACTGCCTTTGCATTACAAGGCATACAAGGTAGAGGAACGAGGCCATCTAAACAAACACTTAATATATATTTTGACATTTTTATGTCAAACCACTCCAAGCATCCCCAGATGTTGTTTTGAGAATCTCGCTCCTCACAGACTGAGTCCATTCATGTGTGGGGCTTTAGGGTGGGGGGGCAGAGAGGGAAGGGGGATGCTGTGAAAAGGGAAATTGGGTCTCAATGCAAAATACACCACAAACGAAGGTGAAAACAAAGCCGAATGGCCATATATCCGATGCTAAAGTGAAGTGAAGCAGGAAGGTCACTACATTGTTTACACAAAGGACAGGTCTGAGGGAAATGGACTGGGGGCAGGACATGAAACCATGGCGAGTTGGATGATTTTTGTAAAGAAAAAGAAAGAAACCAGCATTGAGCATTGAATGCGATGGAAGGCATTGTCAAAGATCATGCACAGATTAAAAAATGAGAGTCGGGAGGACAACTTAAATATTTACACTGGCAGATGGCTGGCTCACAAGAGAAGGGGAAAAAAAGGAAGCAAGATGGCGCATATTGTCGGCACAAGGCTTACATAGAAATAAAGGAAATGAATGTCAGTGGCAATGCAGGTGTGGAAATCAAAGACTTGAAGGACGTTATATTGACAGCACAAGCAATCATGGAGCTGAGACGCAGAGTGAGTGCATCATGAAGGAGGAATTTACAACCATTTTCTCGAAAATAATATTTCTGAAACGGTGAAGTTGTGTTTTGGAACAAGGTTTAACAAACTCTTTTTCAAATAAATATGCCTTGGGAATAATTCTTGCTTGTTGCTTTGCAAACATAGCACAACAAAGTTCGGATCAACTTCACCAAAGTCTCAGAGTTTCCAGGGTGGAGACGATCTTGTAACCGACATCACAAAGTGTGCATCAAAAGGTGACGGGACGCAATGACGATGAATGCAGCCTCTGTACTTGCCCCTCGTTGTCTATTTCTGGCATCGGACCTGTCCACAATTTCACTCTACCCAGCTCCTCTGAAATAAGTGCTGAAAATACTGCCTGCAGAAGTAAAAAGTGATGGGAAAAGTTCCAAATTCAAATTTACCCATCAAAAGGCGACCTTCATTTCACCTCGTTGTTTCAATTTTTTTGCAAAGACTTATTCGTGGTGGAGCTAGGAAAAAGAAAATGGAAGCACATTATTTGACATTTTCACTCCTGAATTCCCCCTCAGTGACCACAAGACTGGTTCTCAATGACAAATAATTTAATTCAAGAAATAAATCAGAGTGCAGGAAAAGGGAAAAGAATACAACCAGTGAAACAAACTGAAACTAGAACGGCACTCATAGAGCGCATTCTCACCTCGCGTACTCATTCTCAACAAAAAATATCATTGTTAACTGAACATGCTACTAATTATGCGCAGAGCTGATATACTCATATCATCGATGCACGCGATTATGTCACATACAGTACATTGCAATTATCTTTAGCTTTATTGATTGATTATTAAGATATTTAACACCACTTTTGTGCTCATTAAGACTAAATTGCATCAATGAATGTGAATATGAAAAGGAAAAAAAAGATATATTTCCCATTGCTTGTCAATCATGTGTACGAAGTTTCGCATCAATCAGTTAAGCGGTTCTGGAGGAGATTTTTTTATGTTTTTCTTTTCAATCCAATATGGCCACCAGACCACTTGACCGTTGACGTCATGCATTTAATTCTTAACTCACATCGGTTCGTAGATAAAATATATGAAGCTTCAAAATTTTCACATAAGGATTTTGATTCAACCAATTATGGCTGGAAAAACCACTTCACTGATGACATCATCATTATCACCCAATATAGTGTAGTCGATAGTAGAAAATCGTGCAAATTGATACAAGCATCAAATTTGGAATTTCTGTTCTGCAGGGCTTTCTGATCAAATCTGCCTGATTGGCCATTTGAAAATCCAAATTTTAGATATTTTCAAAATTTGGATTTTCAAATGGCCAATCAGGCAGATTTGATCAGAAAGCCCTGCAGAACAGAAATGCCAAATTTGATGCTTGTATCATCATTTGCACGATTCCTCTCAAAAATTGCTGTTATCTGCCCCACGAATATATCCCATGCGGAGTTGATGACATATGCCAAGTTTTAAAAAATTTTCGTTGAGCAGTTTCGGACAAAAAGATGTCCAATTTTTTTCCTTTCATCAAATGTGGTCACCATACCATTTGACCCATGATATCAGAGTTATCAATAAAATATTCTCAGTGTGGAGTCCCTCCTATTTTTAGAGTTTTGCATCGATCGGACAAGCGGTTGCAGAGAAAAACATTTTAAAAGCGAAATTATACATAGGCGCAGACATACACACAAACACACATACACAGACAGGCATGTTGCAATTGTCTCGCTTCACCTTTTGGGTAAGAGTAACAAAAGAATAAATTAATAAAAAATCACTCATAGAGTGACACTTGGCAAGATGGAATGGCACTCGTTGGAGCACATACCTTCGCCACGCTGAAAAGTTTCATTTTGTATCCCAACAATCGGTCGGATCTGAATCTGGAACTTAACCAAAATCGAATCGGCTTGTTTTTGTCACCTAACCAACTCATCCACTTAGTTTTGACATAACTTGTCCACAACTTTTTGAGATATCACACGATACATTGTTTTTCGCCCATCTCACAGTGGTGAAGAATCACTTGAAAATTTCTCGGATCTGGATCCGGATTTGGATCTTCACAAAAATCGAATCAAATAGTCCTTGACACACACACACACACACACACACACACACACACACACACACACACACACACACACACACACACACACACACAACCTGTCCACCAAGTTTCATCCGAATTAAGCCATAATCTTTTGAGATCTTGTGACACTATCGATAAATTTTGGCCATATCCCTCAATGGTAAAGAATCACTTTAAAATTTCTTACATCCAAATTCGGATCTTCACCAAAATGTATTAGATTCGTCCATGTCACACACCAACCTGTCTATCAAATTTTCTCCAAATCCATCCATAACCTTTTGAGATATTGTGCTATATATCGTTTTTGGGCCTTTCTCCCAATGGTGAAGAATCACTTTAAATATTCTCAGATCCGGATCCGGATTCTGATCTTCACCAAAATTAAGCGGTGATGTCCTTGGCCAGTCAACTACATACCCAAAAAATGCATGGGCGGTATATCGATGAACAGAAACTGGTCCACACACCTATCAGTACTATTATAACCAGTTATCCAATTCTGTTAAGTCGTGGTCAATTTCTGTAGACATTCATGATCAAATGTCTCCAAATATCTCTGTGCTGCACTGCTTTCGGAAGCTCTGAAAGAGACAGCTTGGCTGCAGCCTTTACCCCATCCATTGGGGTAAATCATTCAAGAAAAATGTCAAAATCATTGGGGTTCCATTATGAATCGGCGGCTTGCTCTGACTTGCCAAGTCATCCATTTCTTATCAACCATTTCGTTGAAATGCTTGCTTAAGTGCTTAAAATCAAGCAAGCCACTTGGTGAGCACTCTCCAAGCTGATTGGTAATGGAACACTCCCCTTCTAAACGTATCTATCTTCTCGGTTGACAAGATTTCAATATTTCTTACGTTTAAATAAAGACCAACCTTTTCACTTTCCTTCTTTACTGCCTGCAGCAGTCAGACAGATTCGACTACGAGGACCCTTGATCATTTTGAACTTCAGACCACTTGGACCTTTATATATGACAAATAAATTATAAATAAACAAAACATGACCAATATTACACGTAAATTTGGAGAAAATAAATGTTTGTATTTATGATTAGTGTAAATCATGACAACACAGCAAATCTGTGACGTCAATCTCTGCAACGACGTGTGGAGAGGCGAGCGTAGCGAGCTGACTCACACTAGTCACTAAAATTAGCAGAGTAGATTGAGTTACTTTTTGGTTGGATGTGTATTTTTCGTGAAAAAAAATCCATATACATTATACAAACAGTACGTGTGTGTGTGTGTGTGTGTGTGTGTGTGTGTGTGTGTGTGTGTGTGTGTGTGTGTGTGTGTGTGTGTGTGTGTGTGTGTGTGTGTGTGTGTGTGTGTGTGTGTGTGTGTGTGTGTGTGTGTGTGTGTGTGTGTGTGTGTGTGTGTGTGTGTGTGTGTGTGTGTGTAGGTATATTACAATACAGAAAGAAAGTCTACACCCCTTTTTAAAATTTTCACCTTTTGCCGCCTTAAAGACTGGAATTAAATTGCATGAAATTAGATATTTTTTTCCGCCTTTATTTACACATCATAACCCACAACTTCTAAGTGAAAAACAAATTCTACAAATTTCAGAAAATTTATTGAAAATACAAAACTAGAATATTTTGGTCGAATAAGTGTCCACCCCCTTGAGATCATACTTGGTGGAAGCACCTTTGACAGCAATTACATCTGGGTGTCTGTTGTGATAGGTCTCAACCAACTTTGCACACCTTCATTGGGAAATATTTGCCAATTTTTCTGTATAAAACTGTTCAAGCTTGGTCAAGTTGCGTCGGGAGCGTTGAGGGACAGCTATCTTCAAGTCATGGCACAGATTTTTGATTCGATTGAGGTCAGAGCTCTGACTGGGCCACTCAAGGACATTTATCTTTTTTGTACCTTTGCCACTCGAGTGGAGATTTGGCTGTGTGCTTCGGGTCATTGTCAGACGAAAAGGTGATTTTCCATCCCAATTTCAACCTTCCTGCAGAGGGCAGCAGGTTATCCTCTGGGATTTTTTCTGTATCTTGCTCTATCCATTTTCCCTTCTATCCTGACAAGTGCCCCAGTCCCTGCTAATGAGAAACATCCCCATAACATGATGCTTCACAGTCGGGACGGTGTTCTTTGGGTGATGTGCTGTGTTGAGTTTGCGCCAAATGTAACGTTTTGAATTTCGGCCAAAAAGTTCCATCTTGGCTTCGTCTGACCACAAAACCTTTTTCCCACATGGCTACAGAATCTCCGTAGTAGTTTTTTCCATCCCTCAAATGGGACTCAAGGTGGGCTTTTTTGAGTAATGGCTTCCTTCTTGCCAACCTACCATACTGCCAGACATGTGGAGAGCTTGGGATATTGTTGTCACATGCACACAGTGACCAGTCTTTGCCATAAAGGCATGTCGCTCTTTCAAAGTTGCCAATGGCCTCTTGGTGGCCTCTCTGTTCAGC